>NC_092382.1:12648113-12948113 GCF_030028105.1 Mobula birostris
AAACTCTCCCCTCCCTCTCTCTGTCTCCCCACCCTCTCACTCCTCTCTCTTCCCCGGCCATGTCCCCCCACCCCCTCCTTCCTGATCTCTGTCCCTCTCTCCCCGACCCCGACCCCCAACTCTCCCCTCCCTCTCCCTCCTCTCTCTTCCCCGGCAATGTCCCCCCACACCCTCCGTCCTGATCTCTGTCCCTCTCTCCCCGACCCCGACCCCAAACCCCAACTCTCCCCTCCCTCTCTCCGTCTCCTCTCCCTCTCCCTCCTCTCTCTTCCCCGGCCATGTCCCCCCATCCCCTCCCCTCCCTCCTGATGTCTGTCCCTCTCTCCCCGACCCCGCACTTCAACCCCCAACTCTCCCCTCCCTCTCCCTCCTCTCTCTTCGCCGGTCATGTCCCCCCACCCCCTCCCTCATGATCTCTGTCCCTCTCTCCCCGACCCTGACCCCCAACTCTCCCCTCCCTCTCTCCGTCTCCCCTCCCTCTCCCTCCTGTCCCTTCCCCAGCCATGTCCCCCCACCCCCTCCCATCCCTCCTGATCTCTGTCCCTCTCTCCCCGACCCCGACCCCCAACTCTCCCCTCCCTCTCTCCGTCTCCCCTCCCTCTCCCTCCTCTCTCTTACCCGGCCATGTCCCCCCCACACCCTCCCCTCCCCTCCCTCCTGATCTCTGTCCCTCTCTCCCCGACCCCGACCCCGACCCCCAACTCCCCCCCTCCCTCTCTCCGTCTCCCCTCTCTCTCCCTCCTCTCTCTTCCCCGGCCATGTCCCCCCACCCCCTCCCTCCTGATCTCTGTCCCTCTCTCCCCGACCCCGACCCCGGACTTCAACCCTCAACTCTCCCCTCCCTCTCTCCGTCTCCCCTCCTTCTCCCTCCTGTCTCTTCCCCGGCCATGTCCCCCCATCCCCTCCCCTCCCTCCTGATCTCTGTCCCTCTCTCCCCGACCCCGACCCCGCACTTCAACCCCCAACTCTCCCCTCCCTCTCTCCGTCTCTCCTCCCTCTCACTCCTCTCTCTTCCCCGGCCATGTCCCCCCACCCCCTCCTTCCTGATCTCTGTCCCTCTCTCCCCGACCCCGACCCCCAACTCTCCCCTCCCTCTCCCTCCTCTCTCTTCCCCGGCCATGTCCCCCCATCCCCTCCCTCCTGATCTCTGTCCCTCTCTCCCCGACCCTGACCCCCAACTATCCCCTCCCTCTCTCCGTCTCCCTTCCCTCTCCCTCCTCTCTCTTCCCCAGCCATGCCCCCCACCCCCTCCCTCCTGATCTCTGTCCCTCTCTCCCCGACCCCGACCCCGATCCCCAACTCTCCCGTCCCTCTCTCCATCTCCCCTCCCTCTCCCTCCTCCCTCTTCCCCGGCCATGTCCCCCCATCCCCTCCCTCCTGATATCTGTCCCTCCCTCCCCGACCCCGACCCCAAACCCCAACTCTCCCCTCCGTCTCTCCGTCTCCCCTCCCTCTCCCTCCTCTCTCTTCCCCGGCCATGTCCCCCCATCCCCTCCCCTCCCTCCTGATGTCTGTCCCTCTCTCCCCGACCCCGCACTTCAACCCCCAACTCTCCCCTCCCTCTCTCCATCACCCCTCCCTCTCCCTCCTCTCTCTTCCCCGGCCATGTCCCCCCATCCCCTCCCCTCCCTCCTGATCTCTGTCCCTCTCTCCCAGACCCCGACCCCGACCCCCAACTCTCCCGTCCCTCTCTCCGTCTCCCCTCCCTCTCCCTCCTCTCTCTTCCTCGGCCATGTCCCCCCACCCCCCTCCCTCCTGATGTCTGTCCCTCTCTCCACGACCCCGACCCCGCAATTCAACCCCCAACTCTCCCCTCCCTCTCTCCGTCTCCCCTCCCTCTCCCTCCTCTCTCTACCCCGGCCATGTCCCCCCACCCCCTCCCTCCTGATCTCTGTCCCTCTCTCCCCGACCCCGACCCCCAACTCTCCCCTCCCTCTCTCCGTCTCCCCTCCCTCTCCCTCCTCTCTCTTCCCCGGCCATGTCCCCCCATTCGCTCCCCTCCCTCCTGATCTCTGTCCCTCTCTCCCCGACCCCGACCCCCAACTCTCCCCTCCCTCTCTCCATCTCCCCTCCCTCTCCCTCCCCTCTCTTCCCCGGCCATGTCCCCCCACCCCCTCCCTCCTGATCTCTGTCCCTCTCTCCCCGACCACGACCCCGCACTTCAACCCCCAACTCTCCCCTCCCTCTCCCTCCTCTCTCTTCGCCGGTCATGTCCCCCCACCCCCTCCCTCATGATCTCTGTCCCTCTCTCCCCGACCCCGACCCCCAACTCTCCCCTCCCTCTCTCCGTCTCCCCTCCCTCTCCCTCCTGTCCCTTCCCCAGCCATGTCCCCCCACCCCCTCACTCCTGATCTCTGTCCCTCTCTCCCCGACCCCGACCCCGACCCCCAACTCCCCCCCTCCCTCTCTCCGTCTCCCCTCTCTCTCCCTCCTCTCTCTTCCCCGGCCATGTCCCCCCACCCCCTCCCTCCTGATCTCTGTCCCTCTCTCCCCGACCCCGACCCGGACTTCAACCCTCAACTCTCCCCTCCCTCTCTCCGTCTCCCCTCCTTCTCCCTCCTGTCTCTTCCCCGGCCATGTCCCCCCATCCCCTCCCCTCCCTCCTGATCTCTGTCCCTCTCTCCCCGACCCCGACCCCGCACTTCAACCCCCAACTCTCCCCTCCCTCTCTCCGTCTCCCCTCCCTCTCACTCCTCTCTCTTCCCCGGCCATGTCCCCCCACCCCCTCCTTCCTGATCTCTGTCCCTCTCTCCCCGACCCCGACCCCCAACTCTCCCCTCCCTCTCTCCGTCTCCCCTCCCTCTCCCTCCTCTCTCTTCGCCGGTCATGTCCCCCCACCCCCTCCCTCCTGATCTCTGTCCCTCTCTCCCGACCCCGACCCCCAACTCTCCACTCCCTCTCTCCGTCTCCCCTCCCTCTCTCCCTCCTGTCCCTTCCCCAGCCATGACCCCCACCCCCTCCCATCCCTCCTGATCTCTGTCCCTCTCTCCCCGACCCCGACCCCCAACTCTCCCCTCCCTCTCTCCGTCTCCCCTCCCTCTTCCTCCTCTCTCTTCCACGGCCATGTCCCCCCATTCGCACCCCTCCCTCCTGATCTCTGTCCCTCTCTCCCTGACCCCGACCCCGACCCCCAACTCTCCCTCCCTCTCTCCGTCTCTCCTCCCTCTCCCTCCTCTCTCTTCCCCGGCCATGTCCCCCCATCCCCTCCCTCCTGATCTCTGTCCCTCTCTCCCCGACCCCGACCCCGACCCCCAACTCTCCCCTCCCTCTCTCCGTCTCCCCTCCCTCTCCCCTCCTCTCTCTTCCCCGGCCATGTTCCCCCTCCCCACCCCCTCCCTCCTGATCTCTGTCCCTCCCCGACCCCGACCCCGACCCCCAACTCTCCCCTCCCTCTCTCCGTCTCCCCTCCCTCTCCCTCCTCTCTCTTCCCCGGCCATGTCCCCCCGTCCCCACCCCCTCCCTCCTGATCTCTGTCCCTCTCTCCCCGACCCCCAACTCTCCCCTCCCTCTCTCCGTCTCCCCTCCCTCTCCCTCCTCTCTCTTCCCCGGCCATGCCCCCCCACCCCCTCCCCTCCCTCCTGATCTCTGTCCCTTTCTCCCCGACCCCGACCCCGACCCTCAATTCTCCCCTCCCTCTCCCTCCTCTCTCTTCCCCAGCCATGTCCCCCCTCCCCACCCCCTCCCTCCTGATCTCTGTCCCTCTCTCCCCGACCCCGACCCCCAACTCTCCCCTCCCTCTCTCCATCTCCCCTCCCTCTCCCTCCTCTCTCTTCCCCGGCCATGTCCCCCCCACCCCTCCCCTCCCTCCTGATCTCTGTCCCTCTCTCCCCGACCCCGCACTCACCCCCAGCTCTCCACTCCCTCCCCCCCCCCCCCCTCCCCCCCCCCCCTTCCCCCCCCGCCACACAACCCCACTCCCCCTCCCCCCATCTCTCCCTCGACCCTCCCCCCTCTCCTCCCTCTCTCCCGGTCTCCCCACCCTCTCCCTCCTCTCTCCCGGCCTGATCCCTCCTGTCTCCTTTCTCCCCGACCCCGACCCCGAACTTCAACCCCCAACTCTCCCCTCCCTCTCTCCGTCTCCCCTCCCTCTCCCTCCTCTCTCTTCCCTGGTCATGACCCCCCACCCCCTCCCTCCTGATCTCTGTCCCTCTCTCCCCGACCCCGACCCCCAGCTATCCCCTCCCTCTCTCCGTCTCCCTTCCCTCTCCCTCCTCTCTCTTCCCCGGCCATGTACCCCCACCCCCTCCCCTCCCTCCTGATCTCTGTCCCTCTCTCCCCGACCCCGTCCCCCAACTCTCCCCTCCCTCTCTCTGTCTCCCCTTCCTCTCCCTCCTCTCTCTTCCCCGGCCATGTCCCCCCACCCCCTCCCTCCTGATCTCTGTCCCTCTCTCCCCGACCCCGACCCCGACCCCCAACTGTCCCCTCCCTCTCCCTCCTCTCTCTTCCCCGGCCATGTCCCCCCCACCCCCTCCGTCCTGATCTCTGTCCCTCTCTCCCCGACCCCGACCCCGACCCCCAACTCCCCCCTCCCTCTCTCCGTCTCCCCTCCCTCTCCCTCCTCTCTCTTCCCCGGCCATGTCCCCCCATCCAATCCCCTCCCTCCTGATCTCTGTCCCTCTCTCCCTGACCCCGACCACGCACTTCAACCCCCAACTCTCCCCTCCCTCTCTCCGTCTCCCCTCCCTCTCCCTCCTCTCTCTTCCCCGCCCATGTCCACCCATCCCCTCCCCTCCCTCCTGATGTCTGTCCCTCTCTCCCCGACCCCGACCCACAACTCTCCCCTCCCTCTCTCCGTCTCCCCTCCCTCTCACTGCTCTCTCTTCCCCGGCCATGTCCCCCCACCCCCTCCGCAACCTCCTGATCTCTGTCCCTCTCTCCCCGACACCCAACTCTCCCCTCCCTCTCTCCGTCTCACCTCCCTCTTCCTCCTCTCTCTTCCCCGGCCATGTCCCCCCATCCCCTCCCTCCTGATCTCTGTCCCTCTCTCCCCGACCCCGACCCCGCACTTCAACCCCCAACTCTCCCCTCCCATCTCCGTCTCCCCTCCCTCTCCCTCCTCTCTCTTCCCCGGCCATGTCCCCCTCTCCCCTCACTCCTGATCTCTGTCCCTCTCTCCCCGACCCCGCACTTCAACCCCCAACTCTCCCCTCCCTCTCTCCGTCTCCCCTCCCTCTCCCTCCTCTCTCTTCCCCGGCCATGTCCCCCCACCCCCTCCTTCCTGATCTCTGTCCCTGTCTCCACGACCCCGACCCCGACCCCCAACTCTCCCCTGTCTCTCTCCGTCTCCTCTCCCTCTCCCTCCTCCCTCTTCCCCAGCCATGTCGCCCCACCCCCTCCCCTCCCTCCTGATCTCTGTCCCTCTCTCCCCGACCCTGACCCCGCACTTCAACCCCCAACTCTCCCCTCCCCCTCCCTCTCTCCGTCTCTTCTCCCTCTCCCTCCTCTCTCTTCCCCGGACATGTCCCCCCATCCCCTCCCTCCTGATCTCTGTCCCTCTCTCCCCGACCCCGACCCCCAACTCTCCCCTCCCTCTCTCCGTCTCCCCTCCCTCTCCCTCCTCTCTCTTCCCCGGCCATGTTCCCCCTCCCCACCCCCTCCCTCCTGATCTCTGTCCCTCCCCGACCCCGACCCCCAACTCTCCCCTCCCTCTCTCCGTCTCCCCTCCCTCTCCCTCCTCTCTCTTCCCCGGCCATGCCCCCAACGCCCTCCCCTCCCTCCTGATCTCTGTCCCTCTCTCCCCGACCCCGACCCCGACCCTCAACTCTCCCCTCCCTCTCCCTCCTCTCTCTTCCCCGGCCATGTCCCCCCACCCCCTCCCTCCTGATCTCTGTCCCTCTCTCCCCGACCCCGACCCCGCACTTCAACCCCCAACTCTCCCTCCCTCTCTCCGTCTCCCCTCCCTCTCCCTCCTGTCTCTTCCCCGGCCATGTCCCCCCACCCCCTCCCCTCCCTCCTGATCTCTGTCCCTCTCTCCCCGACCCCGACCCCCAACTCTCCCCTCCCTCTCTCCGTCTCCCCTCCCTCTCCCTCCTCCCTCTTCACCAGCCATGTCCCCGCACCCACTCCCCTCCGTCCTGATCTCTGTCCCTCTCTCCCCGACCCCGACCCCCATCTGTCCCCTCCCTCTCCCTCCTCTCTCTTCCCCGGCCTTGTCCCCCCACCTCCTCCGTCCTGATCTCTGTCCCTCTCTCCCCGACCCCCAACTCCCCCCTCCCTCTCTCCGTCTCCCCTCCCTCTCCCTCCTCTCTCTTCCCCGGCCATGTCCCCCCATCCCCTCCCCTCCCTCCTGATCTCTGTCCCTCTCTCCCTGACCCCGACCCCGCACTTCAACCCCCAACTCTCCCCTCCCTCTCTCCGTCTCCTCTCCCTCTCCCTCCTCCCTCTTCCCCAGCCATGTCGCCCCACCCCCTCCCCTCCCTCCTGATCTCTGTCCCTCTCTCCCCGACCCTGACCCCGCACTTCAACCCCCAACTCTCCCCTCCCTCTCTCCGTCTCCCCTCCCTCTCTCCGTCTCCCCTCCCTCTCCCTCCTCTCTCGTCCCCGGCCATGTCCCCCCACCCCCTCCCTCCTGATCTCTGTCCCTCTCTCCCCGACCCCAACCCCGCACTTCAACCCCCAACTCTCCCCTCCCTCTCCCTCCTCTCTCTTCGCCGGTCATGTCCCCCCACCCCCTCCCTCATGATCTCTGTCCCTCTCTCCCCGACCTCGACCCCCAACTCTCCCCTCCCTCTCTCCGTCTCCCCTCCCTCTCCCTCTTGTCCCTTCCCCAGCCATGTCCCCCCACCCCCTCCCATCCCTCCTGATCTCTGTCCCTCTCTCCCCGACCCCGACCCCCAACTCTCCCCTCCCTCTCTCCGTCTCCCCTCCCTCTCCCTCCTCTCTCTTACCCGGCCATGTCCCCCCCACACCCTCCCCTCCCCTCCCTCCTGATCTCTGTCCCTCTCTCCCCGACCCCGACCCCGACCCCCAACTCCCCCCTCCCTCTCTCCGTCTCCCCTCTCTATCCCTCCTCTCTCTTCCCCGGCCATGTCCCCCCACCCCCTCCCTCCTGATCTCTGTCCCTCTCTCCCCGACCCCGACCCCGGACTTCAACCCAGAACTCTCCCCTCCCTCTCTCCGTCTCCCCTCCTTCTCCCTCCTGTCTCTTCCCCGGCCATGTCCCCCCATCCCCTCCCCTCCCTCCTGATCTCTGTCCCTCTCTCCCCGACCCCGACCCCGCACTTCAACCCCCAACTCTCCCCTCCCTCTCTCCGTCTCCCCTCCCTCTCACTCCTCTCTCTTCCCCGGCCATGTCCCCCCACCCCCTCCTTCCTGATCTCTGTCCCTCTCTCCCCGACCCCGACCCCCAACTCTCCCCTTCCTCTCCCTCCTCTCTCTTCCCCGGCCATGTCCCCCCACACCCTCCGTCCTGATCTCTGTCCCTCTCTCCCCGACCCCGACCCCACACCCCAACTCTCCCCTCCGTCTCTCCGTCTCCCCTCCCTCTCCCTCCTCTCTCTTCCCCGGCCATGTCCCCCCATCCCCTCCCCTCCCTCCTGATGTCTGTCCCTCTCTCCCCGACCCCGCACTTCAACCCCCAACTCTCCCCTCCCTCTCTCCATCTCCCCTCCCTCTCCCTCCTCTCTCTTCCCCGGCCATGTCCCCCCATCCCCTCCCCTCCCTCCTGATCTCTGTCCCTCTCTCCCAGACCCCGACCCCGACCCCCAACTCTCCCGTCCCTCTCTCCGTCTCCCCTCTCTCTCCCTCCTCTCTCTTCCTCGGCCATGTCCCCCCACCCCCTCCCTCCTGATCTCTGTCCCTCTCTCCACGACCCCGACCCCGCAATTCAACCCCCAACTCTCCCCTCCCTCTCTCCGTCTCCCCTCCCTCTCCCTCCTCTCTCTACCCCGGCCATGTCCCCCCACCCCCTCCCTCCTGATCTCTGTCCCTCTCTCCCCGACCCCGACCCCCAACTCTCCCCTCCCTCTCTCCGTCTCCCCTCCCTCTCCCTCCTCTCTCTTCCCCGGCCATGTCCCCCCATTCGCTCCCCTCCCTCCTGATCTCTGTCCCTCTCTCCCCGACCCCGACCCCGACCCCCAACTCTCCCCTCCCTCTCTCCAACTCCCCTCCCTCTCCCTCCTCTCTCTTCCCCGGCCATGTCCCCCCCACCCCTCCCTCCTGATCTCTGTCCCTCTCTCCCCGACCCCGACCCCGCACTTCAAGCCCCAACTCTCCCCTCCCTCTCTCCATCTCCCCTCCCTCTCCCTCCTCCCTCTTCCCCGGCCATGTCCCCCCACCCCCTCCCTCCTGATCTCTGTCCCTCTCTCCCCGACCACGACCCCGCACTTCAACCCCCAACTCTCCCCTCCCTCTCCCTCCTCTCTCTTCGCCGGTCATGTCCCCCCACTCCCTCCCTCATGATCTCTGTCCCTCTCTCCCCGACCCCGACCCCCAACTCTCCCCTCCCTCTCTCCGTCTCCCCTCCCTCTCCCTCCTGTCCCTTCCCCAGCCATGTCCCCCCACCCCCTCCCATCCCTCCTGATCTCTGTCCCTCTCTCCCCGACCCCGACCCCCAACTCTCCCCTCCCTCTCTCCGTCTCCCCTTCCTCTCCCTCCTCTCTCTTACCCGGCCATGTCCACCCCACACCCTCCCCTCCCCTCCCTCCTGATCTCTGTCCCTCTCTCCCCGACCCCGACCCCGACCCCCAACTCCCCCCTCCCTCTCTCCGTCTCCCCTCTCTCTCCCTCCTCTCTCTTCCCCGGCCATGTCCCCCCACCCCCTCCCTCCTGATCTCTGTCCCTCTCTCGCCGACCCCGACCCCGGACTTCAACCCTCAACTCTCCCCTCCCTCTCTCCGTCTCCCCTCCTTCTCCCTCCTGTCTCTTCCCCGGCCGTGTCCCCCCATCCCCTCCCCTCCCTCCTGATCTCTGTCCCTCTCTCCCCGACCCCGACCCCGCACTTCAACCCCCAACTCTCCCCTCCCTCTCTCCGTCTCCCCTCCCTCTCACTCCTCTCTCTTCCCCGGCCATGTCCCCCCACCCCCTCCTTCCTGATCTCTGTCCCTCTCTCCCCGACCCCGACCCCCAACTCTCCCCTCCCTCTCCCTCCTCTCTCTTCCCCGGCCATGTCCCCCCACACCCTCCGTCCTGATCTCTGTCCCTCTCTCCCCGACCCCGACCCCAAACCCCAACTCTCCCCTCCCTCTCTCCATCTCCCCTCCCTCTCCCTCCTCTCTCTTCCCCGGCCATGTCCCCCCATCCCCTCCCCTCCCTCCTGATGTCTGTCCCTCTCTCCCAGACCCCGACCCCGACCCCCAACTCTCCCCTCCCTCTCTCCATCTCCCCTCCCTCTCCCTCACTCTCTTCCCCGGCCATGTCCCCCCATCCCCTCCCCTCCCTCCTGATCTCTGTCCCTCTCTCCCAGACCCCGACCCTGACCCCCAACTCTCCCGTCCCTCTCTCCGTCTCCCCTCCCTCTCCCTCCTCTCTCTTCCTCGGCCATGTCCCCCCACCCCCTCCCTCCTGATCTCTGTCCCTCTCTCCACGACCCCGACCCCGCAATTCAACCCCCAACTCTCCCCTCCCTCTCTCCGTCTCCCCTCCCTCTCCCTCCTCTCTCTACCCCGGCCATGTCCCCCCACCCCCTCCCTCCTGATCTCTGTCCCTCTCTCCCCGACCCCGACCCCCAACTCTCCCCTCCCTCTCTCCGTCTCCCCTTCCTCTCCCTCCTCTCTCTTCCCCGGCCATGTCCCCCCGTCCCCTTCCCTACCTCCTGATCTCTGTCCCTCTCTCCCCGACCCCGACCCCCAACTCTCCCCTCCCTCTCCCTCCTCTCTCTTACCCGGCCATGACCCCCCCACCCCCTCCCCTCCCCTCCCTCCTGATCTCTGTCCCTCTCTCCCCGACCCCGACCCCCAACTCTCCCCTCCCTCTCTCCATCTCCCCTCCCTCTCCCTCCTCTCTCTTCCCCGGCCATGTCCCCCCACCCCTCCCTCCTGATCTCTGTCCATCTCTCCCGACCCCGACCCCGACCCCCAACTCTCCCCTCACTCTCTCCGTCTCCCCTCCCTCTCCCTCCTCTCTCTTCCCCGGCCATGTCCCCCCACCCCCTCCCTCCTGATCTCTGTCCCTCTCTCCCCGACCCCGACCCCGCACTTCAACCCCCAACTCTCCCCTCCCTCTCTCCGTCTCCCCTCCCTCTCCCTCCTCTCTCTTCCCCGGCCATGTCCCCCCTGCCCCTCCCCTCCCTCCTGATCCCTGTCCCTCTCTCCCCGACCCCGACCCCCAACTCTCCCCTCCCTCTCTCCATCTCCCCTCCCTCTCCCTCCTCTCTCTTCCCCGGCCATATCCCCCCACCCCTCCCCACCCTCCTGATCTCTGTCCCTCTCTCCCCGACCCCGTACTTCAACCCCCAACTCTCCCCTCCCTCTCTCCGTCTCCCCTCTCTCTCCCTCCTCTCTCTTCCCCGGCCATGTCCGCCGACCCCCTCCCTCCTGATCTCTGACCCTCTCTCGCCGACCCCGACCCCGGACTTCAACCCTCAACTCTCCCCTCCCTCTCTCCGTCTCCGCTCCTTCTCCCTCCGCTCTCTTCCCCGGCTATGTCCCCCCACCCCCTCCCTCCTGATCTCTGTCCCTCTCTCCCCGACCCCGACCCCGACCCCCAACTCTCCCCTAGCTCTCCCTCCTCTCTCTTCCCCGGCCATGTCCCCCCACCCCCTCCGTCCTGATCTCTGTCCCTCTCTCCCCGACCCCGACCCCAACCCCCAACTCTCCCCTCCCTCTCTCCGTCTCCCCTCCCTCTCCCTCCTCTCTCTTCCCCGGCCATGTCCCCACATCCCCTCCCCTCCCCCCTGATCTCTGACCCTCTCTCCCCGACCCCGCACTTCAACCCCCAACTCTCCCCTCCCTCTCTCCATCTCCCCTCCCTCTCCCTCCTCTCTCTGCCCCGGCCATGTCCCCCCATCCCCTCCCCTCCCTCCTGATCTCTGTCCCTCTCTCCCCGACCCCGACCCCCAACTCTCCCCTCCCTCTCTCCGTCTCACCTCCCTCTTCCTCCTCTCTCTTCCCCGGCCATGTCCCCCCATCCCCTCCCTCCTGATCTCTGTCCCACTCTCCCCGACCCCGACCCCGCACTTCAACCCCCAACTCTCCCCTCCCTCTCTCCATCTCCCCTCCCTCTCCCTCCTCTCTCTTCCCCGGCCATGTCCCCCCACCCCTCCCTCCTGATCTCTGTCCCTCTCTCCCCGACCCCGACCCCCAACTCTCCCCTCCCTCTCCCTCACTCTCTTCCCCGGCCATGTCCCCCCATCCCCTCCCCTCCCTCCTGATCTCTGTCCCTCTCTCCCAGACCCCGACCCTGACCCCCAACTCTCCCGTCCCTCTCTCCGTCTCCCCTCCCTCTCCCTCCTCTCTCTTCCTCGGCCATGTCCCCCCACCCCCTCCCTCCTGATCTCTGTCCCTCTCTCCCCGACCCCGACCCCCAACTCTCCCCTCCCTCTCTCCGTCTCCCCTTCCTCTCCCTCCTCTCTCTTCCCCGGCCATGTCCCCCCGTCCCCTTCCCTACCTCCTGATCTCTGTCCCTCTCTCCCCGACCCCGACCCCCAACTCTCCCCTCCCTCTCCCTCCTCTCTCTTACCCGGCCATGTCCCCCCCAACCCCTCCCTTCCCCTCCCTCCTGATCTCTGTCCCTCTCTCCCCGACCCCGACCTCGACCCCCAACTCTCCCCTCTCTCTCCCTCCTCTCTCTTCCCCGGCCATATCCCCCCATCCCCTCCCCTCCCTCCTGATCTCTGTCCCTCTCTCCCCGACCCCGACCCCGACCCCCAACTCTCCCCTCACTCTCTCCGTCTCCCCTCCCTCTCCCTCCTCTCTCTTCCCCGGCCATGTCCCCCCACCCCCTCCCTCCTGATCTCTGTCCCTCTCTCCCCGACCCCGACCCCGCACTTCAACCCCCAACTCTCCCCTCCCTCTCTCCGTCTCCCCTCCCTCTCCCTCCTCTCTCTTCCCCGGCCATGTCCCCCCTGCCCCTCCCCTCCCTCCTGATCTCTGTCCCTCTCTCCCCGACCCCGACCCCGCACTTCAACCCCCAACTCTCCCCTCCCTCTCTCCATCTCCCCTCCCTCTCCATCCTCTCTCTTCCCCGGCCATATCCCCCCACCCCTCCCCACTCTCCTGATCTCTGTCCCTCTCTCCCCGACCCCGTACTTCAACCCCCAACTCTCCCCTCCCTCTCTCCGTCTCCCCTCTCTCTCCCTCCTCTCTCTTCCCCGGCCATGTCCCCCCACCCCCTCCCTCCTGATCTCTGACCCTCTCTCGCCGACCCCGACCCCGGACTTCAACCCTCAACTCTCCCCTCCCTCTCTCCGTCTCCCCTCCTTCTCCCTCCGCTCTCTTCCCCGGCTATGTCCCCCCACCCCCTCCCTCCTGATCTCTGTCCCTCTCTCCCCGACCCCGACCCCGACCCCCAACTCTCCCCTCCCTCTCCCTCCTCTCTCTTCCCCGGCCATGTCCCCCCACCCCCTCCGTCCTGATCTCTGTCCCTCTCTCCCCGACCCCGACCCCAACCCCCAACTCTCCCCTCCCTCTCTCCGTCTCCCCTCCCTCTCCCTCCTCTCTCTTCCCCGGCCATGTCCCCCCATCCCCTCCCCTCCCCCCTGATCTCTGACCCTCTCTCCCCGACCCCGCACTTCAACCCCCAACTCTCCCCTCCCTCTCTCCATCTCCCCTCCCTCTCCCTCCTCTCTCTGCCCCGGCCATGTCCCCCCATCCCCTCCCCTCCCTCCTGATCTCTGTCCCTCTCTCCCCGACCCCGACCCCCAACTCTCCCCTCCCTCTCTCCGTCTCACCTCCCTCTTCCTCCTCTCTCTTCCCCGGCCATGTCCCCCCATCCCCTCCCTCCTGATCTCTGTCCCACTCTCCCCGACCCCGACCCCGCACTTCAACCCCCAACTCTCCCCTCCCTCTCTCCATCTCCCCTCCCTCTCCCTCCTCTCTCTTCCCCGGCCATGTCCCCCCACCCCTCCCTCCTGATCTCTGTCCCTCTCTCCCCGACCCCGACCCCGACCCCCAACTCTCCCCTCCCTCTCCCTCCTCTCTCTTCCCCAGCCATGTACCCCCACCCCCTCCCCCCCTCCTGATCTCTGTCCCTCTCTCCCCGACCCCGACCCCGCACTTCAACCCCCAACTCTCCCCTCCCTCTCTCCGTCTCCCCTCCCTCTCCCTCCTCTCTCTTCCCCGGCCATGTCCCCCCTGCCCCTCCCCTCCCTCCTGATCCCTGTCCCTCTCTCCCCGACCCCGACCCCCAACTCTCCCCTCCCTCTCTCCATCTCCCCTCCCTCTCCCTCCTCTCTCTTCCCCGGCCATATCCCCCCACCCCTCCCCTCCCTCCTGATCTCTGTCCCTCTCTCCCCGACCCCGCACTTCAACCCCCAACTCTCCCCTCCCTCTCTCCGTCTCCCCTCTCTCTCCCTCCTCTCTCTTCCCCGGCCATGTCCCCCCACCCCCTCCCTCCTGATCTCTGTCCCTCTCTCGCCGACCCCGACCCCGGACTTCAACCCTCAACTCTCCCCTCCCTCTCTCCGTCTCCCCTCCTTCTCCCTCCTCTCTCTTCCCCGGCTATGTCCCCCCACCCCCTCCGTCCTGATCTCTGTCCCTCTCTCCCCGACCCCGACCCCAACCCCCAACTCTCCCCTGCCTCTCTCCGTCTCCCCTCCCTCTCCCTCCTCTCTCTTCCCCGGCCATGTCCCCCCATTCCCTCCCCTCCCCCCTGATCTCTGACCCTCTCTCCCCGACCCCGCACTTCAACCCCCAACTCTCCCCTCCCTCCCTCCGTCTCCCCTCCCTCTCCCTCCTCTCTCTTCCCCGGCCATGTCCCCCCACCCCCTCCCTCCTGATCTCTGTCCCTCTCTCCACGACCCCGACCCCCAACTCTCCCCTCCCTCTCTCCGTCTCCTCTCCCCCTCCCTCCTCCCTCTTCCCCAGCCATGTCCCCCCACCCCCTCCCCTCCCTCCTGATCTCTGTCCCTCTCTCCCCGACCCCGACCCCGCAATTCAACCCCCAACTCTCCCCTCCCTCTCTCCGTCTCCCCTCCCTCTCTCCATCTCCCCTCCTTCTCCCTCCTCTCTCTTCCCCGGCTATGTCCCCCCACCCCCTCCCTCCTGATCTCTGTCCCTCTCTCCCCGACCCCGACTCCGACCCCCAACTCTCCCCTCCCTCTCCCTCCTCTCTCTTCCCCGGCCATGTCCCCCCACCCCCTCCGTCCTGATCTCTGTCCCTCTCTCCCCGACCCCAACCCCCAACTCTCCCCTCCCTCTCTCGGTCTCCCCTCCCTCTCCCTCCTCTCTCTTCCCCGGCCATGTCCCCACATCCACTCCCCTCCCTCCTGATCTCTGTCCCTCTCTCCCCGACCCCGCACTTCAACCCCCAACTCTCCCCTCCCTCTCTCCGTCTCCCCTCCCTCTCCCTCCTCTCTCTTCCCCGGCCATATCCCCCCACCCCTCCCCTCCCTCCTGATCTCTGTCCCTCTCTCCCCGACCCCGCACTTCAACCCCCAACTCTCCCCTCCCTCTCTCCGTCTCCCCTCTCTCTCCCTCCTCTCTCTTCCCCGGCCATGTCCCCCCACCCCCTCCGTCCTGATCTCTGTCCCTCTCTCCCCGACCCCAACCCCAACCCCCAACTCTCCCCTCCCTCTCTCCGTCTCCCTTCCCTCTCCCTCCTCTCTCTTCCCCGGCCATGTCCCCCCATCCCCTCCCCTCCCCCCTGATCTCTGACCCTCTCTCCCCGACCCCGACCCCAACCCCCAACTCTCCCCTCCCTCTCTCCATCTCCCCTCCCTCTCCCTCCTCTCTCTGCCCCGGCCATGTCCCCCCATCCCCTCCCCTCCCTCCTGATCTCTGTCCCTCTCTCCCCGACCCCGACCCCCAACTCTCCCCTCCCTCTCTCCGTCTCACCTCCCTCTTCCTCCTCTCTCTTCCCCGGCCATGTCCCCCCATCCCCTCCCTCCTGATCTCTGTCCCACTCTCCCCGACCCCGACCCCGCACTTCAACCCCCAACTCTCCCCTCCCTCTCTCCATCTCCCCTCCCTCTCCCTCCTCTCTCTTCCCCGGCCATGTCCCCCCACCCCTCCCTCCTGATCTCTGTCCCTCTCTCCCCGACACCGACCCCCAACTCTCCCCTCCCTCTCCCTCCTCTCTCTTCCCCAGCCATGTACCCCTTCCCCCTCCCTCCTGATCACTGTCCATCTCTCCCCGACCCCGACCCTGACCCCCAACTCTCCCCTCACTCTCTCCGTCTCCCCTCCCTCTCCCTCCTCTCTCTTCCCCAGCCATGTCCCCCCACCCCCTCCCCCCCTCCTGATCTCTGTCCCTCTCTGCCCGACCACGACCCCGCACTTCAAGCCCCAACTCTCCCCTCCCTCTCTCCATCTCCCCTCCCTCTCCCTCCTCTCTCTTCCCCGGCCATGTCCCCCCACCCCCTCCCTCCTGATCTCTGTCCCTCTCTCCCCGACCCCAACCCCGCACTTCAACCCCCAACTCTCCCCTCCCTCTCTCCGTCTCCCCTCCCTCTCCCTCCTCTCTCTTCCCCGGCCATGTCCCCCCTGCCCCTCCCCTCCCTCCTGATCCCTGTCCCTCTCTCCCCGACCCCGAACCCCAACTCTCCCCTCCCTCTCTCCATCTCCCCTCCCTCTTCCTCCTCTTTCTTCCCCGGCCATATCCCCCCACCCCTCCCCTCCCTCCTGATCTCTGTCCCTCTCTCCCCGACCCCGCACTTCAACCCCCAACTCTCCCCTCCCTCTCTCCGTCTCCCCTCCTTCTCCCTCCTCTCTCTTCCCCGGCTATGTCCCCCCACCCCCACCCTCCTGATCTCTGTCCCTCTCTCGCCGACCCCGACCCCGGACTTCAACCCTCAACTCTCCCCTCCCTCTCTCCGTCTCCCCTCCTTCTCCCTCCTCTCTCTTCCCCGGCTATGTCCCCCCACCCCCACCCTCCTGATCTCTGTCCCTCTCTCCCCGATCCCGACCCCGTCCCCCAACTCTCCCCTCCCTCTCCCTCCTCTCTCTTCCCCGGCCATGTCCCCCCACCCCCTCCGTCCTGATCTCTGTCCCTCTCTCCCCGACCCCGACCCCAACCCCCAACTCTCCCCTCCCTCTCTCCGTCTCCCCTCCCTCTCCCTCCTCTCTCTTCCCCGGCCATGTCCCCCCATCCGCTCCCCTCCCCCCTGATCTCTGACCGTCTCTCCCCGACCCCGCACTTCAACCCCCAACTCTCCCCTCCCTCTCTCCGTCTCACCTCCCTCTTCCTCCTCTCTCTTCCCCGGCCATGTCCTCCCATCCCCTCCCTCCTGATCTCTGTCCCTCGCTCTCCGACCCCGCAATTCAACCCCCAACTCTCCCGTCCCTCTCTCCGTCTCCCTCTTCCTCCTCTCTCTTCCCCGGCCATGTCCCCCCATCCCCTCCCTCCTGATCTCTGTCCCACTCTCCCCGACCCCGACCCCGCACTTCAACCCCCAACTCTCCCCTCCCTCTCTCCGTCTCCCCTCCCTCTCCCTCCTCTCTCTTCCACGGCCATGTCCCCCCACCCCCTCCCTCCTGATCTCTGTCCCTCTCTCCCCGACCCAGACCCCGCACTTCAACCCCCAACTCTCCCCTCCCTCTCTCCGTCTCCCCTCCCTCTCCCTCCTCTCTCTGCCCCGGCCATGTCCCCCCATCCCCTCCCTCTCCCTCCTGATCTCTGTCCCTCTCTCCCTGACCCCGGCCCCGACCCCGACCCCCAACTCCCCCCTCCCTCTCTCCGTCTCACCTCCCTCTTCCTCCTCTCTCTTCCCCGGCCATGTCCCCCCATCCCCTCCCTCCTGATCTCTGTCCCTCTCTCCCCGACCCCGACCCCGCACTTCAACCCCCAACTCTCCCCTCCCTCTCTCCGTCTCCCCTCCCTCTCCCTCCTCTCTGTTCCCCGGCCATGTCCCCCCCTCCTCTCCCGCCTTGATCTCTGTCCCTCTCTCCCCGACCCTGCACTTCAACCCCCAACTCTCCCCTCCCTCCCTCCGTCTCCCCTCCCTCTCCCTCCTCTCTCTTCCCCGGCCATGTCCCCCCACCCCCTCCCTCCTGATCTCTGTCCCTCTCTCCCCGACCCCGACCCCGCACTTCAACCCCCAACTCTCCCCTCCCTCTCTCCGTCTCCCCTCCCTCTCCCTCCTCTCTCTTCCCCGGCCATGTCCCCCCACCCCCTCCGTCCTGATCTCTGTCCCTCTCTCCCCGACCCCGACCCCAACCCCCAACTCTCCGCTCCCTCTCTCCGTCTCCCCTCCCTCTCCCTCCTCTCTCTTCCCCGGCCATGTCCCCCCATCCCCTCCCCTCCCTCCTGATCTCTGTCCCTCTCTCTCCGACCCCGACCCCAACCCCCAACTCTCCCCTCCCTCTCTCCCTCTCCCCTCCCTCTCCCTCCTCTCTCTTCCCCGGCCATGTCCCCCCATCCCCTCCCCTCCCTCCTGATCTCTGTCCCTCTCTCCCCGACCCCGACCCCGCAATTCAACCCCCAACTCTCCCCTCCCTCTCTCCGTCTCCCCTTCCTCTCCCTCCTCTCTCTTCCCCGGCCATGTCCCCCCGTCCCCTCCCCTACCTGCTGATCTCTGTCCCTCTCTCCCCGACCCCGACCCCGACCCCCAACTCTCCCCTCCCTCTCCCTCCTCTCTCTTCCCCGGCCATGTCCCCCCACCCCCTCCGTCCTGATCTCTGTCCCTCTCTCTCCGACCCCGACCCCAACCCCCAACTCTCCCCTCCCTCTCTCCGTCTCCCCTCCCTCTCCCTCCTCTCTCTTCCCCGGCCATGTCCCCCCATCCCCTCCCCTCCCCCCTGATCTCTGTCCCTCTCTCCCTGACCCCGCACTTCAACCCCCAAATCTCCCCTCCCTCTCTCCATCTCCCCTCCCTCTCCCTCCTCTCTCTTCCCCGGCCATGTGCCCCCATCCCCTCCCCTCCCTCCTGATCTCTGTCCCTCTCTCCCCGACCCCGACCCCCAACTCTCCCCTCCCTCTCTCCGTCTCCCCTCCCTCTCCCTCCTCTGTCTTCCACGGCCATGTCCCCCCACCCCCTCCCTCCTGATCTCTGTCCCTCTCTCCACGACCCCGACCCCGTAATTCAACCCCCAACTCTCCCCTCCCTCTCTCCGTCTCCCCTCCCTCTCCCTCCTCTCTCTTCCCCGGCCATGTCCCCCCCTCCTCTCCTGCCTGATCTCTGTCCCTCTCTCCCCGACCCTGCACTTCAACCCCCAACTCTCCCCTCCCTCCCTCCGTCTCCCCTCCCTCTCCCTCCTCTCTCTTCCCCGGCCATGTCCCCCCACCCCCTCCCTCCTGATCTCTGTCCCTCTCTCCCCGACCCCGACCCCGCACTTCAACCCCCAACTCTCCCCTCCCTCTCTCCGTCTCCCCTCCCTCTCCCTCCTCTCTCTTCCCCGGCCATGTCCCCCCACCCCCTCCGTCCTGATCTCTGTCCCTCTCTCCCCGACCCCGACCCCAACCCCCAACTCTCCGCTCCCTCTCTCCGTCTCCCCTCCCTCTCCCTCCTCTCTCTTCCCCGGCCATGTCCCCCCATCCCCTCCCGTCCCTCCTGATCTCTGTCCCTCTCTCCCCGACCCCGCACTTCAACCCCCAACTCTCCCCTCCCTCTCTCCATCTCCCCTCCCTCTCCCTCCTCTCTCTTCCCCGGCCATGTCCCCCCATCCCCTCCCCTCCCTCCTGATCTCTGTCCCTCTCTCCCCGACCCCGACCCCGACCCCCAACTCTCCCCTCCCTCTCTCCGTCTCACCTCCCTCTTCCTCCTCTCTCTTCCCCGGCCATGTCCCCCCATCCCCTCCCCTCCCCTCCCTCCTGATCTCTGTCCCTCTCTCCCCGACCCCGACCCCGCAATTCAACCCCCAACTCTCCCCTCCCTCTCTCCGTCTCCCCTTCCTCTCCCTGCTCTCTCTTCCCCGGCCATGTCCCCCCGTCCCCTCCCCTACCTCCTGATCTCTGTCCCTCTCTCCCCGACCCCGACCCCGACCCCCAACTCTCCCCTCCCTCTCCCTCCTCTCTCTTCCCCGGCCATGTCCCCCCACCCCCTCCGTCCTGATCTCTGCCCCTCTCTCTCCGACCCCGACCCCAACCCCCAACTCTCCCCTCCTTCTCTCCGTCTCCCCTCCCTCTCCCTCCTCTCTCTTCCCCGGCCATGTCCCCCCACCCCCTCCGTCCTGATCTCTGCCCCTCTCTCTCCGACCCCGACCCCAACCCCCAACTCTCCCCTCCCTCTCTCCGTCTCCCCTCCCTCTCCCTCCTCTCTCTTCCCCGGCCATGTCCCCCCTCCCCTCCCTCCTGATCTCTGTCCCTCTCTCCCCGACCCCGACCCCGCAATTCAACCCCCAACTCTCCCCTCCCTCTCTCCGTCTCCCCTCCCTCTCCCTCCTCTCACTTCCCCAGCCATGTCCCCCCACCCCCTCCCCTCCCTCCTGATCTCTGTCCCTCTCTCCCCGACCCCGACCCCCAACTCTCCCCTCCCTCTCTCCGTCTCCCCTCCCTCTCCCTCCTCTCTCTTCCCCGGCCATGTCCCCCCCACCCCCTCCCCTCCCTCCTGATCTCTGTCCCTCTCTCCCCGACCCCAACCCCAACCCCCAACTCCCCCCTCCCTCTCTCCGTCTCCCCTCTCTCTCCCTCCTCTCTCTTCCCCGGCAATGTCCCCCCACCCCTCCCTCCTGATCTCTGTCCCTCTCTCCCCGACCTCAACCCCGACTCCCAACTCTCCCCTCCCTCTCTCTGTCTCCCCTCTCTCTTCCTCCTCTCTCTTCCTCGGCCATGTCCCCCCACCCCTCCCTCCTGATCTCTGTCCCTCTCTCCCCGACCCCGCACTTCAACCCCCAACTCTCCCCTCCCTCTCCCTCTCCCTTCTCTCTCTTCCCCGGCCATGTCCCCCCACCCCGTCCCTCCTGATCTCTGTCCCTCTCTCCCCGACCCCGACCCCCAACTCTCCCCTCCCTCTCTCCGTCTCCCCTCCCTCTCCCTCCTCTCTCTTCCCCGGCCATGTCCCCCCACCCCCTCCCTCCAGATCTCTGTCCCTCTCTCCCCGACCCCGACCCCGCACTTCAACCCCCAACTCTCCCCTCCCTCTCTCCGTCTCCCCTCCCTCTCCCTCCTCTCTCTTCCCCGGCCATGTCCCCCCTGCTCCTCCCCTCCCTCCTGATCTCTGTCCCTCTCTCCCCGACCCCGACCCCCAACTCTCCCCTCCCTCTCTCCGTCTTCCCTCCCTCTCCCTCCTCTCTCTTCCCCGGCCATGTCCCCCCACCCCCTCCCTCCTGATCTCTGTCCCTCTCTCCCCGACCCCGCACTTCAACCCCCAACTCTCCCCTCCCTGTCTCCGTCTCCCCTCCCTCTCCCTGCTCTCACTTCCCCGGCCATGTCCCCCCACCCCCTCCCCTCCCTCCTGATCTCTGTCCCTCTCTCCCCGAGTCCCCCCGTCCCTCGACACTCCCCACCGTTGACGGTTTACGTTTCCCGGTCTCCGGGTCCCCCCTTATCCCATCCCCCTCTCTCCCTCCCTCTCTCATCCCATCCCCCCTCTCCCTCCCCCCTTATCCCATCCCCATTCCCCCTTATTGCATCCCCCCTTCATCCCATCCCCCCTCCCTCCCCTCTCTCCCTCCCCCTCTGTCGCTCCTCCCTTCGTTCTCTCATCCCATCCCCCTCTGTCCCTCCCCTCTCCCTCTCCCTCCCCCACTCTTCCCCTCTCCCTCCTCCTCTCTCACCCCTCTCATCCCATCCCCCTCTCTCCCTCCCCTCTCTCATCCCATCCCCCCTCCCTCCCTCCCCTCTCTCATCCCATCCTCCCTCCCTCCACCTCTCTCTCCCTCCTCTCAGGTTTTATCCCCCTCTCTCCCTCCTCCCTTCATTCACACTCTCTCATTCCTCTCCATTTTCACCTTTTTCCCCCTCTCTTCCAATTTCTCTATCTCTCTTTCCCTTGTTCCCATCCGCTCTTCCTTTCGACTTCCTGCTTCCTGCCTTCCTCTCGCCGCTCTCCTCCTTTCCAGTCTCTCTCTCTCTCTCTCCGTTCATCCGCCCCCCCGTCCGTTATCTCTCTCTGTCCCATCACTGTCCCTCCCCACTCCCTTCTCTCTGTCGTTCTCAGTCTATCTCTCTCTAAGTCCGCCCCCCCATACTCCCTCTCTCTCTCTCTGACACACACTCTCTCCCTCCCTCTCTCTCTCTCCGTCCATCCTCCACGTCTGTTATCTCTCTCTGTCCCATCACTGTCCCTCCCCACCCCTCTTCTCTCTGTCGTTCTCAGTCTATCTCTCTCTCTGTCCGCCCCCCCCACACTCCCTCTCTCTCTCTCTCTCTATCTCTGTCACCCCTTTCACACTCTCTCTCTCTCTCTGTCACCCCTTTCACACTCTCTCTCTCTCTCTCTGTCACCCCTTTAACACTCTCTCTCTCTCTCTCTCTCTGTCACCCCTTTCACACTCTCTCTCTCTCTCTCTCTCCCTCTCTCTCTGTCACCCTTTTCACACACTCTCTCTCTCTGTCACCCCTTTCACACACTCTCTCTCTCTCTCTGCGACAGACCATCGCCTGCCTGGTCGTGAATGTGATCTGCGCTCTCGCCTGCCCTCCCGCCGTCATTCTGTACTCGCTGACCGTCCGGGTCTTCCCCTGCATCGGGTACTGCTACACCGGGTGCCGGATGGTGAGTGTTCCGCACCCCCCACCCCCGCACACCCAACACACTGGCGAACCAGCCCTCAACACCCCCTCAACCCCCGGAGATCTCCACTCGGCCTTCCCCTCTCCCGCGACGCTTTCCTCCCTCCCGGTAGCGCTCCCTCCCTCCACGCCAAGCTCCCTCAGAACCCCCCCTCCCCTCGGTTGTAGCGTCCCCTCCCCCGGCAGCTCCTTCCACAGACGGGCCACCCTCTGGGTGAAACAGTTTCCCCTCGGGCTCCCCTATTAAATCTCTAAAACCTGCGCCCTCTGGATCTCGATTCCCCGACCCTGGGGAAATGTCTGTGTTCGTTCACCCTGTCTGTGCCCCTGGTGGTTTTACACACCCCTGTCAGGTCACCCCGACACTCCCGGGAATAAATTCCCAACCCGCCCGACCTCTCTCCGTAACTCAGTCCCTCCAGTCCCGGCGACATCCCCGTAAATCCCCAGGATCTCCGGTCTCCTGTTCCCGGTGTCCGATCCGACGATGGCGGGGATGCCGAGCATCGCCTTCACCGCCCCGTCTGCCCGTCACCCCACTTTCAGGGAACCGTCACCCGAAACCTGGTGTGTTCCATCACCACTGTCACCCCTCTCCGTCACCCAAAACCTGTCACCCCTGTCACCCCCTCTCCATCTCCCCACTTTCAGGGAACCGTCACCCGAAACCTGATGTGTTCCGTGAAGAGAAAGCTACATTCCCGAGACAGGAGTTACCAGAGATTTCTCTCCACTCCCCCCAACACTTGTAAACACATCTCCCTCTCCCACACTCCCCCTCTCTCCCCACCCAACGCGCTCCTTCCCTCTCCCCCGACTTTACCCCCATACCCAAACAACTCTTCCCCTCCTCCTTCTTACCGGCCATCTCTCCCTCTTCACTCCCCCCCTCACTATCTCTTCCCCTCTCACCCCTCCCTCGGAACTACCCCTCTTCTCTCTCACACTCTCAACTCTCCCACACTCTATCTCTCCTCTCTGCTCAACTTTGTCTTTCACCCCCCTTTCCCCCTTTCCGTCTCTCACCCCCTCTCTCCCCTCTGCCTCGTTCACCCCTCTCTGTCCCTCATCCCCTCTCCGTCTCTCCCCCCTCTGTTCTCCACCTTTCTCTCCCTCCCTGTCCGACCTCTCTCATCTCCAGCCTCTCACATTTCCCTCCCACCTCTCTCTACCCTCTGACTTCCACCACTCTCTCCCCCCCGTCTGACTCTCCCTTTATCAACTGTTCTGTGCCACCTCTCCTCTTTCTCCCCATCTCTCTCCCACCCACCCCCTCTCTTCCTCACCCATCGCCCCCCAGTCTCTTCCTCCCCAGCTGGGTCTCCCACCTCCGCCTACCCCAAACTCCCGCTCCCGACCCTACCCTCTCTCCCCCCTCTTCTGTCTCTCTCTTCCCCGGCCCGAGCCCTTCTCTCTCCCTCTCTCACCCCATGTCTCCCTCTCTCCGTCTGGCAGAGGTCTGTGAGCGGGGTGACGGTGATTTTGCTGGTGAACTGCCTGGTCTCCCTGGTGATGTCCGTCCTCACGGCCATCGTCAACTGCAGGAACCTCGAGTGCTGCGCCGTGCTGCCTCCCGTGGTGAGTGGGATCTTCCTGTGCACCGGGGGGGTGTGGGCGGCGGGGGATGGGACATGGGTGGGAGAGATGGGGGGAGATGGAAAGAGGGTGGGGAGAGATGGGAGGGAGCAAGAGAGAGAGATGGGGGCAGAAAGGGAATGAAAGGGGTGGGGAGAGGAGGATAGGGAGGGGGAGAGAGAGGTGGGAGGAAGAGATGGAGGGACAGAGGGGGTGGAGAGAGGGACGGAGGGAGAGAGAGGCTGTGGGAGTGGGTAGTGGATCCCGTCTCCTCTCCTCACCTTCTCTTTCTCCCGTCCCCTCCTCAATCTGATCCCTCCCTCTCCCCCACCCACAGAGAATGATGGTGATCCATGCTAACCAGCTCGCACCGCCGGACCTCGCCTCCATCTTCTCCAGCGAACCGGCGCCCACCCCGGCCTCTGACGGGCCCCAGTGACGACACGTTCCCCGCTCCACGGGACAGCCCAAAGGATTCGGGCCGAGCGGCCTGAAAGGAAAATCAAGGCCGGATTTTGGAGACGGAGTTGGGGGTGGGGGTTGGTGGGTAACATTCCCGTGGTCACATTCCTCCCCGTGGGAACCCCCCAGTTCAAGCTCCCTTGTTACGAGTCGCCCTGTCCCACCCGCGGCATCCGGTCACTCCTGACACACTCCGCTCTCTGTCCCCTCTATCACCGCCCGTCTCACCCTGGTTGGTGGCCATTTTGTGATGGTTATCATTGAAACCGCTCTCCCAGCATCGTAGAAATAGTCACACCCTTTTCCTCACCTCCCACTCACTTCCCTCCCTGTTTATTCAATCTCAACTCCTCATCGCCCTCTCTTTCAGTTACCCTGTGAGTCTCTCCACTACTCACTCCATCACTCCTGACACCCTCCCCTCTCCGTCCCCTTGTCCTTTCTCCTGCCATCCAACACATCCTGGGTGGTGAACGTTGTCCGATGGGAAATTTCGCTCCCTCACCCGATCCCTTCCCTCTCTCGTTGAGTGAGTCTCTCCCCTCTCCCTCCGTTCAGACACTCAACTCTCCGTCCCATCAGCCCAGATCGCGTCTCGACCTCTCGCTCCCCATTTCCCCTGTCCGCGCTCTCCTTCTTGCCGTCCGTCTTATTTGCGAAGGATCGAAATCACCCACCCTTCCCCCACACGCCCCATCCTGTTCCTGCCCACCCTCTCCTTTCAGACCCCTCTTTCCTGGTCCTGCAACTTCCCCTCCCTTCCCGTCCCATCAGATCCCCTCCCACCTCGTCCCATTACTTTCCCTCCTTCCTGGTCAGATCACTCCCGCTCCCTTCCTGTCGTTTCACTCCTCCTCACCCCGACTCTATCTTATCCACGTCACCACCAGTTTGTGACAGGAACTTTCGCCTCCCCTTTTCGTCCCCTATTGAGTCAATGACTTCGCCACGGTCACCGTCTCATCAGTCCACTCCTCGTCCCGTCACTCCTCTTCCTCCCAAACCCCTCACCCCTCCTCCCCAAAACCCACATGTATATGTGTATGTGTGAATATCTGAGATATATACATTAGTTTATTCAATGACAAAATTATTAGAATTAAAACATACATGAAATACCCAAGACTATATAAAACACAAATTAAAATACTGTTATTATAATCAATAAGACACTCGATCCCGGGATTGTATCCACGGGCACCGCATGTTCCTTCGCCATAGATTCTGTGTGCGACTGTGACCATTGTAAGTCAGTGTCTCACTCCATCCCTGGCGGCCACATTAACCAAGGAACACACACAAAAATTCTGGTGAACACAGCAGGCCAGGCAGCATCTCTAGGAAGAGGTACAGTCGACGTTTCGGGTCGAGACCCTTCGTCAGGACTAATTTAAAGAAGAGATAGTCAGAGATTGGAAAGTGGGAGGGGGAGGGGGAGGGATGGGGCCAAGAGCTGGACAGTTAATTGGCAAACGGTATACAGAGTTGGAGAAGGGGGGGGGGGTCATGGGACAGGAGGCCTAGGGAAAAAGAAAGGGGAGGTGAACCCACTATAGTGAGAGGGACAGAGGGAGAAAAAAGGGAGAGAAAAAATGGGGAAAAATAATAATGATAATAAATAATAAATAAGGGATGGGGTACAAAGCAGAGGTGGGGCATTAACTGAAGTTAGAGAAGTCAATGTTCATGCCATCAGGTTGGAGGCTACCCAGACGGAATATAAGGTGTTGTTCCTCCAATCTGAGTGTGGCTTCATCTTTACAGTAGAGGAGGCCGTGGAAAGACATGTCAGAATGGGAATGGGACGTGGAATTAAAATGTGTGGCCACTGGGAGATCCTGCTTTCTCTGGTGGACAGGGCTTAGTTGTTCAGCAAAGCGGTCTCCCAGTCTGCGTCGGGTCTCGCCAATATATAGAAGGCCACATCGGGAGCACCGGACGCAGTATATCACCCCAGCCGACTCACAGGTGAAGTGTCGCCTCACCTGGAAGGACTGTCTGGGGCCCTGAATGGTGGTGAGGGAGGAAGTGTAAGGGCATGTGTAGCACTTGTTCCGCTTACAAGGATTAGTGCTGGGTGGGAGATAGGTGGGAAGGGATGTGGGGGGGGGACGAATGGACAAGGGAGTCACTGGGATTGTGTGATGGGACGGTGTGGAGGGAGCTTCACGCTGTGTCTGACCCCGGGAGTGTGTGATGGGACGGTGTGGTGGGAGATTCACTCTGTGTCTGACCCCGGGAGTGTGTGATGGGACGGTGTGGAGGGAGCTTCACGCTGTGTCTGACCCCGGGAGTGTGTGATGGGACAGTGTGGTGGGAGATTCACGCTGTGTCTGACCCCGGGAGTGTGTGATGGGACGGTGTGGTGGGAGATTCACGCTGTGTCTGACCCCGGGAGTGTGTGATGGGACGGTGTGGTGGGAGATTCACGCTGTGTCTGACCCCGGGAGTGTGTGATGGGACGGTGTGGTGGGAGATTCACTCTGTGTTTGACCCCGGGAGTGTGTGATGGGATGGTGTGGTGGGAGATTCACTCTATGTCTGACCCCGGGAGTGTGTGATGGGACGGTGTGGTGGGAGATTCACTCTGTGTTTGACCCCGGGAGTGTGTGATGGGATGGTATAGAGGGAGTTTCATGCTGTGTCTGACCCCACGAGTGTGTGATGGGACTTTATTTATCATTTCCCTTTTTTGTCCCCTTGCCCATCCTCTGGGTTCCCCCTCCTCACCCTTTTCCTTCTCCCTGGACCTCCTGTCCCATGATCCTCTCATATCCCCTTTGCCAATCACCTGTCCACCTCTTGGCTCCATCCCTCCCCCTCCTGTCTTCTCCTATCATTTTGGATCTCCCCCTCCCCCTCCAACTTTCAAATCCCTTACTCACTCTTCCCTCAGTTAGTCCTGACGAAGGGTCTCGACTGTACCTCTTCCTAGAGATGCTGCCTGGCCTGCTGCGTTCACCAGCAACTTTGATGCGTGTTGTTTATTATCAAAGTTCTTATTTGTCACCATATACTACCCCGAGATTCATTTTATTGCAGTCATTTACAGGACAATAAATCAATGTAGCAGAATTTATGAAAAACTATACAAAAACAAAGACTAACCAACAAGCAACGTGCAAAGGAAGGGAAATTTGTGCAAATAAAATATTAAATAATACTGACACGAGTTGTAAATTATTTGAAAGTGAGTCCGTAGGTTGTGGAATCAGTTCAGAGATGATGTGAGTGAAGTTATCCACGCCGGTGTCTCAGAAAAAACCCCGCCATCATCGGGCCCTTCCTGTCTGTGTAATTCCCCGGCATGAAACGTAAAAGTTGCCCGTGAACGCAGCAGGCCAGCCAGCATTACGTACTCCCGGGATAATCCCACCCCGGGACACCGGTGTCCCAGACTGAGCCCCGGCCCCCGGGCTCTTCCTGTCTGTGTCATTCCCCGGGTCTCGAACCCGCACATCCGGCAGAAGCAGCGCCGCTGGACAGGAGGCGAAAATACGTCACCACGGGAGACCAGCGAGCGACGCACAGCGCGAGCCTAAAGCTAGTTCCGTTAAAAACGGTTGGGAATTAAACCTGGCGCGCGGCCATTAAAGGTAAGGGGAAGGTGGGGGGGAGGGGGCGGGGGTTAAAGGGGAGGGCGGGGAATCGGCTAAACTGTCGGCATCCCGCGGGCGGGGATGTTCACACATTCAGATGTTCACATGGACACGGTCAGTCCGGGTCTGGGTTCCTGCAGAGATCTCAGTTCCTTCATCCCGGTCCCACTGAACCGATTGTAAAACAGCCTGAAACAGATGGGAGAATAAAGATGAAATAAACAGATCACACAACAGTGTCAGTAACAGGGGACAACACTCACAGACAAATATCACCAGAAAACCCGCGGATCCGCTGATATTTTATCACATTGAACATTAACACAAACACTCACCGGATCTGCTCCAGACTCGGGTGGGTCAGTATGAGGCGGCGGAGAGCGGGGACAGATCGGTCTGTCAGCGAGTTTAATCCCAGGTCCAGCCCCGTCAGAGATGGTTTTGTACTGAGAGCGGAGACGAGATCCTCAACACCAGAATCTGTGAGACCGACATTCCTCAGCCTGGAGATGAGAGAGAGTGAGGGTGAGGGACACAGAGAGACAGGAGACGGTACAAATCCCCAGTGTTTATCAGTAACACAATTACTGATCACATTAATGTTCAGTGTCAGACACCCAGTGACTGTAAACACAATCTCCCACAGTCTGGTACTTACCCCAGTTTCTGTATTTTACACTCCGGGTTCCTCAGAGCCGCAGACACCAGTTTCACTCCTGAATCTCCCAGTTTATTATAACTCAGGTTCAACTCCGTCAGTGATGGTTTTGTACTGAGAGCGGAGACGAGATCCTCGGCACCAGAATCTGTGAGACCGACATCCCTCAGCCTGGAGATGAGAGAGAGTGAGGGTGAAGGACACAGAGAGACAGGAGACGGTACAAATCCCCAGTGTTTATCAGTAACACAATTACTGATCACATTAATGTTCAGTGTCAGACACCCAGTGACTGTAAACACAATCTCCCACAGTCTGGTACTTACTCCAGTTTCTGTATTTTACACTCCGGGTTCCTCAGAGCCGCAGACACCAGTTTCACTCCTGAATCTCCCAGTTCATTAAAACTGAGTCTAAACACAAACAGACAAATTGATAAACAAAGTGATTCAAACTGTGGGTCTGAGGGAATTTCTCTCACTCGGATATTTCAGGAAACATTAAACCCTTCAGTAAATCACTGATCGGAGTTCCCATCACTGTCAATGTCCCTCACTGCCCAGCTCCAGGGTATTCACCGAATGTCAGTAATTTAGTCTGTCGGTGTGACCCTGTAAACTCCACATATTCTGTCCCATTCCCCGATGGTCAGAAACGTGTTCCTGGAGTGAGAGGGTCGGGAGGGGCAGGGATGAAGGAGGAACGGGGATGGGGAACAGAGATCCCACAGGACGAAGGGTGATGGCATTTGTTACAATTCTTCACAATCATATTTACTACAGTTTTACCCAAATCCCTTTACATTGAAACAACACAATGGGACAGTTTCACAGTTCAGAGTGAGAGATAAATCAAGTTACCCCAACTCCTGGCACTTGTGCAGCCCGGGTCCCAGCCGCTGGATTCCTTCACACTGAATGTGGCAGTTATCCAGGTCGAGGTGTTTTATTGTATCACAGAGTCCGATGACATGAGACAGGACCGCGCAGTCAATCGGGGTCAGTGTCAATCCACTGAATGAAAGTGTTTCCACAGATCCCAGAGCGGCCTGAGCCAGTCCAGGATTCTGAGACTCAAACAGGTAGTGCAATGTGTTCAGGAGGCTCCTTTTACAAGTTTCACTCCCCGTGTTTCCACTCTGGCGTTTAACCTCCTCCTTCACCCAGTCAATCACCCGGCAGGTTGTTTGATGAGGAAATGGACCCAGAAACTCCTCCAGGCCCCGAGCTGTCATTGGGGAGGAGAGACCAGCAACAAAGCGGAGAAATACCTCAAATCGCCCATCTGTCGTATTGTGGGCTTCAGTGAGGAGTTTCACAATATTCCCGGGATGCAGAGTCAGGAATTGTGCGACTGCAGCTACAAACTCTTGGATGGTGAGGTGTGGGAATGTGTACACCACGCTCTGGGCAGAATCCTCTCTCTCCAAAAGCTCCATCAGGAACCCGGACAGGAACTGGGAAGGTTGCAGATTGTAGTTGATTAAATCTCCATCTGTAAACACAATCTTCTTATCGGACACTCCTCTGAAGGCCATCTGACCAAGACTGAGAAACACATCACGGGGGTTCTCTATCTCACGGCCGTGGTTTTTCAGGATGTTGTAAATATAGTAGGAATACAGTTGGGTGATGGTCTTGGGAACTCGCTGCGGGTCCCTGACTCTTTGTGTGAAGAAGGGGCCCAGTGCCAGAGCGAGGATCCAGCAGTAGGAGGGGTTGTAGCTCATGGTGTACAGGATCTCGTTCTCCTTCACGTGTTTGAAAACAGCTGCTGCCACCGTCTGATCTTCAAAATGCCTGATGAAATATTCCTTCCGTTCCTCACCAACAAATCCCAGGATTTCAGCCCAGATACTGATCTCTGCCTTTTCCAATAAATGTAACGCAGTGGGGCGGGTTGTCACCAGCACTGAACACCCTGGGAGCAGCTTGCCCTGGATTAAACTGTACACAATGTCAGACACTTCACACCACCACTCGGGATCTGGGCACTGGTGCTTGGGTTCTGTATCTCTCCGACTGTCAGCAAAATCTATTCTGTGTTTGAATTCATCCAATCCATCGAATATAAACAGCAATCCCTTTGGGTTCTTCCAGACCTCTGTCAGGATATTCCCAAAGTAAGGATACTGATCCAGAATCAGTTCCTTCAGGTTTATTCTGCAGTTAATGGAATTTAAATCCCGGAATTTGAAACTGAAGACAAACTGGAATTGTTGGAATATTTTCCCTGTGGCCCAGTCATAAACAATCTTTTGTACCATTGTTGTTTTCCCGATCCCCGCGACTCCGGCCACTGTTGCCGAACTGCTGGATTTGGATTTACTCTGGGAAAAGCTGCTCTGGAACAGCTGATCAGTGCGGATTTTTTCCAGCTCTCTGCGGAGATGTTCCCCTCTCCACTCCTCGTGGTCTCTGCCTCTTGCCAGCAGCTCATGTTCCACCAGTCTCCGATCTCGAACAGTAGAAATGACCGTGAGCTCAGCGTATCGATCAACCAGCTGGAAAACCTTCACCTTCTCCCTCATCAGGATCGTGTTCACTCTCAGTGTTTCAGTTTGTGCCCGCAGAGTCTCCTTGTGTTTCTGCTGAACATCTTCCATGGGAACAGACAGTGGACAAACTGTTAGATGCCTCAACTCAGAACTCGGTATTTAAATACACAAGAGTTAGCTCAAAGCTATTGCATTAATTGGGGTCTCACAGTGTGTCAGGAACCTTTTGAGGCCTGTGGGGTCTCACAGTGTGTCAGGTCCCTCTCAGGGGTGTGTGGGGTCTCACAGTGTGTCAGGTCCCTCTCAGGGGTGTGTGGGGTCTTACAGTGTGTCAGGACACTGTTAGGGGTGTGTGGGGTTGCACAGTGTATCAAGAGCCTGTCAGGGGTGTGTGGGGTCTCAGAGTGTGTCAGGACCCTCTCAGGGTTGTTTGAGGGATCATAGTGTGTCAGGACCCACAATGTGTCAGTGTTTCACCGTGCGTCGGGACACTATCAGGGGTGTGTGCGGTCTCACAGTGTGTCAGGACCCTGTCAGGGGTGTGTGGGGTCTCACAGTCTGTCAGGACGCTGTCACGGGTTTCTGGGGTTTTGCAGTGTGTCAGGACCCTGTTACTGGTTTGCGGGGTTTCACAGTGTGTCAGGACCCTTTTCCGGGGGTGGGGGGTCTCAGAGTGTGTCAGGACCCTGCCAGGGTTGTGTGGGGTCTCACAGTGTGTCAGGTCCCTGTCAGGGGTGTGTGGGGTCTCACAGTGTGTCAGGACCCTGTCAGGGGTGTGTGGGGTCTCACAGTGTGTCAGGACCCTGCCAGGGTTGTGTGGGGTCTCGCAGTGTGTCAGGCCCTTGTTAGGGGTGTGTGGTCTCACAGTGTGTCAGGACCCCTCTGGGGTGTGTGGGGTCTCACAGTGTTTCTGAACCCTGTCACGGGTGTGTGGGGTTTCACAGTGTGTCAGGTCCCTGTCAGGGGTGTGTGGGGTTTCACTGTGTGTCAGGGCACTGTGAGTGGTTTGTGCGGTTTCACAGTGTGTCAGGATCTTGTGGTGGTTGTGGGGGGTCTCACAGTGTGTCAGGATGCTGTTGTGGGGGATCTAACAGTGAGTCAGAACCCTCTCAGGTGTGTATGGGATCGCAATGTGTGTCAGGACCCTGTCAGGGCTGTGTGGCGTCTCACAGTGCGTCAGGTCACTGTCAGGGGTGTGTTGGATCTCACAGTGTGTCAGGACCATTTTGGGGTGTGTCGGGTCTCACAGTGCGTCAGGAGCCCTTTCAGGTGTGTGTGGGGTCTCACAGTGTGTCAGGTCCCTGTCAGGAGTGTGTGGGGTCTCACAGCGTGTTTGAACCATACCAGGGGTGTGTGGGTTCTCACAGTCTGTCAGGACGCTGTCACGGGTTTGTGGGGTTTCACTGTGTGTCAGGACCCAGTGATTTGTTTGGGGGTCTCACAGTGTGTTGGGACCCTTTTCTGGGGGTGGGGGGGAATCTCACAGTGTGTCAGGATCCTTTTGGGGTGTGTGGGGTCTCACAGTGCTTCTGAACCCTGTCAGGGGTGTGTGGGATCGCACCGTGTGTCAGGACCCTCTCAGGGGTGTATGCGGTCTTACAGTGTGTCAGGACCCTACCTAGGTTGTGTGAGGTCTCACAGTGTGTCTGGACCCTGCCAGGGATGTGTGAGGTCTCACAGTTTGTCTGGACACTGTCGGGGAGGGTGGGGCGGTCTCACAGTGTATCATGACTGTCTCAGATGTGTGTGGGATCTCAATGTGTGTCCGGACCCTGTCATGCGTGTGGCGTCTCACAGTGCATCAGGATCTTGTTAGGGGTGTCTGGGGTCTCACAGTGTGTCATCACCCTCTCGGGGGTGTGTTAGGACTCACAGTGTTCCAGGACCCTGTCAGGGTTATGTGGGGTTTCACAGTGTGTCAGGACACTGTGAGTGGTTTGTGGGGTCTCATACTGTGTCAGAACCCTCTCAGATGTGTGTGGGATCACAATGTGTGTCAGGACCCTGTCAGGGGTGTGTGGCATCTCACAGTCTGTCAGGACGCTATCCAGGGTGTGTGTGGTCTCACAGTGCGTCAGGTCCCTGTCAGGGGTGTGTGTGGTCTCACAGTGTGTCAGGAACGTGTCAATAGTGTGTGGGGTCTCACAGAGTGTTAGGACCCTGTTAGGGATGTGTGGGGTCTCACACTGTGTCAGGACCCTGTCTGTCAGTTGTGTGTGTGGTCTTACAGTGTGTCAGGTCCCTGTCAGTGGTGTGTGGGGTGTCACAGTGTGTCAGGACCCTGTCGGGTGTGTGTGGGGTCTCACAGAGTGTCAGGACCGTGTGAATAGTGTGTGGGATATCAATGTGTGTCAGGACCCTGTCAGGGGTGTGTGGCGTCTCACAATGTGTCAGGTCCCTGTCAGAGTGTGTGGGGTCTCACACTGTGTCAGGACCCTGTCGGGTTGTGTGAGGTCTCACAGTGTGTCAGGGCCCTGTCGGGTTGTGTGAGGTCTCACAGTGTGTCAGGGCCCTCTCAGGCGTGTGTGGCATCTCACAGCATTTCCTGAGCCTGTCAGGGGTGTGTGCAGTCTCACAGTGTGACAGGACGCTGTCATGGGGGTGTGGGGTCTTACAGTTTGACTGGACAGTGCCAGGGGTGTGTGGGGTTTCACAGTATGTCAGGACCCTGTCAGGGGTGTGTGGGGTCTCACAGTGTGTCAGGACCTTTTCAGGTGTGTGTGGGGTCTCACAGAGTGTCAGGACCGTGTGAATAGTGTGTGGGATATCAATGTGTGTCAGGACCCTGTCAGGGGTGTGTGGCGTCTCACAATGTGTCAGGTCCCTGTCAGAGTGTGTGGGGTCTCACACTGTGTCAGGACCCTGTCGGGTTGTGTGAGGTCTCACAGTGTGTCAGGGCCCTCTCAGGCGTGTGTGGCATCTCACAGCATTTCCTGAGCCTGTCAGGGGTGTGTGCAGTCTCACAGTGTGACAGGACGCTGTCATGGGGGTGTGGGGTCTTACAGTTTGACTGGACAGTGCCAGGCGTGTGTGGGGTTTCACAGTATGTCAGGACCCTGTCAGGGGTGTGTGGGGTCTCACAGTGTGTCAGGACCCTGCCAGGGGTGTGTGGGGTCTCACAGTGTGTCAGGATCCTGTCAGGGGTGTGTGGGGTCTCACAGTGTGTCAGGACCCTGCCAGGGGTGTGTGGGGTCTCACAGTGTGTCAGGATCCTGTCAGGGGTGTGTGGGGTCGCACAGTGTGTCAGGACCCTGCCAGGGGTGTGTGGGGTCTCACAGTGTGTCAGGATCCTGTCAGGGGTGTGTGGGGTCGCACAGTGTGTCAGGACCCTGCCAGGGGTGTGTGCAGTGTCTCACAGTGTGTCAGGTCCTTGTCAGAGGTGTGTGGGGTCTCACAGTGTGTCAGGACCCTGCCAGGGTTGTGTGGTGTTTCACAGTGTGTCAGAACACTGTGAGTGGTTTGTGGGGTCTCACAGTGTGCCAGAACCCTCTCAGATGTGTGTGGGATCGCACTGTGTGTCAGCACCCTGTCAGGTGTGTGTGGGGTCTCACAGTGTGTCTGGACTGTGTCAATAGTGTCTGGGGTCTCACAGTTTGTCAGGACCCTGTCAGGGGTGTGTGGGGTCTCACAGTGTGTCAGGACCCTGTCAGGGGTGTGTGGGGTCTCACAGTGTGTCAGATAACTGTCAGGGGTGGTCTCACAGTGTGTCAGGAGCCTCTCAGATGTGTGTGGGATCTCAATCTGTGTCAGGACCCTCTCACGTGAGTGTGGCATCTCACAATGTGTCAGGTTGCTGTCAGGGGTGTGTGGGGTCTCGTAGTGTGTCAGGACCCTGCCAGGGGTGTGTGCAGTGTCTCACAGTGTGTCAGGTCCTTGTCAGAGGTGTGTGGGGTCTCAGTGTGTCAGGACCCTGCCAGGGTTGTGTGGTGTTTCACAGTGTGTCAGAACACTCTGAGTGGTGTGTGGGGTCTCACAGTGTGCCAGAACCCTCTCAGATGTGTGTGGGATCGCACTGTGTGTCAGCACCCTGTCAGGTGTGTGTGGGGTCTCACAGTGTGTCTGGACTGTGTCAATAGTGTCTGGGGTCTCACAGTGTGTCAGGACCCTGTCGGGAGTGTGTGGGGTATCACAGTGCGTCATCACCCTCTCGGGTGTGTGTGAGGTATCACAGTGTGTCAGGACCCTGTCAGGGGTGTGTGGGGTCTCACAGTTTGTCAGGACCCTGTCAGGGGTGTGTGGGGTCTCACAGTGTGTCAGATAACTGTCAGGGGTGTGTGGGGTCTCACAGTGTGTCGGGAGCCTCTCAGATGTGTGTGGGATCTCAATCTGTGTCAGGACCCTCTCACGTGTGTGTGGCATCTCACAATGTGTCAGGTTGCTGTCAGGGGTGTGTGGGGTCTCGTAGTGTGTCAGGAATTTGTCAGGGGTGTGTGGTGTCTCACAGTTTGCCAGGTCCCTGCCAGGAGTGTGTGGGGTCTCACAGGGTGTCAGGGCCCTGTCAGTGGTGTGTGGGGTCTCACACTGTGACAGGCCCCTGGCAGGGTTGTGTGGGGTTTCACTGTGTGTCTGGATACTGTGCGTGGTTCGTGGGGTTTCACAGTGTGTCAGGATCTGGTTGTGGGTGTGGGTGGTCTCACAGTGGGTCAGGACGCTGTTGCGGGGTGTCTCACAGTGTGTCAGAACCCTCTCAGATGTATGTGGGATCGCAATGTGTGTCTGGACCCTGTCAGGGGTGTGTGGCGTTTCATAGTGCGTCAGGTCGCTGCCAGGGGTGTGTGGTGTCTCACAGTGTGTCAGGTCCCTGTCGGGTGTGTGGGGTCTCACAGTGTGTCAGGAACCTGTGAGGGGTGTGTGCGGTCTCACAGTGTGTCAGGACCCTATCCAGGGTGTGTGGGGTCTCACAGTGTGTCCCGACTCTGTCAGGTGTGTGCGGCGTCTCACAATGTGTCAGGTCCCTGTCAGGGGTGTGTGGGGTCTCACAGTATGTCAGGACTATGTCAGGGGTGTGTGGGGTCTCACAGTGTGTCAGGACCCTCTTAGGGGTGTGTGGGGTCTCACCGTGTGTCAGGATCCTCTTAGGGGTGTGTGGGGTCTCACACTGTGTCAGGTCCCTGTCAGGGGTGTGTGGGGTCTCACACTGTGTCAGGACTCTGTCAGGGGTGTGTGCGGTCTCACCGTGTGTCAGGATCCTCTTAGGGGTGTGTGGGGTCTCACAGTGTGTCAGGTCCCTGTCAGGGGTGTGTGGGGTCTCACCGTGTGTCAGGGTCCTGTCAGGGGTGTGTGGGGTCTCACACTGTGTCAGGACTCTGTCAGGGGTGTGTGGGGTCTCACCGTGTGTCAGGACTATGTCAGGGGTGTGTGGGGTCTCACAGTGTGTCAGGACCCTGTCAGGGGTGTGTGGGGTCTCACAGTGTGTTAGGACCCTGTCAGGGGTGTGTGGGGTCTCACAGTGTGTCAGGACCCTGTCAGGGGTGTGTGGGGTCTCACAGTGTGTCAGGGTCCTGTCAGGGGTGTGTGGGGTCTCACAGTGTATCAGGGTCCTGTAAGGGGTGTGTGGGGTCTCACAGAGTGTCATCAGTGTGAAAGTAAGCATGCAAGTACAGCAGGCAGTGAAGAAAGCTAATGGCATGCTGGCCTTCATAACAAGGGGAATTGAGTATTAGAGCAAAGAAGTCCTTCTGCAGTTGTACAGGGCCCTGGTGAGACCACACCTGGAGTACTGTGTGCAGTTTTGGTCTCCAAATTTGAGGAAGGACATTCTTGCTATTGAGGGAGTGCAGCGTAGGTTCACAAGGTTAATTCCCGGGATGGCGGGACTGTCATATGTCGAAAGATTGGAGCGACTGGGCCTGTATACTCTGGAATTTAGAAGCCTGAGAGGGGATCTTATTGAAACATATAAGATTATTAAGGGATTGGACATGCTGGAGGCAGGAAACATGTTCCTGCTGATGGGTGAGTCCAGAACCAGAGGCCACAGTTTAAGAATAAGGGATAGGCCATTTAGAACGGAGTTGAGGAAAAACTTTTTCACCCAGAGAGTGGCAGATATATTGAACGCTCTGCACCGGAAGGCTGTGGAGGCAAAGTCTCTGGATGCTTTCAAGAAAGAGATGGATAGAGCTCTTAAAGATAGTGGAATCAAAGGTTACGTGATAAGGCAGGAACTGGATTCTGATTGTGGATGATCAGCCATGATCACAGTGAATGGTGGTTCAGGCTCGAAGGGTCGAATGGCCTACTCCTACACCTAATGTCTCTTGTCTATTTTCTATAGGACCCTGTCCGGGGTATGTGGGGTCTCACAGTTTGTCAGGACCATTACAGGAGTGTGTGGGGTCTCACAGTGTGTCCGGACCCTGTCAGGGGTGTGTAGGGTCTCATAGTGTGTCAGGTCCCCGTCAGGGGTGTGTGTGGTCTCACAGTGTGTCAGGAACCTGTCTGTCAGTTGTGTGTGTGGTCTCACAGTGTGTCAGGACCGTGCCAGGAATGTGTGGGGTCTCACAGTGCGTCATGTCCCTGTCAGGGATGTGTGGCGTCTCACAGTGCGTCAGGACCCTGTCAGCTGTGTGTGGCGTCCACAATGTGTCAGGACCCCTCTGGGGTGTGTGGGGTCCCACAGTGTTTCTCAACCCTGTCAGGCATGTGTGCTGTCTCACAATGCGTCAGGACCCTTTTGGGGCCTGTGGGGTCTCACAGTGTGTCAGAACCCTCTCAGGGGTGTGTCTATTCTCACAGTCTGTCAGGAACCTATCTAGGGTATGTGGGGTCTCACAGTGTGTCAGGACCCTGTCTGGTGTGTGTGGAGTCTTACAGTGTGTCAGGACTCTTTTGGGGCCTGTGGGGTCTCACAGTGTGTCAGGACCCTGTCTGGTGTGTGTGGAGTCTCACAGTGCGTCAGGTCCCTGTCAGGTGTCTGCGGGGTCCACAGTGTGACAGGACACTGTCAATAGTGTGTGGGGTCTCACACTGTGTCTGGACCCTGTCTGGTGTGTGTGGGGTCTCACAGTGTGTGAGGACCCTGTCGGGGGTGGGGGGGGCGGTCTCACAGTGTGTCAGGAGACTCCTAAGTGTGTGTGGGATCTCAATGTGTGTCAGGACCCTGTCAGTTGTGTGTAGCGTCTCACAGTGTGTCAGGTCGCCGTCAGGGTTGTTTGAGGTCTCACAGTGTGTCAGGACCCTGCCAGGGATGTGTGGGATCGCAATGTGTGTCAGGACCCTGTCAGGTGTGTGTGGCGTCCACAGTGGGTCAGGTCGCTGTCAGGGGTGTGTGGGGTCCCACAGTGTTTCTGAACCCTGTCAGGCATGTGTGCCATCTCACAATGTGTCAGAACACATTTGGGGTCTGTGGGGTCTCACAGTGTGTCAGGACCATGTCAGCGGTGTGTAGGGTCTCGCTGTGTGTCAGCACCCTGTCAGGGATGTGTAGGGTCTCACAGTGTGTCAGGTCCTCGTCAGAGGTGTGTGGGGTCTGACAATGCGTCAGGGCCCTGTCAGGGGTGTGTAGGGTCTCACAGTGTGTCAGGTCCTCGTCAGAGGTGGTGGTGTCTGACAATGCGTCAGGGCCCTGTCAGGGGAGTGTAGGGTCTCACAGTGTGTCAGGACCCCTCAGGGGTGAGTGGGGTCCCACAGTGTTTCTGAACCCTGTCAGGCGTGTGTGCCGTTTCACAATGTGTCAGGAGCCTTTTGGGGCCTTTGGGGCCTCACAGTGTGTCAGGACCATGTCAGGAGTGTGCGGGATCCCACAGTGTGTCCGGACCCTGTCAGGGGTGTGTGGGGTCTCACAGTGTGTCAGGGCCCTGTCAGGGGTGTGTAGGGTCTCGCTGTGTGTCAGCACCCTGTCAGGGGTGTGTAGGGTCTCACAGTGTGTCAGGTCACCGTCAGAGGTGTGTGGGGTCTGACAGTGTGTCAGGGCCCTGTCAGGGGTGTGTGCAGTCTCACAGTGTGTCAGGACCATTCCAGGGGTGTGTGGGGTCTCACAGTGTGTCAGAACCCTTTCATGTGTGTGTGGTGTCGTGTGGTGTGTCACGATCCTATCAGGGGTGTGTGGGGCCTCACAGTGTGTCAGGACCCTGTCAGTGGTTTGTGGGGTCTCACAGTGTGACAGGTCCCTGTTAGGGGCCTGTGGGGTCTCACAGTGTGTCAGAACCCTGCCTGGGTTGTTTGGGGTCTCACAGTGTGTCAGGAACCTATCCAGAGTGTGTGGGGGTCTCACAGTGCGTCAGGACCCTGCCAGGGGTATGTGGGATTGCAATATGTGTCAGGACCCTGTCAGGTGTGTGTGCGGTCTCGTAGTGTGTCAGGACCCTATCCAGGGTGTGTGTGGGGTCTCACAGTGCGTCAGGACCCTGCTAGGGTTGTGTGGGATCGCAATTTGTGTCAGGACTCTGCCAGGCGTGTGTGGGGTCACAATGTGTGTCAGGTCCCTGTCAGGGGTGTGTGGGGTCTCACACTGTGTCAGGACTCTGTCAGGGGTGTGTGCGGTCTCACCGTGTGTCAGGATCCTCTTAGGGGTGTGTGGGGTCTCACCGTGTGTCAGGGTCCTGTCAGGGGTGTGTGGGGTCTCACACTGTGTCAGGACTCTGTCAGGGGTGTGTGGGGTCTCACCGTGTGTCAGGGTCCTCTTAGGGGTGTGTGGGGTCTCACAGTATGTCAGGACTATGTCAGGGGTGTGTGGGGTCTCACAGTGTGTCAGGACCCTGTCAGGGGTGTGTGGGGTCTCACAGTGTGTTAGGACCCTGTCAGGGGTGTGTGGGGTCTCACAGTGTGTCAGGACCCTGTCAGGGGTGTGTGGGGTCTCACAGTGTGTCAGGGTCCTGTCAGGGGTGTGTGGGGTCTCACAGTGTATCAGGGTCCTGTAAGGGGTGTGTGGGGTCTCACAGAGTGTCATCAGTGTGAAAGTAAGCATGCAAGTACAGCAGGCAGCGAAGCAAGCTAATGGCATGCTGGCCTTCATAACAAGGGGAATTGAGTATTAGAGCAAAGAAGTCCTTCTGCAGTTGTACAGGGCCCTGGTGAGACCACACCTGGAGTACTGTGTGCAGTTTTGGTCTCCAAATTTGAGGAAGGACATTCTTGCTATTGAGGGAGTGCAGCGTAGGTTCACAAGGTTAATTCCCGGGATGGCGGGACTGTCATATGTCGAAAGATTGGAGCGACTGGGCCTGTATACTCTGGAATTTAGAAGCCTGAGAGGGGATCTTATTGAAACATATAAGATTATTAAGGGATTGGACATGCTGGAGGCAGGAAACATGTTCCTGCTGATGGGTGAGTCCAGAACCAGAGGCCACAGTTTAAGAATAAGGGATAGGCCATTTAGAACGGAGTTGAGGAAAAACTTTTTCACCCAGAGAGTGGCGGATATATTGAACGCTCTGCACCGGAAGGCTGTGGAGGCAAAGTCTCTGGATGCTTTCAAGAAAGAGATGGATAGAGCTCTTAAAGATAGTGGAATCAAAGGTTACGTGATAAGGCAGGAACTGGATTCTGATTGTGGATGATCAGCCATGATCACAGTGAATGGTGGTTCAGGCTCGAAGGGTCGAATGGCCTACTCCTACACCTAATGTCTCTTGTCTATTTTCTATAGGACCCTGTCCGGGGTATGTGGGGTCTCACAGTTTGTCAGGACCATTACAGGAGTGTGTGGGGTCTCACAGTGTGTCCGGGACCCTGTCAGGGGTGTGTAGGGTCTCATAGTGTGTCAGGTCCCCGTCAGGGGTGTGTGTGGTCTCACAGTGTGTCAGGAACCTGTCTGTCAGTTGTGTGTGTGGTCTCACAGTGTGTCAGGACCGTGCCAGGAATGTGTGGGGTCTCACAGTGCGTCATGTCCCTGTCAGGGATGTGTGGCGTCTCACAGTGCGTCAGGACCCTGTCAGCTGTGTGTGGCGTCCACAATGTGTCAGGACCCCTCTGGGGTGTGTTGGGTCCCACAGTGTTTCTCAACCCTGTCAGGCATGTGTGCTGTCTCACAATGTGTCAGGACCCTTTTGGGGCCTGTGGGGTCTCACAGTGTGTCAGAACCCTCTCAGGGGTGTGTCTATTCTCACAGTCTGTCAGGAACCTATCTAGGGTATGTGGGGTCTCACAGTGTGTCAGGACCCTGTCTGGTGTGTGTGGAGTCTCACAGTGCGTCAGGTCCCTGTCAGGTGTCTGCGGGGTCCACAGTGTGACAGGACACTGTCAATAGTGTGTGGGGTCTCACACTGTGTCTGGACCCTGCCAGGTGTGTGTGGGGTCTCACAGTGTGTGAGGACCCTGTCGGGGGTGGGGGGGGCGGTCTCACAGTGTGTCAGGAGACTCCTAAGTGTGTGTGGGATCTCAATGTGTGTCAGGACCCTGTCAGTTGTGTGTAGCGTCTCACAGTGTGTCAGGTCGCCGTCAGGGTTGTTTGAGGTCTCACAGTGTGTCAGGACCCTGCCAGGATTGTGTGGGATCGCAATGTGTATCAGGACCCTGTCAGGTGTGTGTGGCGTCCACAGTGGGTCAGGTCGCTGTCAGGGGTGTGTGGGGTCCCACAGTGTTTCTGAACCCTGTCAGGCATGTGTGCCATCTCACAATGTGTCAGAACACATTTGGGGTCTGTGGGGTCTCACAGTGTGTCAGGACCATGTCAGCGGTGTGTAGGGTCTCGCTGTGTGTCAGCACCCTGTCAGGGGTGTGTAGGGTCTCACAGTGTGTCAGGTCCTCGTCAGAGGTGTGTGGGGTCTGACAATGCGTCAGGGCCCTGTCAGGGGTGTGTAGGGTCTCACAGTGTGTCAGGTCCTCGTCAGAGGTGGTGGTGTCTGACAATGCGTCAGGGCCCTGTCAGGGGAGTGTAGGGTCTCACAGTGTGTCAGGACCCCTCAGGGGTGAGTGGGGTCCCACAGTGTTTCTGAACCCTGTCAGGCGTGTGTGCCGTTTCACAATGTGTCAGGAGCCTTTTGGGGCCTTTGGGGCCTCACAGTGTGTCAGGACCATGTCAGGAGTGTGCGGGATCCCACAGTGTGTCCGGACCCTGTCAGGGGTGTGTGGGGTCTCACAGTGTGTCAGGGCCCTGTCAGGGGTGTGTAGGGTCTCGCTGTGTGTCAGCACCCTGTCAGGGGTGTGTAGGGTCTCACAGTGTGTCAGGTCACCGTCAGAGGTGTGTGGGGTCTGACAGTGTGTCAGGGCCCTGTCAGGGGTGTGTGCAGTCTCACAGTGTGTCAGGACCATTCCAGGGGTGTGTGGGGTCTCACAGTGTGTCAGAACCCTTTCATGTGTGTGTGGTGTCGTGTGGTGTGTCACGATCCTATCAGGGGTGTGTGGGGCCTCACAGTGTGTCAGGACCCTGTCAGTGGTTTGTGGGGTCTCACAGTGTGACAGGTCCCTGTTAGGGGCCTGTGGGGTCTCACAGTGTGTCAGAACCCTGCCTGGGTTGTTTGGGGTCTCACAGTGTGTCAGGAACCTATCCAGAGTGTGTGGGGTCTCACAGTGCGTCAGGACCCTGCCAGGGGTATGTGGGATTGCAATATGTGTCAGGACCCTGTCAGGTGTGTGTGCGGTCTCGTAGTGTGTCAGGACCCTATCCAGGGTGTGTGGGGTCTCACAGTGCGTCAGGACCCTGCTAGGGTTGTGTGGGATCGCAATTTGTGTCAGGACTCTGCCAGGCGTGTGTGGGGTCACAATGTGTGTCAGGTCCCTGTCAGGGGTGTGTGGGGTCTCACACTGTGTCAGGACTCTGTCAGGGGTGTGTGCGGTCTCACCGTGTGTCAGGATCCTCTTAGGGGTGTGTGGGGTCTCACAGTGTGTCAGGTCCCTGTCAGGGGTGTGTGGGGTCTCACCGTGTGTCAGGGTCCTGTCAGGGGTGTGTGGGGTCTCACACTGTGTCAGGACTCTGTCAGGGGTGTGTGGGGTCTCACCGTGTGTCAGGGTCCTCTTAGGGGTGTGTGGGGTCTCACAGTATGTCAGGACTATGTCAGGGGTGTGTGGGGTCTCACAGTGTGTCAGGACCCTGTCAGGGGTGTGTGGGGTCTCACAGTGTGTTAGGACCCTGTCAGGGGTGTGTGGGGTCTCACAGTGTGTCAGGACCCTGTCAGGGGTGTGTGGGGTCTCACAGTGTGTCAGGGTCCTGTCAGGGGTGTGTGGGGTCTCACAGTGTATCAGGGTCCTGTAAGGGGTGTGTGGGGTCTCACAGAGTGTCATCAGTGTGAAAGTAAGCATGCAAGTACAGCAGGCAGCGAAGCAAGCTAATGGCATGCTGGCCTTCATAACAAGGGGAATTGAGTATTAGAGCAAAGAAGTCCTTCTGCAGTTGTACAGGGCCCTGGTGAGACCACACCTGGAGTACTGTGTGCAGTTTTGGTCTCCAAATTTGAGGAAGGACATTCTTGCTATTGAGGGAGTGCAGCGTAGGTTCACAAGGTTAATTCCCGGGATGGCGGGACTGTCATATGTCGAAAGATTGGAGCGACTGGGCCTGTATACTCTGGAATTTAGAAGCCTGAGAGGGGATCTTATTGAAACATATAAGATTATTAAGGGATTGGACATGCTGGAGGCAGGAAACATGTTCCTGCTGATGGGTGAGTCCAGAACCAGAGGCCACAGTTTAAGAATAAGGGATAGGCCATTTAGAACGGAGTTGAGGAAAAACTTTTTCACCCAGAGAGTGGCGGATATATTGAACGCTCTGCACCGGAAGGCTGTGGAGGCAAAGTCTCTGGATGCTTTCAAGAAAGAGATGGATAGAGCTCTTAAAGATAGTGGAATCAAAGGTTACGTGATAAGGCAGGAACTGGATTCTGATTGTGGATGATCAGCCATGATCACAGTGAATGGTGGTTCAGGCTCGAAGGGTCGAATGGCCTACTCCTACACCTAATGTCTCTTGTCTATTTTCTATAGGACCCTGTCCGGGGTATGTGGGGTCTCACAGTTTGTCAGGACCATTACAGGAGTGTGTGGGGTCTCACAGTGTGTCCGGACCCTGTCAGGGGTGTGTAGGGTCTCATAGTGTGTCAGGTCCCCGTCAGGGGTGTGTGTGGTCTCACAGTGTGTCAGGAACCTGTCTGTCAGTTGTGTGTGTGGTCTCACAGTGTGTCAGGACCGTGCCAGGAATGTGTGGGGTCTCACAGTGCGTCATGTCCCTGTCAGGGATGTGTGGCGTCTCACAGTGCGTCAGGACCCTGTCAGCTGTGTGTGGCGTCCACAATGTGTCAGGACCCCTCTGGGGTGTGTGGGGTCCCACAGTGTTTCTCAACCCTGTCAGGCATGTGTGCTGTCTCACAATGCGTCAGGACCCTTTTGGGGCCTGTGGGGTCTCACAGTGTGTCAGAACCCTCTCAGGGGTGTGTCTATTCTCACAGTCTGTCAGGAACCTATCTAGGGTATGTGGGGTCTCACAGTGTGTCAGGACTCTTTTGGGGCCTGTGGGGTCTCACAGTGTGTCAGGACCCTCTCTGGTGTGTGTGGAGTCTCACAGTGCGTCAGGTCCCTGTCAGGTGTCTGCGGGGTCCACAGTGTGACAGGACACTGTCAATAGTGTGTGGGGTCTCACACTGTGTCTGGACCCTGCCAGGTGTGTGTGGGGTCTCACAGTGTGTGAGGACCCTGTCGGGGGTGGGGGGGCGGTCTCACAGTGTGTCAGGAGACTCCTAAGTGTGTGTGGGATCTCAATGTGTGTCAGGACCCTGTCAGTTGTGTGTAGCGTCTCACAGTGTGTCAGGTCGCCGTCAGGGTTGTTTGAGGTCTCACAGTGTGTCAGGACCCTGCCAGGATTGTGTGGGATCGCAATGTGTATCAGGACCCTGTCAGGTGTGTGTGGCGTCCACAGTGGGTCAGGTCGCTGTCAGGGGTGTGTGGGGTCCCACAGTGTTTCTGAACCCTGTCAGGCATGTGTGCCATCTCACAATGTGTCAGAACACATTTGGGGTCTGTGGGGTCTCACAGTGTGTCAGGACCATGTCAGCGGTGTGTAGGGTCTCGCTGTGTGTCAGCACCCTGTCAGGGGTGTGTAGGGTCTCACAGTGTGTCAGGTCCTCGTCAGAGGTGTGTGGGGTCTGACAATGCGTCAGGGCCCTGTCAGGGGTGTGTAGGGTCTCACAGTGTGTCAGGTCCTCGTCAGAGGTGGTGGTGTCTGACAATGCGTCAGGGCCCTGTCAGGGGAGTGCAGGGTCTCACAGTGTGTCAGGACCCCTCAGGGGTGAGTGGGGTCCCACAGTGTTTCTGAACCCTGTCAGGCGTGTGTGCCGTTTCACAATGTGTCAGGAGCCTTTTGGGGCCTTTGGGGTCTCACAGTGTGTCAGGACCATGTCAGGAGTGTGCGGGATCCCACAGTGTGTCCGGACCCTGTCAGGGGTGTGTGGGGTCTCACAGTGTGTCAGGGCCCTGTCAGGGGTGTGTAGGGTCTCGCTGTGTGTCAGCACCCTGTCAGGGGTGTGTAGGGTCTCACAGTGTGTCAGGTCACCGTCAGAGGTGTGTGGGGTCTGACAGTGTGTCAGGGCCCTGTCAGGGGTGTGTGCAGTCTCACAGTGTGTCAGGACCATTCCAGGGGTGTGTGGGGTCTCACAGTGTGTCAGAACCCTTTCATGTGTGTGTGGTGTCGTGTGGTGTGTCACGATCCTATCAGGGGTGTGTGGGGCCTCACAGTGTGTCAGGACCCTGTCAGTGGTTTGTGGGGTCTCACAGTGTGACAGGTCCCTGTTAGGGGCCTGTGGGGTCTCACAGTGTGTCAGAACCCTGCCTGGGTTGTTTGGGGTCTCACAGTGTGTCAGGAACCTATCCAGAGTGTGTGGGGTCTCACAGTGCGTCAGGACCCTGCCAGGGGTATGTGGGATTGCAATATGTGTCAGGACCCTGTCAGGTGTGTGTGTGGTCTCGTAGTGTGTCAGGACCCTATCCAGGGTGTGTGGGGTCTCACAGTGCGTCAGGACCCTGCTAGGGTTGTGTGGGATCGCAATTTGTGTCAGGACTCTGCCAGGCGTGTGTGGGGTCACAATGTGTGTCAGGACCCTGTCAGGTGTGTGTGCGGTCTCGTAGTGTGTCAGGACCCTATCCAGGGTGTGTGGGGTCTCAGAGTGCGTCAGGACCCTGCTAGGGTTGTGTGGGATCGCAATTTGTGTCAGGACTCTGCCAGGCGTGTGTGGGATCGCAATGTGTGTCAGGACCCTGTCAGGTGTGCGTGGCGTCCACAGTGGGTCAGGTCGCTGTCAGGGGTGTGTTAGGTTTCATGGTGTGTCTGGACCCTCTCAGGTGTGTGTGGGATCTTAATGCATGTCAGGACACCGTGAGTGGTTTGTGGGGTTTCACAGTGTGTCAGGATCTGGTCGTGGGTGTGTGGGGTCTCACTGTGTGTCAGAACACTCTGAGATGTGTGTGGGATCGCAATGTGTGCCAGGACGCTGTCAGGAGTGTGTGGCGTCTCACAATACGTCACGTCCCTGTCAGGGGTGTGTGGGGTCTCACAGTGTGTCAGGACCCTGCCTGGGTTGTTTGGGGTCTCACAGTGTGTCAGGAACCTATCCAGAGTGTGTGGGGTCTCACAGTGTGTCAGGACCCTTTTGGGGTGTGTCGGGTCTCACAGTGTGTCAGGACCCTATCCAGGGTGTGTACGGTCTCACAGCGTGTCCCGACCCTGTCAGGGCTGTGCGGCGTCTCACACTGTGTCAGGTACCTGTCAAGGGTTTGTTTGGGTCTCACACTGTGTCAGGGTCCTGTTAGGGGTGTGTGGCGTCTCACAGTGTGTCAGGGTCCTGTTAGGGGTATGTGGGGTATCACAGTGTGTCAGTGTCCTGTTCGGGGTGTGTGGCGTCTCATAGTGTGTCAGGGTCCTGTTAGGGGTGTGTGGGGTCTCAGTGTGTCAGTGTCCTGTTAGGGGTGTGTGGCGTCTCATAGTGTGTCAGGGTCCTGTTAGGGGTGTGTGGGGTATCACAGTGTGTCAGTGTCCTGTTACAGGTGTGTGGGATTGCAATGTGTGTCAGGACCCTGTCAGGGGATGTGTGGGGTCTCACAGTGTGTCAGGTACCTGTCAAGGGTTTGTTTGGGTCTCACACTGTGTCAGGTCCCTGTCAGGGGTGTGTGGGGTCTCACACTGTGTCAGGTCCCTGTCAGGGGTGTGCAGGGTCTCGCTGTGTGTCAGGTCCCCGTCAGAGGTGTGTGGGGTCTGACAATGTGTCAGGGCTTTGTCAGGGGTGCGTGGCGTCTCACAGCGTGTCAGGACCCTGTCAGTTGTCTGTGGCGTCTCACAGTGTGTCAGGTCGCTGTCAGGGGTGTGTGTGGTCTCACAGTGTGTCAGGACCCTGCCAGTGGTTTGTGGGGTCTCACAGTGTGTCAGGACCGTGCCAGGGGTGTGTGGGGTCTCACAGTGTGTCAGGACCCTTTTGGGGCCTGTGGGGTCTCACAGTGTGTCAGGACCATGTCAGGAGTGTGTGGGATCCCACAGTGTGTCCGGACCCTGTCAGGAGTGTGTGGGATCCCACAGTGTGTCCGGACCCTGTCAGGGGTGTGTAGGGTCTCGCTGTGTGTCAGCACTCTGTCAGGTGTGTGTAGGGTCTCACAGTGTGTCAGGTCACCGTCAGAGCTGTGTGGGGTCTGACAGTGTGTCAGGGCCCAGTCAGGGGAGTGTGCAGTCTCACAGTGTGTCAGGACCCTGTCATGGTTGTTTGAGGTCTCACAGTGTGTCAGGATCCTGTCGGGGGTGTGTGGGGTCTCACAGTGTGTCAGAACCCTCTCAGATGTGTGTGGGATCGCAAAGTGTGTCTGGACCCTGTCAGGGGTGTGTGTGGTCTCGTAGTGTGTCAGGACCCTATCCAGGGTGTGTGGGGTCTCAGAGTGCGTCAGGAACCTGCTAGGGTTGTGTGGGATCGCAATTTGTATCAGGACCCTGCCAGGTGTGTGTGGGATCGCAATCTGTGTCAGGACCCTGTCAGTTGTGTGGGGGGTCTCACAGTGTGTCAGAACCCTGTCAGTAGTGTGTGGGGTCTGACAATGTGACAGGACATTGTCAGGGGTGTGTGGAGTCTCACAGTGTGCCAGGACCCTGTGAGCGGTGTGTGTGTATCACAGTTTGTCAGGACCCTGTCAGGGTGTTTGGGGTCTCACAGTGTTTCTGTACCCTGTCAGGGGTGTCTGGGGTCTCACAGTGTGTCAGTGTCCTGTCAGGTGTGTGTGAGGTCTCACAGTGTGTCAGTGTCCTGTCAGGTGTGTGTGGAGTCTCACAGTGTGTCAGTGTCCTGTCAGGTGTGTGTGGGGCGTCACAGCTTGTCCTGACCCTGTCAGGGGTGTGTGGGGTCTCACAGTGTGTCAGGACCCTGTCACGGGTGTGTGGGGTCTCACAGTTTGTCAGGAACCTGTCGGGTGTGTTTGGGGTCTCACAGTGTGTCACGACACTGTCAGGGGTATGTCAGGTCTCACCGTGTGTCAAGATCCTTTCAAGGGTGTGGGGATCTCACAGAGTGCTTGGACCCTGTCAGGGGTGTGTGGGGTCTCACAGTGTGTTAGGACCCTGTCAGGGGTATGTGGGGTCTCACAGTGTGTCAGGATCCTGTCAGGGGTGTGTGGGGTCTCACAGTGTGTCAGTGTCCTGTCAGGTGTGTGTGAGGTCTCACAGTGTGTCAGTGTCCTGTCAGGTGTGTGTGGAGTCTCACAGTGTGTCAGTGTCCTGTCAGGTGTGTGTGGGGCGTCACAGCTTGTCCTGACCCTGTCAGGGGTGTGTGGGGTCTCACAGTGTGTCAGGACCCTGTCACGGGTGTGTGGGGTCTCACAGTTTGTCAGGAACCTGTCGGGTGTGTTTGGGGTCTCACAGTGTGTCACGACACTGTCAGGGGTATGTCAGGTCTCACCGTGTGTCAAGATCCTTTCAAGGGTGTGGGGATCTCACAGAGTGCTTGGACCCTGTCAGGGGTGTGTGGGGTCTCACAGTGTGTTAGGACCCTGTCAGGGGTATGTGGGGTCTCACAGTGTGTCAGGATCCTGTCAGGGGTGTGTGGGGTCTCACAGTGTGTCAGGACCCTGTCAGGGGTGTGTGGGGTCTCACAGTGTGTCAGGACCCTGTCAGGGGTGTGTGGGGTCTCACAGTGTGTCAGGTCCCTGTCAGGGGTGTGTGGGGTCTCACAGTGTGTCAGGGTCCTGTCAGGGGTGTGTGGGGTCTCACAGTGTATCAGGGTCCTGTAAGGGGTGTGTGGGGTCTCACAGAGTGTCATCAGTGTGAAAGTAAGCATGCAAGTACAGCAGGCAGTGAAGAAAGCTAATGGCATGCTGGCCTTCATAACAAGGGGAATTGAGTATTAGAGCAAAGAAGTCCTTCTGCAGCTGTACAGGGCCCTGGTGAGACCACACCTGGAGTACTGTGTGCAGTTTTGGTCTCCAAATTTGAGGAAGGACATTCTTGCTATTGAGGGAGTGCAGCGTAGGTTCACAAGGTTAATTCCCGGGATGGCGGGACTGTCATATGTCAAAAGATTGGAGCGACTGGGCCTGTATACTCTGGAATTTAGAAGCCTGAGAGGGGATCTTATTGAAACATATAAGATTATTAAGGGATTGAACATGCTGGAGGCAGGAAGCATGTTCCTGCTGATGGGTGAGTCCGGAACCAAAGGCCACAGTTTAAGAATAAGGGGTAGGCCATTTAGAATGGAGTTGAGGAAAAACTTTTTCACTCAGAGAGTGGCGGATATATTGAATGCTCTGCCCCAGAAGGCAGTGGAGGCCAAGTCTCTGGATGTTTTTTAGAAAGAGATGGATAGAGCTCTTAAAGATAGTGGAATCAAAGGTTACGTGATAAGGCAGGAACTGGATTCTGATTGTGGATGATCAGCCATGATCACAGTGAATGGCGGTTCAGGCTCGAAGGGTCGAATGACCTACTCCTGCATCTAATGTCTCTTGTCTATTTTCTATAGGACCCTGTCCGGGGTATGTGGGGTCTCACAGTTTGTCAGGACCATGTCAGGAGTGTGTGGGGTCTCACAGTGTGTCCGGACCCTGTCAGGGGTGTGTAGGGTCTCGCTGTGTATCAGCACCCTGTCAGGGGTGTGTAGGGTCTCACAGTGTGTCAGGTCCCTGTCAGAGGTGTGTGGGGTCTGACAATGTGTCAGGGCCCTGTCAAGGGTGCGTGGGGTCGCACAGTGTGTCAGGACCGTGCCAGGGGTGTGTGGGGTCTCACAGTGTGTCCGGACTCTTTCATGTGTGTGTGGTGTCGCGTAGTGTGTCACGATCCTGTGAGGGGTGTGTGTGGTCTCACAGTGTGTCAGGACTGTGTCAGGGTTGTGTGGGGTCTCACAGTTTTCAGGAGCCTGTCAGGGGTGGGAGGGGTCTCACAGTGTGTCAGGAGCTGTGCCGGGGTGTGTGGGGTCTCACTGGTTGTCTGGACACTGATGTGTGTGGGATCACAATGTGTGTCAGGACCCTGTCAGGGTTATGTGGCGTCTCACAGTGCGTCTTGTCCCTGTCAGGGGTGTGTGGCGTCTGACAGTGCGTCATGTCCCTTCTGGGGTGTGGGGGGTCTCACAGCGTTTCTGAACCCTGTCAGGGGTGTGTGCGGTCTCACATGTATCAGGACCTTTTTGGGGCCTGTGGGGTCTCACAGTGTGTCAGGACCCTTTTGGGGTGTGTGGTGTCTCACAGTGTGTCAGGACCCCTCTGGGGTGAGTGGGGTCCCACAGTGTTTCTGAACCCTGTCAGGCATGTGTGCCGTCTCACAATGTGTCAGGACCCTTTTGGGGCCTGTGGGGTCTCACAGTGTGTCAGGACCATGTCAGGAGTGTGTGGGGTCCCACAGTGTGTCCGGACACTGTGAGGGGTGCGTGGAATCTCACAGTGTGTCAGGTCCCCGTCAGAGGTGTGTGGGGTCTGACAATGTGTCGGGGCCCTGTCAGGGGTACGTGGGATCTCACAGAGTGTCAGGACCCTCTCAGGAGTGTGTTGGATCTCACAGTCTGTCAGGACCATATCCAGGGTGTGTGGGTCTCACAGTGTGTCAGGAACCTGTCTGTCAGTTGTGTGTGTGGTCTCACAATGTGTCAGGACCGTGCCAGGGATGTCTGGGGTCTCACAGTGCGTCACGTCCCTGTCAGGGATGTGTGGCGTCTCACAGTGCGTCAGGACCCTGTCAGGTGTGTGTGGCGTCCACAATGTGTCAGGACCCCTCTGGGGTGTGTTGGGTCCCACAGTGTTTCTCAACCCTGTCAGGCATGTGTGCTGTCTCACAATGTGTCAGGACCCTTTTGGGGCCTGTGGGGTCTCACAGTATGTTTGGACCCTCTCAGGGGTGTGTCGGATCTCATAGTCTGTCAGGACCCTATCCTGGGTGTGTGGTGTCTCACAATGTGTCAGGAACCTTTTGGGGTGTGTGGGGTCTCACAGTGTGTCAGGACCCTGTCAGGGGTGTATGGGGTCTCATAGTGCGTCAGGACCCTGCCAGGGGTATGTGGGATCGCAGTGTGTGTCAGGACCCTGTCAGGTGTGTGTGGCGTCTACAGTGGGTCAGGACCCTGCCAGGGTTGTGTGGGGTTTCACAGTGTGTCAGGACACCGTGAGTGGTTTGTGGGGTTTCATTGTGTGTCAGAATCTGGTCGTGGGTGTGTGGGGCCTCACTGTGTGTCAGAACACTCTCAGATGTGTGTCGGATCGCATTGTGTGTCAGGACGCTGTCAGGAGTGTGTGGCGTCTCACAGTGTGTCAAGTCCCTGTCAGGTGTGTGTGGGGTCTTACAGTGTGTCAGGACTCTTTTGGGGCCTGTGGGGTCTCACAGTGTGTCAGAACCCTCTCAGGGGTGTGTCTATTCTCACAGTCTGTCAGGAACCTATCTAGGGTATGTGGGGTCTCACAGTGTGTCCGGACCCTGTCTGGTGTGTGTGGAGTCTCACAGTGTGTGAGGACCCTGTCGGGGGTGGGGGGGCGGTCTCACAGTGTGTCAGGAGACTCCTAAGTGTGTGTGGGATCTCAATGTGTGTCAGGACCCTGTCAGTTGTGTGTAGCGTCTCACAGTGTGTCAGGACGCTGTCAGGGTTGTTTGAGGTCTCACAGTGTGTCAGGACCCTGCCAGGATTGTGTGGGATCGCAATGTGTATCAGGACCCTGTCAGGTGTGTGTGGCGTCCACCGTGGGTCAGGTCGCTGTCAGGGGTGTGTGGGGTCCCACAGTGTCTCTGAACCCTGTCAGGCATGTGTGCCATCTCACAATGTGTCAGAACACATTTGGGGTCTGTGGGGTCTCACAGTGTGTCAGGACCATGTCAGCGGTGTGTAGGGTCTCGCTGTGTGTCAGCACCCTGTCAGGGGTGTGTAGGGTCTCACAGTGTGTCAGGTCCTCGTCAGAGGTGTGTGGGGTCTGACAATGCGTCAGGGCCCTGTCAGGGGTGTGTAGGGTCTCACAGTGTGTCAGGTCCTCGTCAGAGGTGGTGGGGTCTGACAATGCGTCAGGGCCCTGTCAGGGGTGTGTGCAGTCTCACAGTGTGTCAGGACCGTGCCAGGGGTGTGTGGGGTCTCACAGCGTGTCAGGACCCTTTCATGTGTGTGTGGTGTCGTGTGGTGGGTCACGATCCTATCGGAGGTGTGTGTGGTCTCACAGTGGGTCAGGACCCTGTCAGTGGTTTGTGGGGTCTCACAGTATGACAGGACCTTGTCAGAGGTATATGGGGTTTCACAGTGTGTCAGGACCGTGTCAATAGTGTGTGGGGTCTCACAGGGTGTCAGGACCCTGTTAGGGGTGTGTGGGGTCTCACAGTGTCTCTGGACCCTGTCAGGTGTGTGTGGCGTCTCACAGTGTGTCAGGACCCCTCATGTGTGAGTGGGGTCCCACAGTTTTTCTGAACCCTGTCAGGCATGTGTGCCATCTCACAATGTGTCAGGACCCTTTTGGGGCCTGTGGGTTCTCACAGTGTGTCAGGACCATGTCAGGAGTGTGTGGGATCCCACAGAGTGTCCGGACCCTGTCATGTGTGTGTAGGGTGTCGCTGTGTGTCAGGACCCTGTCAGGGGTGTGTGGCGTCTCACAGTGTGTCAGGACCCCTCAGGTGTGAGTGGGGTCCCACAGTGTTTCTGAACCCTGTCAGGCGTGTGTGCCGTCTCACAATGTGAAGGACCCTTTTGGGGCCTGTGGGGTCTCAGAGTGTGTCAGCACCCTGTCAGGGGTGTGTAGGGTCTCACAGTGTGTCAGGTCACCGTCAGAGGTGTCTGGGGTCTGACAGTGTGTCAGGGCCCTGTCAGGCGTGTGTGCCATCTCACAATGTGTCAGGACCCTTTTGGGGGGTGTGGGGTCTCACAGTGTGTCAGGACTATGTCAGGAGTGTGCGGGATCCCACAGTGTGTCCGGACCCTGTCAGGGGTGTGTAGGGTCTCGCTGTGTGTCAGCACCCTGTCACGGGTGTGTAGGGTCTCACAGTGTGTCAGGTCCCCGTCAGAGGTGTGTGGGGTCTGACAGTGTGTCAGGGCCCTGTCAGGGGTGTGTGGGGTCTGACAGTGTGTCAGGGCCCTGTCAGGGGTGTGTGCAGTCTCACAGTGTGTCAGGACCGTTCCATGGATGTGTGGGGTCTCACAGTTTGTCAGGACCCTTTCATGTGTGTGTGGTGTCGTGTGGTGTGTCACGATCCTATCAGGGGTGTGTGTGGTGTCACTGTGTGTCAGGACCCTGTCAGTGGTTTGTGGGGTCTCACAGTGTGACAGGTCCCTGTTAGGGGCCTGTGGGGTCTCACAGTGTGTCAGAACCCTGCCTGGGTTGTTTGGGGTCTCACAGTGTGTCAGGAACCTATCCAGAGTGTGTGGGGTCTCACAGTGCGTCAGGACCCTGCCAGGGGTATGTGGGATTGCAATATGTGTCAGGACCCTGTCAGGTGTGTGTTCGGTCTCGTAGTGTGTCAGGACCCTATCCAGGGTGTGTGGGGTCTCACAGTGCGTCAGGACCCTGCTAGGGTTGTGTGGGATCGCAATTTGTGTCAGGACCCTGCCAGGCGTGTGTGGGATCGCAATGTGTGTCAGGACCCTGTCAGGTGTGTGTGGCGTCCACAGTGGGTCAGGTCGCTGTCAGGGGTGTGTTAGGTTTCACGGTGTGTCTGGACCCTCTCAGGTGTGTGTGGGATCTTAATGCATGCCAGGACACCGTGAGTGGTTTGTGGGGTTTCACAGTGTTTCAGGATCTGGTCGTGGGTGTGTGGGGTCTCACTGTGTGTCAGAACACTCTCAGATGTGTGTGGGATCGCAATGTGTGCCAGGACGCTGTCAGGAGTGTGTGGCGTCTCGCAGTACGTCACGTCCCTGTCAGGGGTGTGTGGGGTCTTACAGTGTGTCAGGACCCTGTCTGGTGTGTGTGGAGTCTCACACTGTGTCATAAACCTGTCAGGGGTGTGTGGGGTCTCACAGTGTGTCAGGACCCTTTTGGGGTGTCTCGGGTCTCACAGTGTGTCAGGACCCTATCCAGGGTGTGTACGGTCTCACAGCGTGTCCCGACCCTGTCAGGGCTGTGCGGCGTCTCACACTGTGTCAGGTACCTGTCAAAGGTTTGTTTGGGTCTCACACTGTGTCAGGGTCCTGTTAGGGGTGTGTGGGGTCTCACAGTGTGTCAGGGTCCTGTTAGGGGTGTGTGGGGTATCACAGTGTGTCAGTGTCCTGTTGGGGGTGTGTGGCGTCTCATAGTGTGTCAGGGTCCTGTTAGGGGTGTGTGGGATCGCAATGTGTGTCAGGACCGTGTCAGGGGTGTGTGGGGTCTCACAGTGTGTCAGGTCCCCGTCAGAGGTGTGTGGCGTCTGACAATGTGTCAGGGCTTTGTCAGGGGTGCGTGGCGTCTCACAGCGCGTCATGACCCTGTCAGTTGTCTGTGGCGTCTCACAGTGTGTCAGGATCCTGTCAGGGGTGTGTGTGGTCTCACAGTGTGTCAGGACCCTGCCAGTGGTTTGTGGGGCCTCACAGTGTGTCAGGACCGTGCCAGGGGTGTGTGGGGTCTCACAGTGTATCAGGACCCTTTGATGTGTGCGTGGTGTCGCGTGGTGTGTCACGATACTGTCAGGGGTGTGTGTGGTCTCACAGTGTGTCAGGACCCTGTCAGTGGTTTGTGGGGTCTCACAATGTGTCAGGACCCTGTCAGGGGTGTGTGGGGTCTCACAGTGCGTCAGGACCCTGCTAGGGTTGTGTGGGATCGCAATTTGTGTCAGGACTCTGCCAGGCGTGTGTGGGGTCACAATGTGTGTCAGGACCCTGTCAGGTGTGTGTGTGCGGTCTCGTAGTGTGTCAGGACCCTATCCAGGGTGTGTGGGGTCTCAGAGTGCGTCAGGACCCTGCTAGGGTTGTGTGGGATCGCAATTTGTGTCAGGACTCTGCCAGGCGTGTGTGGGATCGCAATGTGTGTCAGGACCCTGTCAGGTGTGCGTGGCGTCCACAGTGGGTCAGGTCGCTGTCAGGGGTGTGTTAGGTTTCATGGTGTGTCTGGACCCTCTCAGGTGTGTGTGGGATCTTAATGCATGTCAGGACACCGTGAGTGGTTTGTGGGGTTTCACAGTGTGTCAGGATCTGGTCGTGGGTGTGTGGGGTCTCACTGTGTGTCAGAACACTCTGAGATGTGTGTGGGATCGCAATGTGTGCCAGGACGCTGTCAGGAGTGTGTGGCGTCTCACAATACGTCACGTCCCTGTCAGGGGTGTGTGGGGTCTCACAGTGTGTCAGGACCCTGCCTGGGTTGTTTGGGGTCTCACAGTGTGTCAGGAACCTATCCAGAGTGTGTGGGGTCTCACAGTGTGTCAGGACCCTTTTGGGGTGTGTCGGGTCTCACAGTGTGTCAGGACCCTATCCAGGGTGTGTACGGTCTCACAGCGTGTCCCGACCCTGTCAGGGCTGTGCGGCGTCTCACACTGTGTCAGGTACCTGTCAAGGGTTTGTTTGGGTCTCACACTGTGTCAGGGTCCTGTTAGGGGTGTGTGGCGTCTCACAGTGTGTCAGGGTCCTGTTAGGGGTATGTGGGGTATCACAGTGTGTCAGTGTCCTGTTCGGGGTGTGTGGGGTATCACAGTGTGTCAGGGTCCTGTTAGGGGTGTGTGGGGTCTCAGTGTGTCAGGGTCCTGTTAGGGGTGTGTGGGGTATCACAGTGTGTCAGTGTCCTGTTACAGGTGTGTGGGATTGCAATGTGTGTCAGGACCCTGTCAGGGGATGTGTGGGGTCTCACAGTGTGTCAGGTACCTGTCAAGGGTTTGTTTGGGTCTCACACTGTGTCAGGTCCCTGTCAGGGGTGTGTGGGGTCTCACACTGTGTCAGGTCCCTGTCAGGGGTGTGCAGGGTCTCGCTGTGTGTCAGGTCCCCGTCAGAGGTGTGTGGGGTCTGACAATGTGTCAGGGCTTTGTCAGGGGTGCGTGGCGTCTCACAGCGTGTCAGGACCCTGTCAGTTGTCTGTGGCGTCTCACAGTGTGTCAGGTCGCTGTCAGGGGTGTATGTGGTCTCACAGTGTGTCAGGACCCTGCCAGTGGTTTGTGGGGTCTCACAGTGTGTCAGGACCGTGCCAGGGGTGTGTGGGGTCTCACAGTGTGTCAGGACCCTTTTGGGGCCTGTGGGGTCTCACAGTGTGTCAGGACCATGTCAGGAGTGTGTGGGATCCCACAGTGTGTCCGGACCCTGTCAGGAGTGTGTGGGATCCCACAGTGTGTCCGGACCCTGTCAGGGGTGTGTAGGGTCTCGCTGTGTGTCAGCACTCTGTCAGGTGTGTGTAGGGTCTCACAGTGTGTCAGGTCACCGTCAGAGCTGTGTGGGGTCTGACAGTGTGTCAGGGCCCAGTCAGGGGAGTGTGCAGTCTCACAGTGTGTCAGGACCCTGTCATGGTTGTTTGAGGTCTCACAGTGTGTCAGGATCCTGTCGGGGGTGTGTGGGGTCTCACAGTGTGTCAGAACCCTCTCAGATGTGTGTGGGATCGCAAAGTGTGTCTGGACCCTGTCAGGGGTGTGTGTGGTCTCGTAGTGTGTCAGGACCCTATCCAGGGTGTGTGGGGTCTCAGAGTGCGTCAGGAACCTGCTAGGGTTGTGTGGGATCGCAATTTGTATCAGGACCCTGCCAGGTGTGTGTGGGATCGCAATCTGTGTCAGGACCCTGTCAGTTGTGTGGGGGGTCTCACAGTGTGTCAGAACCCTGTCAGTAGTGTGTGGGGTCTGACAATGTGACAGGACATTGTCAGGGGTGTGTGGAGTCTCACAGTGTGCCAGGACCCTGTGAGCGGTGTGTGTGTATCACAGTTTGTCAGGACCCTGTCAGGGTGTTTGGGGTCTCACAGTGTTTCTGTACCCTGTCAGGGGTGTCTGGGGTCTCACAGTGTGTCAGTGTCCTGTCAGGTGTGTGTGAGGTCTCACAGTGTGTCAGTGTCCTGTCAGGTGTGTGTGGAGTCTCACAGTGTGTCAGTGTCCTGTCAGGTGTGTGTGGGGCGTCACAGCTTGTCCTGACCCTGTCAGGGGTGTGTGGGGTCTCACAGTGTGTCAGGACCCTGTCACGGGTGTGTGGGGTCTCACAGTTTGTCAGGAACCTGTCGGGTGTGTTTGGGGTCTCACAGTGTGTCACGACACTGTCAGGGGTATGTCAGGTCTCACCGTGTGTCAAGATCCTTTCAAGGGTGTGGGGATCTCACAGAGTGCTTGGACCCTGTCAGGGGTGTGTGGGGTCTCACAGTGTGTTAGGACCCTGTCAGGGGTATGTGGGGTCTCACAGTGTGTCAGGATCCTGTCAGGGGTGTGTGGGGTCTCACAGTGTGTCAGGACCCTGTCAGGGGTGTGTGGGGTCTCACAGTGTGTCAGGACCCTGTCAGGGGTGTGTGGGGTCTCACAGTGTGTCAGGTCCCTGTCAGGGGTGTGTGGGGTCTCACAGTGTGTCAGGGTCCTGTCAGGGGTGTGTGGGGTCTCACAGTGTATCAGGGTCCTGTAAGGGGTGTGTGGGGTCTCACAGAGTGTCATCAGTGTGAAAGTAAGCATGCAAGTACAGCAGGCAGTGAAGAAAGCTAATGGCATGCTGGCCTTCATAACAAGGGGAATTGAGTATTAGAGCAAAGAAGTCCTTCTGCAGCTGTACAGGGCCCTGGTGAGACCACACCTGGAGTACTGTGTGCAGTTTTGGTCTCCAAATTTGAGGAAGGACATTCTTGCTATTGAGGGAGTGCAGCGTAGGTTCACAAGGTTAATTCCCGGGATGGCGGGACTGTCATATGTCAAAAGATTGGAGCGACTGGGCCTGTATACTCTGGAATTTAGAAGCCTGAGAGGGGATCTTATTGAAACATATAAGATTATTAAGGGATTGAACATGCTGGAGGCAGGAAGCATGTTCCTGCTGATGGGTGAGTCCGGAACCAAAGGCCACAGTTTAAGAATAAGGGGTAGGCCATTTAGAATGGAGTTGAGGAAAAACTTTTTCACTCAGAGAGTGGCGGATATATTGAATGCTCTGCCCCAGAAGGCAGTGGAGGCCAAGTCTCTGGATGTTTTTTAGAAAGAGATGGATAGAGCTCTTAAAGATAGTGGAATCAAAGGTTACGTGATAAGGCAGGAACTGGATTCTGATTGTGGATGATCAGCCATGATCACAGTGAATGGCGGTTCAGGCTCGAAGGGTCGAATGACCTACTCCTGCATCTAATGTCTCTTGTCTATTTTCTATAGGACCCTGTCCGGGGTATGTGGGGTCTCACAGTTTGTCAGGACCATGTCAGGAGTGTGTGGGGTCTCACAGTGTGTCCGGACCCTGTCAGGGGTGTGTAGGGTCTCGCTGTGTATCAGCACCCTGTCAGGGGTGTGTAGGGTCTCACAGTGTGTCAGGTCCCCGTCAGAGGTGTGTGGGGTCTGACAATGTGTCAGGGCCCTGTCAAGGGTGCGTGGGGTCGCACAGTGTGTCAGGACCGTGCCAGGGGTGTGTGGGGTCTCACAGTGTGTCCGGACTCTTTCATGTGTGTGTGGTGTCGCGTAGTGTGTCACGATCCTGTGAGGGGTGTGTGTGGTCTCACAGTGTGTCAGGACTGTGTCAGGGTTGTGTGGGGTCTCACAGTTTTCAGGAGCCTGTCAGGGGTGGGAGGGGTCTCACAGTGTGTCAGGAGCTGTGCCGGGGTGTGTGGGGTCTCACTGGTTGTCTGGACACTGATGTGTGTGGGATCACAATGTGTGTCAGGACCCTGTCAGGGTTATGTGGCGTCTCACAGTGCGTCTTGTCCCTGTCAGGGGTGTGTGGCGTCTGACAGTGCGTCATGTCCCTTCTGGGGTGTGGGGGGTCTCACAGCGTTTCTGAACCCTGTCAGGGGTGTGTGCGGTCTCACATGTGTCAGGACCTTTTTGGGGCCTGTGGGGTCTCACAGTGTGTCAGGACCCTTTTGGGGTGTGTGGTGTCTCACAGTGTGTCAGGACCCCTCTGGGGTGAGTGGGGTGCCACAGTGTTTCTGAACCCTGTCAGGCATGTGTGCCGTCTCACAATGTGTCAGGACCCTTTTGGGGCCTGTGGGGTCTCACAGTGTGTCAGGACCATGTCAGGAGTGTGTGGGGTCCCACAGTGTGTCCGGACACTGTGAGGGGTGCGTGGAATCTCACAGTGTGTCAGGTCCCCGTCAGAGGTGTGTGGGGTCTGACAATGTGTCGGGGCCCTGTCAGGGGTACGTGGGATCTCACAGAGTGTCAGGACCCTCTCAGGAGTGTGTTGGATCTCACAGTCTGTCAGGACCATATCCAGGGTGTGTGGGTCTCACAGTGTGTCAGGAACCTGTCTGTCAGTTGTGTGTGTGGTCTCACAATGTGTCAGGACCGTGCCAGGGATGTCTGGGGTCTCACAGTGCGTCACGTCCCTGTCAGGGATGTGTGGCGTCTCACAGTGCGTCAGGACCCTGTCAGGTGTGTGTGGCGTCCACAATGTGTCAGGACCCCTCTGGGGTGTGTTGGGTCCCACAGTGTTTCTCAACCCTGTCAGGCATGTGTGCTGTCTCACAATGTGTCAGGACCCTTTTGGGGCCTGTGGGGTCTCACAGTATGTTTGGACCCTCTCAGGGGTGTGTCGGATCTCATAGTCTGTCAGGACCCTATCCTGGGTGTGTGGTGTCTCACAATGTGTCAGGAACCTTTTGGGGTGTGTGGGGTCTCACAGTGTGTCAGGACCCTGTCAGGGGTGTATGGGGTCTCATAGTGCGTCAGGACCCTGCCAGGGGTATGTGGGATCGCAGTGTGTGTCAGGACCCTGTCAGGTGTGTGTGGCGTCTACAGTGGGTCAGGACCCTGCCAGGGTTGTGTGGGGTTTCACAGTGTGTCAGGACACCGTGAGTGGTTTGTGGGGTTTCATTGTGTGTCAGAATCTGGTCGTGGGTGTGTGGGGCCTCACTGTGTGTCAGAACACTCTCAGATGTGTGTCGGATCGCATTGTGTGTCAGGACGCTGTCAGGAGTGTGTGGCGTCTCACAGTGTGTCAAGTCCCTGTCAGGTGTGTGTGGGGTCTTACAGTGTGTCAGGACTCTTTTGGGGCCTGTGGGGTCTCACAGTGTGTCAGAACCCTCTCAGGGGTGTGTCTATTCTCACAGTCTGTCAGGAACCTATCTAGGGTATGTGGGGTCTCACAGTGTGTCCGGACCCTGTCTGGTGTGTGTGGAGTCTCACAGTGTGTGAGGACCCTGTCGGGGGTGGGGGGGCGGTCTCACAGTGTGTCAGGAGACTCCTAAGTGTGTGTGGGATCTCAATGTGTGTCAGGACCCTGTCAGTTGTGTGTAGTGTCTCACAGTGTGTCAGGACGCTGTCAGGGTTGTTTGAGGTCTCACAGTGTGTCAGGACCCTGCCAGGGTTGTGTGGGATCGCAATGTGTATCAGGACCCTGTCAGGTGTGTGTGGCGTCCACCGTGGGTCAGGTCGCTGTCAGGGGTGTGTGGGGTCCCACAGTGTCTCTGAACCCTGTCAGGCATGTGTGCCATCTCACAATGTGTCAGAACACATTTGGGGTCTGTGGGGTCTCACAGTGTGTCAGGACCATGTCAGCGGTGTGTAGGGTCTCGCTGTGTGTCAGCACCCTGTCAGGGGTGTGTAGGGTCTCACAGTGTGTCAGGTCCTCGTCAGAGGTGTGTGGGGTCTGACAATGCGTCAGGGCCCTGTCAGGGGTGTGTAGGGTCTCACAGTGTGTCAGGTCCTCGTCAGAGGTGGTGGGGTCTGACAATGCGTCAGGGCCCTGTCAGGGGTGTGTGCAGTCTCACAGTGTGTCAGGACCGTGCCAGGGGTGTGTGGGGTCTCACAGCGTGTCAGGACCCTTTCATGTGTGTGTGGTGTCGTGTGGTGGGTCACGATCCTATCGGAGGTGTGTGTGGTCTCACAGTGGGTCAGGACCCTGTCAGTGGTTTGTGGGGTCTCACAGTATGACAGGACCTTGTCAGAGGTATATGGGGTTTCACAGTGTGTCAGGACCGTGTCAATAGTGTGTGGGGTCTCACAGGGTGTCAGGACCCTGTTAGGGGTGTGTGGGGTCTCACAGTGTCTCTGGACCCTGTCAGGTGTGTGTGGCGTCTCACAGTGTGTCAGGACCCCTCATGTGTGAGTGGGGTCCCACAGTTTTTCTGAACCCTGTCAGGCATGTGTGCCATCTCACAATGTGTCAGGACCCTTTTGGGGCCTGTGGGTTCTCACAGTGTGTCAGGACCATGTCAGGAGTGTGTGGGATCCCACAGAGTGTCCGGACCCTGTCATGTGTGTGTAGGGTGTCGCTGTGTGTCAGGACCCTGTCAGGGGTGTGTGGCATCTCACAGTGTGTCAGGACCCCTCAGGTGTGAGTGGGGTCCCACAGTGTTTCTGAACCCTGTCAGGCGTGTGTGCCGTCTCACAATGTGAAGGACCCTTTTGGGGCCTGTGGGGTCTCAGAGTGTGTCAGCACCCTGTCAGGGGTGTGTAGGGTCTCACAGTGTGTCAGGTCACCGTCAGAGGTGTCTGGGGTCTGACAGTGTGTCAGGGCCCTGTCAGGCGTGTGTGCCATCTCACAATGTGTCAGGACCCTTTTGGGGGGTGTGGGGTCTCACAGTGTGTCAGGACTATGTCAGGAGTGTGCGGGATCCCACAGTGTGTCCGGACCCTGTCAGGGGTGTGTAGGGTCTCGCTGTGTGTCAGCACCCTGTCACGGGTGTGTAGGGTCTCACAGTGTGTCAGGTCCCCGTCAGAGGTGTGTGGGGTCTGACAGTGTGTCAGGGCCCTGTCAGGGGTGTGTGGGGTCTGACAGTGTGTCAGGGCCCTGTCAGGGGTGTGTGCAGTCTCACAGTGTGTCAGGACCGTTCCATGGATGTGTGGGGTCTCACAGTTTGTCAGGACCCTTTCATGTGTGTGTGGTGTCGTGTGGTGTGTCACGATCCTATCAGGGGTGTGTGTGGTGTCACTGTGTGTCAGGACCCTGTCAGTGGTTTGTGGGGTCTCACAGTGTGACAGGTCCCTGTTAGGGGCCTGTGGGGTCTCACAGTGTGTCAGAACCCTGCCTGGGTTGTTTGGGGTCTCACAGTGTGTCAGGAACCTATCCAGAGTGTGTGGGGTCTCACAGTGCGTCAGGACCCTGCCAGGGGTATGTGGGATTGCAATATGTGTCAGGACCCTGTCAGGTGTGTGTTCGGTCTCGTAGTGTGTCAGGACCCTATCCAGGGTGTGTGGGGTCTCACAGTGCGTAAGGACCCTGCTAGGGTTGTGTGGGATCGCAATTTGTGTCAGGACCCTGCCAGGCGTGTGTGGGATCGCAATGTGTGTCAGGACCCTGTCAGGTGTGTGTGGCGTCCACAGTGGGTCAGGTCGCTGTCAGGGGTGTGTTAGGTTTCACGGTGTGTCTGGACCCTCTCAGGTGTGTGTGGGATCTTAATGCATGCCAGGACACCGTGAATGGTTTGTGGGGTTTCACAGTGTTTCAGGATCTGGTCGTGGGTGTGTGGGGTCTCACTGTGTGTCAGAACACTCTCAGATGTGTGTGGGATCGCAATGTGTGCCAGGACGCTGTCAGGAGTGTGTGGCGTCTCACAGTACGTCACGTCCCTGTCAGGGGTGTGTGGGGTCTTACAGTGTGTCAGGACCCTGTCTGGTGTGTGTGGAGTCTCACACTGTGTCATAAACCTGTCAGGGGTGTGTGGGGTCTCACAGTGTGTCAGGACCCTTTTGGGGTGTCTCGGGTCTCACAGTGTGTCAGGACCCTATCCAGGGTGTGTACGGTCTCACAGCGTGTCCCGACCCTGTCAGGGCTGTGCGGCGTCTCACACTGTGTCAGGTACCTGTCAAAGGTTTGTTTGGGTCTCACACTGTGTCAGGGTCCTGTTAGGGGTGTGTGGGGTCTCACAGTGTGTCAGGGTCCTGTTAGGGGTGTGTGGGGTATCACAGTGTGTCAGTGTCCTGTTAGGGGTGTGTGGCGTCTCATAGTGTGTCAGGGTCCTGTTAGGGGTGTGTGGGGTATCACAGTGTGTCAGTGTCCTGTTACAGGTGTGTGGGATCGCAATGTGTGTCAGGACCGTGTCAGGGGTGTGTGGGGTCTCACAGTGTTTCAGGTCCCCGTCAGAGGTGTGTGGCGTCTGACAATGTGTCAGGGCTTTGTCAGGGGTGCGTGGCGTCTCACAGCGCGTCATGACCCTGTCAGTTGTCTGTGGCGTCTCACAGTGTGTCAGGATCCTGCCAGGTGTGTGTGGGGTCTCACTGGTTGTCTGGACACAGATGGGTGTGGGATCGCAATGTGTGTCAGGACCCTGTCAGGGGCTTGTGGCGTCTCACAGTGTGTCAAGTCCCTGTCAGGGGTGTGTGGGTCTTACAGTGTGTCAGGACCCTTTTGGGGCCTGTGGGGTCTCACAGTGTGTCTGGACCCTGTCTGGTGTGTGTGGAGTCTCACAGTGCGTCAGGTCCCTGCCAGGTCCCTTTGGGGTCTCACAGTGTGTCAGGACCGTGTCAATAGTGTGTGGGGTCTCACAGTGTGACAGGACCCTGTTAGAGGAGTGCGGGGTCTCACAGTGTGTTAGGACCCTGTCAGGGGTTTGTGGCGTCTCACAGTGTGTCAAGTCCCTGTCAGGGGTGTGTGGGTCTTACAGTGTGTCAGGACCCTTTTGGGGCCTGTGGGGTCTCACAGTGTGTCTGGACCCTGTCTGGTGTGTGTGGAGTCTCACAGTGCGTCAGGTCCCTGCCAGGTCCCTTTGGGGTCTCACAGTGTGTCAGGACCGTGTCAATAGCGTGTGGGGTCTCACAGTGTGTCAGGACCCTGTCAGGGGTGTGTGGGGTCTCACAGTGTGTCAGGACCCTGTCAGGGGTGTGTGGGGTCTCACAGTGTGTCAGTGTCCTGTCAGGTGTGTGTGGGGTCTCACAGTGTGTCAGTGTCCTGTCAGGTGTGTGTGGAGTCTCACAGTGTGTCAGTGTCCTGTCAGGTGTGTGTGGGGCGTCACAGCTTGTCCTGATCCTGTCAGGGGTGTGTGGGGTCTCACAGTGTGTCAGGACCCTGTCACGGGTGTGTGGGGTCTCACAGTTTGTCAGGAACCTGTCAGGTGTGTTTGGGGTCTCACAGTGTGTCACGACACTGTCAGCAGTATGTCAGGTCTCACCGTGTGTCAAGATCCTTTCAAGGGTGTGGGGATCTCACAGAGTGCTTGGACCCTGTTAGGGGTGTGTGGCGTCTCATAGTGTGTCAGGGTCCTGTTAGGGGTGTGTGGGGTATCACAGCGTGTCATTGTCCTGTTACAGGTGTGTGGGATCGCAATGTGTGTCAGGACCCTGTCAGGGGTGCGTGGCGTCTCACAGCGTGTCAGGACCCTGTCAGTTGTCTGTGGCGTCTCACAGTGTGTCAGGTCGCTGTCAGGGGTGTGTGTGGTCTCACAGTGTGTCAGGACCCTGTCAGTGGTTTGTGGGGACTCACAGTGTATCAGGACCGTGCCAGGGGTGTGTGTGGTCTCACAGTGTATCAGGACCTTTTGATGTGTGTGTGGTGTTGTGTGGTGTGTCACGATACTGTCAGGGGTCTGTGTGGTCTCACAGTGTGTCAGGACCCTGTCAGGGGTCTGTGTGGTCTCACAGTGTGTCAGGACCCTGTTATTGGTTTGTGGGGTCTCACAGTGTGTCAGGACTGTGTGAGGGTTGTGTGGGGTCTCACAGTGCGTCAGGAGCCGGGCAGGGGTTTGTGGGGTCTCACAATGTGTCAGGACCCTGCCTGGGTTGTGTGGGGTCTCACAGTGTGTCAGGTCCCCGTCAGAGGTGTGTGGCGTCTGACAATGTGTCAGGGCTTTGTCAGGGGTGCGTGGCGTCTCACAGCGCGTCATGACCCTGTCAGTTGTCTGTGGCGTCTCACAGTGTGCCTGGACCCTGCCAGGTGTGTGTGGGGTCTCACTGGTTGTCTGGACACAGATGGGTGTGGGATCGCAATGTGTGTCAGGACCCTGTCAGGGGATTGTGGCGTCTCACAGTGCGTCAGGTCCCTGCCAGGTCCCTTTGGGGTCTCACAGTGTGTCAGGACCGCGTCAATAGCATGTGGGGTCTCACAGTGTGACAGGACCCTGTTAGAGGAGTGCGGGGTCTCACAGTGTGTCAGGACCCTGTCAGGGGTGTGTGGGGTCTCACAGTGTGTCAGGACCCTGTCAGGGGTGTGTGGGGTCTCACAGTGTGTCAGTGTCCTGTCAGGTGTGTGTGGGGTCTCACAGTGTGTCAGTGTCCTGTCAGGTGTGTGTGGAGTCTCACAGTGTGTCAGTGTCCTGTCAGGTGTGTGTGGGGCGTCACAGCTTGTCCTGACCCAGTCAGGGGTGTGTGGGGTCTCACAGTGTGTCAGGACCCTGTCACGGGTGTGTGGGGTCTCACAGTTTGTCAGGAACCTGTCAGGTGTGTTTGGGGTCTCACAGTGTGTCACGACACTGTCAGGGGTATGTCAGGTCTCACCGTGTGTCAAGATCCTTTCAAGGGTGTGGGGATCTCACAGAGTGCTTGGACCCTGTTAGGGGTGTGTGGCGTCTCATAGTGTGTCAGTGTCCTGTTAGGGGTGTGTGGGGTATCACAGTGTGTCATTGTCCTGTTACAGGTGTGTGGGATCGCAATGTGTGTCAGGACCCTGTCAGGGGTGTGTGGGGTCTCACACTGTGTCAGGTCCCTGTCAGGGGTGTGTAGGGTCTCGCTGTGTGTCAGGTCCCCGTCAGAGGTGTGTGGCGTCTGACAATCTGTCAGGGCTTTGTCAAGGGTGCGTGGCGTCTCACAGCGTGTCAGGACCCTGTCAGTTGTCTGTGGCGTCTCACAGTGTGTCAGGTCGCTGTCAGGGGTGTGTGTGGTCTCACAGTGTGTCAGGACCCTGTCAGTGGTTTGTGGGGCCTCACAGTGTATCAGGACCGTGCCAGGGGTGTGTGTGGTCTCACAGTGTATCAGGACCTTTTGATGTGTGTGTGGTGTTGTGTGGTGTGTCACGATACTGTCAGGGGTCTGTGTGGTCTCACAGTGTGACAGGACCTTGTCAGGGGTGTGTGGGGTCTCACAGTGTGTCAGGACTGTGTGAGGGTTGTGTGGGGTCTCACAGTGTGTCAGGAGCCGGGCAGGGGTTTGTGGGGTCTCACAATGTGTCAGGACCCTGCCTGGGTTGTGTGGGGTCTCACAGTGTGCCTGGACCCTGCCAGGTGTGTGTGGGGTCTCACTGGTTGTCTGGACACAGATGGGTGTGGGATCGCAATGTGTGTCAGGACCCTGTCAGGGGTTTGTGGCGTCTCACAGTGTGTCAAGTCCCTGTCAGGGGTGTGTGGGTCTTACAGTGTGTCAGGACCCTTTTGGGGCCTGTGGGGTCTCACAGTGTGTCCGGACCCTGTCTGGTGTGTGTGGAGTCTCACAGTGCGTCAGGTCCCTGCCAGGTCCCTTTGGGGTCTCACAGTGTGTCAGGACCGTGTCAATAGTGTGTGGGGTCTCACAGTGTGACAGGACCCTGTTAGAGGAGTGCGGGGTCTCACAGTGGGTCTGGACCCTGTCAGATGTGTGTCGGATCTCAAGGTCTCTCAGGACCCTATCCTGGGTGTGTGAGGTCTCACAATGTATCAGGAACCTTTTGGGGTGTGTGGTGTCTCACAATGTGTCAGGAGCCTTTTGGGGTGTGTGGCATCTCACAGTGTATCAGGACCCCTCTGGGGTGAGTGGGGTCCTACAGTGTTTCTGAACCCTGTCAGGCGTGTGTGCCATCTCACAATGTGTCAGGACCCTTTTGGGGCCTGTAGGGTGTCACAGTGTGTCAGGACCATGTCAGGAGTGTGTGGGATCCCACAGTGTGTCCAGAACCTGTCAGGGGTGTGTGGGGTCTCACAGTGAGTCATGACCCTGCCAGGGTTGTGTGGGGTTTCAGTGTGTCAGGACACCGTGAGTGGTTTGTGGGGTTTCACGGTGTGTCAGGATCTGGTCGTGGGTGTGTGGGGTCTGACTGTGTGTCAGAACACTCTCAGATGTGTGTGGGATCGCAATGTGTGTCAGGACGCTGTCAGGAGTGTGTGGCGTCTCACAGTGCGTCATGTCCCTGTCAGGGTTGTGTGGGGTCTTACAGTGTGTCAGGACCCTTTTGGGGCCTGTGGGGTCTCACAGTGTGTCCGGACCCTGTCTGGTGTGTGTGGAGTCTCACAGTGCGTCAGGTCCCTGTGGGGTCTCACAGTGTGTCAGGACCCTGTTAGGGGAGTGCGGGGTCTCACAGTGTGTCTGGACCCTGTCAGGTGTGTGTGGCGTCTCACAATGTGTCAGGACCCTTTTGGGACCTGTGTGGTCTCACAGTGTGTTAGGACCCTCTCAGGGTGTGTCGGATCTCACAGTCTCTCAGGACCCTATCCTGGGTGTGTGAGGTCTCACAATGTGTCAGGAACCTTTTGGGGTGTGTGGTGTCTCACAATGTGTCAGGACCCTTTTGGGGCCTGTGGGGTCTCACAGTGTGTCCGGACCCTGTCAGGGGTGTGTAGGGTCTCGCTGTGTGTCAGGTCACCGTCAGAAGTGTATGGGGTCTGACAGTGTGTCAGGGCCCTGTCAGGGGTGTGTGCAGTCTCACAGTGTGTCAGGACCGTGCCAGGGGTGTGTGAGGTCTCACAGTTTGTCAGGACCCTTTCATGTATGTGTGGTGTCGTGTGGTGTGTCACGATCTTATCGGGGGTGTGTGTGGTCTCATAGTGTGTCAGGACCCTGTCAGTGGTTTGTGGGGTCTCACAGTGTGACAGGTCCCTGTTAGTGGTGTGTGGGGTCTCACAGTGTGTCAGCACCCTGCCTGGGTTGTCTGGGGTCTCACAGTGTGTCAGGACTGTGTCAGGGTTGTGTGGTGTCTCACAGTGTGTCAGGACTCTCTCAGTGGTGTGTCGGATCTTACAGTCTGTCAGGACCCTATCCAGGGTGTGTGGGGTCTCACAGTGTGTCAGGACCCCTCAGGTGTGAGTGGGGTCCCACAGTGTTTCTGAACCCTGTCAGGCGTGTGTGCCGTTTCACAATGTGTCAGGACCCATTTGGGGCCTGTGGGGTCTCACAGTGTGTCAGGACCATGTCAGGAGTGTGTGGGATCCCACAGTGTGTGCGGACCCTGTCAGGGGTATGTAGGGTCTCGCTGTGTGTCAGCACCCTGTCAGGGGTGTGTAGGGTCTGACAGTGTGTCAGGGCCCTGTCAGGGGTGTGTGCAGTCTCAGTGTGACAGGACCGTTCCAGGGATGTGTGGGGTCTCACAGTGTGTCAGGACCCTTTCATGTGTGTGTGGTGTCGTGTGGTGCGTCACGATCCTATCAGGGGTGTGTGTGGTCTCACAGTGTGTCAGGACCCTGTCAGGGGTGTGTGGGGTCTCACAGTGTGTTAGGACCCTGGCAGGGGTATGTGGGGTCTCACAGTGTGTTAGGACCCTGTCAGGGGCGTGTGTGGTCTCACAGTGTGTCAGGACCCTGTCAGTGGTTTGTGGGGTCTCACAGTGTGACAGATCCCTTTTAGTGGTGTGTGGGGTCTCACAGTGTGTCAGGACCCTGTCATGGTTGTTTGAGGTCTCACAGTGTGTCAGGATCCTGTCGGGGGTGTGTGGGGTCTCACAGTGTGTCAGAACCCTCTCAGATGTGTGTGAGATCGCAATGTGTGTCTGGACCCTGTCAGGGGTGTGTGTGGTCTCGTAGTGTGTCAGGACCCTATCCAGGGTGTGTGGGGTCTCAGAGTGCGTCAGGAACCTGCTAGGGTTGTGTGGGATCGCAATTTGTATCAGGACCCTGCCAGGTGTGTGTGGGATCGCAATGTGTGTCAGGACCCTGTCAGGTGTGCGTGGCGTCCACAGTGTGTCAGGACCCTGTCAGGGGTGTGTCGAGTCTCACAGTGTGTCGTGTCCTCTCAGGTGTGTGGGGGTCTCACAGTTTGTCAGGTCCCAGCCAGTGGTGTGTGGGGTCTCACAGAGTGTCAGGACCCTGCCAGGGTTGTGTGGGGTCTCATAGTGTGTCAGGCCCCGGTCCGGGATGTGTGGGGTCTCACAGTGTGTCAGGTACTGTCAGGGGTGTGTGGTGTCTCACAGTGTGTCACGTCCGTGTCAGGGCTGTGTGGCGTCTTCCAGTGTGTCAGGACCCTGTCAGGTGTGTGGGGGGTCTCACAGTGTATCAGGACCCTGTCAGGTGTGTGGGGGGTCTCACAGTGTATCAGGACCCTGTCAGGTGTGTGGGGGGTCTCACAGTGTGTCAGAACCCTGTCAGTAGTGTGTGGGGTCTGACAATGTGACAGGACATTGTCAGGGGTGTGTGGAGTCTCACAGTGTGCCAGGACCCTGTGAGCGGTGTGTGTGTATCACAGTTTGTCAGGACCCTGTCAGGGTGTTCGGGGTCTCACAGTGTTTCTGTACCCTGTCAGGGGTGTCTGGGGTCTCACAGTGTGTCAGTGTCCTGTCAGGTGTGTGTGGGGTCTCACAGTGTGTCAGTGTCCTGTCAGGTGTGTGTGGGGTCTCACAGTGTGTCAGTGTCCTGTCAGGTGTGTGTGGGGCGTCACAGCTTGTCCTGACCCTGTCAGGGGTGTGTGGGGTCTCACAGTGCGTCAGGACCCTGTCACGGGTGTGTGGGGTCTCACAGTTTGTCAGGAACCTGTCAGGTGTGTTTGGGGTCTCACAGTGTGTCACGACACTGTCAGGGGTATGTCAGGTCTCACCGTGTGTCAAGATCCTTTCAAGGGTGTGGGGATCTCACAGAGTGCTTGGACCCTGTCAGGGGTGTGTGGGGTCTCACAGTGTGTTAGGACCCTGTCAGGGGTATGTGGGGTCTCACAGTGTGTCAGGTCCCTGTCAGGGGTGTGTAGGGTCTCGCTGTGTGTCAGGTCCCCGTCAGAGGTGTGTGGCGTCTGACAATGTGTCAGGGCTTTGTCAGGGGTGTGTGGCGTCTCACAGCGTGTCAGGACCCTGTCAGTTGTCTGTGGCGTCTCACAGTGTGTCAGGTCGCTGTCAGGGGTGTGTGTGGTCTCACAGTGTGTCAGGACCCTGTCAGTGGTTTGTGGGGTCTCACAGTGTGACAGGACCTTGTCAGGGGTGTGTGGGGTCTCACAGTGTGTCAGGAGCCGGGCAGGGGTTTGTGGGGTCTCACAATGTGTCAGGACCCTGCCTGGGTTGTGTGGGGTCTCACAGTGTGCCTGGACCCTGCCAGGTGTGTGTGGGGTCTCACTGGTTGTCTGGACACAGATGGGTCTGGGATCGCAATGTGTGTCAGGACCCTGTCAGGGGTTTGTGGCGTCTCACAGTGCGTCATGTCCCTGTCAGGGGTGTGTGGGGTCTCACAGTGTGTCAGGACCCTTCTGGGGTGTGTGGGGTCTCACAGCGTTTCTGAACCCTGTCAGGGGAGTGTGTGGTCTCACAGTGTGTCAGGACCCTTCTGGGGCCTGTGGGGTCTCACAGTGTGTCAGGGCCCTCTCAGGGCTGTGTCGGATCTCACAGTCTGTCAGGACCCTGCCCAGGGTGTGTGGGTCTCACAGTGTGTCAGGAACTTGGCTGTCAGGTGTGTGTGTGGTCTCACAGTGGATCAGGACCCTGTCAGGGGTGTGTCGGGTCTCACAGTGCGTCAGGTCCCCGTCAGGGATGTGTGGGGTCTGACAGTGTGTCAGGGCCCAATCAGGGGAGTGTGCAGTCTCACAGTGTGTCAGGACCGTCCCAGGGGTGTGTGGGGTCTCACAGTGTGTCAGGACCCTTTCATGTGTGTGTGGTGTCGTGTGGTGTGTCACGATCCTGTCAGGGGTGTGTGTGGTCTCACAGTGTGTCAGGACCCTGTCAGGGGTGTGTGGGGTCTCACAGTGTGTTAGGACCCTGGCAGGGGTGTGTGGGGTCTCACAGTGTGTTAGGACCCTGTCAGGGGTGTGTGGGGTCTCACAGTGTGTCAGAACCCTCTCAGGTGTGTGTGGGATCGGAATGTGTGTCAGAACCCTGCCAGGGGTGTGTGGGGTCTCACAGTGAGTCATGACCCTGCCAGGGGTATGTGGGATCGCAGTGTGTGTCAGGACCCTGTCAAGTGTGTGTGGCGTCCACAGTGGATCAGGACGCTGTCAGTGGTGTGTGGGCTCTCACAGTGTGTTAGGACCCTGCCAGGGTTGTGTGGGGTTTCACAGTGTGTCAGGACACCGTGAGTGGTTTGTGGGGTTTCACGGTGTGTCAGGATCTGGTCGTGGGTGTGTGGGGTCTGACTGTGTGTCAGAACACTCTCAGATGTGTGTGGGATCGCAATGTGTGTCGGGACGCTGTCAGGAGTGTGTGGCGTCTCACAGTGCGTCATGTCCCTGTCAGGGTTGGGTGGGGTCTTACAGTGTGTCAGGACCCTTTTGGGGCCTGTGGGGTCTCACAGTGTGTCCGGACCCTGTCTGGTGTGTGTGGAGTCTCACAGTGCGTCAGGACCCTGTTAGGGGAGTGCGGGGTCTCACAGTGTGTCTGGACCCTGTCAGGTGTGTGTGGCGTCTCACAATGTGTCAGGACCCTTTTGGGACCTGTGTGGTCTCATAGTGTGTTAGGACCCTCTCAGGGTGTGTCGGATCTCACAGTCTCTCAGGACCCCATCCTGGGTGTGTGAGGTCTCACAATGTGTCAGGAACCTTTTGGGGTGTGTGGTGTCTCACAATGTGTCAGGACCCTTTTGGGGCCTGTGGGGTCTCACAGTGTGTCCGGACCCTGTCAGGGATGTGTAGGGTCTCGCTGTGTGTCAGGTCACCGTCAGAAGTGTATGGGGTCTGACAGTGTGTCAGGACCGTGCCAGGGGTGTGTGCAGTCTCACAGTGTGTCAGGACCGTACAAGGGGTGTGTGAGGTCTCACAGTTTGTCAGGACCCTTTCATGTGTGTGGTGTCGTGTCGTGTGTTACGATCCTATCGGGGGTGTGTGTGGTCTCATAGTGTGTCAGGACCCTGTCAGTGGTTTGTGGGGTCTCACAGTGTGACAGGTCCCTGTTAGTGGTGTGTGGGGTCTCACAGTGTGTCAGCACCCTGCCTGGGTTGTTTGGGGTCTCACAGTGTGTCAGGACTGTGTCAGGGTTGTGTGGTGTCTCACAGTGTGTCAGGACTCTCTCAGTGGTGTGTCGGATCTTACAGTCTATCAGGACCCTATCCAGGGTGTGTGGGGTCTCACAGTGTGTCAGGACCCCTCAGGTGTGAGTGGGGTCCCACAGTGTTTCTGAACCCTGTCAGGCGAGTGTGCCGTTTCACAATGTGTCAGGACCCATTTGGGGCCTGTGGGGTCTCACAGTGTGTCAGGACCATGTCAGGAGTGTGTGGGATCCCACAGTGTGTGCGGACCCTGTCAGGGGTATGTAGGGTCTCGCTGTGTGTCAGCACCCTGTCAGGGGTGTGTAGGGTCTGACAGTGTGTCAGGGCCCTGTCAGGGGTGTGTGCAGTCTCAGTGTGTCAGGACCGTTCCAGGGATGTGTGGGGTCTCACAGTGTGTCAGGACCCTTTCATGTGTGTGTGGTGTCGTGTGGTGCGTCACGATCCTATCAGGGGTGTGTGTGGTCTCACAGTGTGTCAGGACCCTGTCACTGGTTTGTGGGGTCTCACAGTGTGACAGGTCCCTGTTACGGGTGTGTGGGGTCTCACAGTGTGTCAGAACCCTGCCTGGGTTGTTTGGGGTCTCACAGTGCGTCAGGACCCTGCCAGGGATGTGTGGGATCGCAGTGTGTGTCAGGACCCTGTCAGGTGTGTGTGGCATCCGCAGTGGGTCAGGTCGCTGGCAGGGGTGTGTGGGGTCCGACAGTGTTTCTGAACCCTGTCAGGCATGTGTGCCGTCTCACAATGTGTCAGGACCCTTTTGGGGCCTGTGGGGTTTCACAGTGTTTTAGGACCCTCTCAGGGGTGTGTCTGATCTCACAGTCTCTCAGGACCCTATCCTGGGTGTGTGGGGTCTCACAATGTGTCAGGAACATTCTGGGGTGTGTGGGGTCTCACAATGTGTCAGGACCCTTTTGGGGTGTGTGGGGTCTCGCAGTGTGTCAAGTCCCTGTCAGGGGTGTGTAGGGTCTTACAGTGTGTCAGGATCCTTTTGGATCCTGTGCGGTCTCACAGTGCGTCAGGACTCTCTCAGGGGTGTGTCGGATCTCACAATCTGTCAGGACACTATCTAGGGTGTGTGGGGTCTCACAGTTGTCCGGACCCTGTCTGGTGTGTGTGGAGTCTCACAGTGCGTCAGGTCTCTGTGGGGTCTCACAGTGTGTCAGGACCGTGTCAATAGTGTGTGGGGTCTCACAGAGTGTCACGACCCTGTTAGGGGAGTGCGGGGTCTCACAGTGTGTCTGGACCCTGTCAGGTATGTGTGGCATCTCACAATGTGTCAGGACCCTTTTGGGGCCTGTGGGGTCCCACAGTGTGTTAGGACCCTCTCAGGGGTGTGTCGGATCTCACAGTCTCTCAGGACCCTATCCTGGGTGTGTGGGGTCTCACAATGTGTCAGGATCCTTTTGGGGTGTGTGGCGTCTCACAGTGTGTCAGGACCCTTTTGGGGCCTGTGGGGTCTCACAGTGTGTCAGGACCATGTCAGGAGTGTGTGGGATCCCACAGTGTGTCCGGACCCTGTCAGGGGTGTGTAGGGTCTCGCTGTGTGTCAGCACCCTGTCAGGGGTGTGTGGGGTCTCACAGTTTGTCAGGTCACCGTCAGAGGTGTGAGTGGTCTGACAGTGTGTCAGGGCCCTGTCAGGGGTGTGTGGGGTCTCACAGTGTGTCAGGACCGTTCCAGGGGTGTGTGGGCTCTCACAGTGTGTTTGGACCCTGCCAGGGTTGTGTGGGGTTTCACAGTGTGTCAGGACACCGTGAGTGGTTTGTGGGGTTTCACACTGTGTCAGGATCTGGTCGTGGGTGTGTGGGGTCTCACTGTGTGTCAGAACACTCTCAGATGTGTGTGGGATCGCAATGTGTGTCAGGATGCTGTCAGGAGTGTGTGGCGTCTCACAGTGCGTCAAGTCCCTGCCCGGAGTGTGTGGGGTCTCACAGTGTGTTAGGACCCTGTCAGGGGTATGTGGGGTCTCACAGTGTGTCAGTGTCCTGTCAGGTGTGTGTGGGGTCTCACAGTGTGTCAGTGTCCTGTCAGGTGTGTGTGGAGTCTCACAGTGTGTCAGTGTCCTGTCAGGTGTGTGTGGGGCGTCACAGCTTGTCCTGACCCTGTCAGGGGTGTGTGGGGTCTCACAGTGTGTCAGGACCCTGTCAGGGGTGTGTGGGGTCTCACAGTGTGTCAGGACCCTGTCAGGGGTGTGTGGGGTCTCACAGTGTGTCAGGACCCTGTCACGGGTGTGTGGGGTCTCACAGTTTGTCAGGAACCTGTCAGGTGTGTTTGGGGTCTCACAGTGTGTCACGACACTGTCAGGGGTATGTCAGGTCTCACCGTGTGTCAAGATCCTTTCAAGGGTGTGGGGATCTCACAGAGTGCTTGGACCCTGTCAGGTGTGTGTGGGGTCTCACAGTGTGTCAGTGTCCTGTCAGATGTGTGTGGAGTCTCACAGTGTGTCAGTGTCCTGTCAGGTGTGTGTGGGGCGTCACAGCTTGTCCTGACCCTGTCAGGGGTGTGTGGGGTCTCACAGTGTGTCAGGACCCTGTCAGGGGTGTGTGGGGTCTCACAGTGTGTCAGGACCCTGTCACGGGTGTGTGGGGTCTCACAGTTTGTCAGGAACCTGTCAGGTGTGTTTGGGGTCTCACAGTGTGTCACGACACTGTCAGGGGTATGTCAGGTCTCACCGTGTGTCAAGATCCTTTCAAGGGTGTGGGGATCTCACAGAGTGCTTGGACCCTGTCAGGGGTGTGTGGCGTCTCATAGTGTGTCAGGGTCCTGTTAGGGGTGTGTGGGGTATCACAGTGTGTCAGTGTCCTGTTACAGGTGTGTGGGATCGCAATGTGTGTCAGGACCCTGTCAGGGGTGTGTGGGGTCTCACAGTGTGTCAGGTACCTGTCAAGGGTTTGTTTGGGTCTCACACTGTGTCAGGTCCCTGTCAGGGGTGTGTGGGGTCTCACACTGTGTCAGGTCCCTGTCAGGGGTGTGTAGGGTCTCGCTGTGTGTCAGGTCCCCGTCAGAGGTGTGTGGCGTCTGACAATGTGTCAGGGCTTTGTCAGGGGTGTGTGTGGTCTCACAGTGTATCAGGACCCTTTGATGTGTGCGTGGTGTCGTGTGGTGTGTCACGATACTGTCAGAGGTCTGTGTGGTCTCACAGTGTGTCAGGACCTTGTCAGGGGTGTGTGGGGTCTCACAGTGTGTCAGGAGCCGGGCAGGGGTTTGTGGGGTCTCACGTGTCAGGACCCTGCCTGGGTTGTGTGGGGTCTCACAGTGTGCCTGGACCCTGCCAGGTGTGTGTGGGGTCTCACTGGTTGTCTGGACACAGATGGGTGTGGGATCGCAATGTGTGTCAGGACCCTGTCAGGGGTTTGTGGCGTCTCACAGTGCGTCATGTCCCTGTCAGGGGTGTGTGGGGTCTCACAGTGTGTCAGGACCCTTCTGGGGTGTGTGGGGTCTCACAGCGTTTCTGAACCCTGTCAGGGGAGTGTGTGGTCTCACAGTGTGTCAGGACCCTTCTGGGGCCTGTGGGGTCTCACAGTGTGTCAGGGCCCTCTCAGGGCTGTGTCGGATCTCACAGTCTGTCAGGACCCTGTCCAGGGTGTGTGGGTCTCACAGTGTGTCAGGAACTTGGCTGTCAGGTGTGTGTGTGGTCTCACAGTGGGTCAGGACCCTGTCAGGGGTGTGTCGGGTCTCACAGTGCGTCAGGTCCCCGTCAGGGATGTGTGGGGTCTGACAGTGTGTCAGGGCCCAATCAGGGGAGTGTGCAGTCTCACAGTGTGTCAGGACCGTTCCAGGGGTGTGTGGGGTCTCACAGTGTGTCAGGACCCTTTCATGTGTGTGTGGTGTCGTGTGGTGTGTCACGATCCTGTCAGGGGTGTGTGTGGTCTCACAGTGTGTCAGGATCCTGTCAGGGGTGTGTGGGGTCTCACAGTGTGTTAGGACCCTTGCAGGGGTGTGTGGGGTCTCACAGTGTGTTAGGACCCTGTCAGGGGTGTGTGGGGTCTCACAGTGTGTCAGAACCCTCTCAGATGTGTGTGGGATCGCAATGTGTGTCAGAACCCTGCCAGGGGTGTGTGGGGGGTATGTGGGATCGCAGTGTGAGTCAGGACCCTGTCAGGTGTGTGTGGCGTCCACAGTGGGTCAGGACGCTGTCAGTGGTGTGTGGGCTCTCACAGTGTGTTAGGACCCTGCCAGGGTTGTGTGGGGTTTCACAGTGTGTCAGGACACCGTGAGTGGTTTGTGGGGTTTCACGGTGTGTCAGGATCTGGTCGTGGGTGTGTGGGGTCTGACTGTGTGTCAGAACACTCTCAGATGTGTGTGGGATCGCAATGTGTGTCAGGACGCTGTCAGGAGTGTGTGACGTCTCACAGTGCGTCATGTCCCTGTCAGGGTTGTGTGGGGTCTTACAGTGTGTCAGGACCCTTTTGGGGCCTGTGGGGTCTCACAGTGTGTCCGGACCCTGTCTGGTGTGTGTGGAGTCTCACAGTGCATCAGGTCCCTGTGGGGTCTCACAGTGTGTCAGGACCGTGTCAATAGTGTGTGGGGTCTCACAGTGTGTCAGGACCCTGTTAGGGGAGTGCGGGGTCTCACAGTGTGTCTGGACCCTGTCAGGTGTGTGGCGTCTCACAATGTGTCAGGACCCTTTTGGGACCTGTGGGGTCTCACAGTGTGTTAGGACCCTCTCAGGGTGTGTCGGATCTCACAGTCTCTCAGGACCCTATCCTGGGTGTGTGAGGTCTCACAATGTGTCAGGAACCTTTTGGGGTGTGTGGTGTCTCACAATGTGTCAGGACCCTTTTGGGGCCTGTGGGGTCTCACAGTGTGTCCGGACCCTGTCAGGGGTATGTAGGGTCTCGCTGTGTTTCAGCACCCTGTCAGGGGTGTGTAGGGTCTGACAGTGTGTCAGGGCCCTGTCAGGGGTGTGTGCAGTCTCAGTGTGACAGGACCGTTCCAGGGATGTGTGGGGTCTCACAGTGTGTCAGGACCCTTTCATGTGTGTGTGGTGTCGTGTGGTGCGTCACGATCCTATCAGGGGTGTGTGTGGTCTCACAGTGTGTCAGGACCCTGTCACTGGTTTGTGGGGTCTCACAGTGTGACAGGTCCCTGTTAGGGGTGTGTGGGGTCTCACAGTGTGTCAGAACCCTGCCTGGGTTGTTTGGGGTCTCACAGTGCGTCAGGACCCTGCCAGGGATGTGTGGGATCGCAGTGTGTGTCAGGACCCTGTCAGGTGTGTGTGGCGTCCACAGTGGGTCAGGTCGCTGTCAGGGGTGTGTGGGGTCCGATAGTGTTTCTGAACCCTGTCAGGCATGTGTGCCGTCTCACAATGTGTCAGGACCCTTTTGGGGCCTGTGGGGTTTCACAGTGTTTTAGGACCCTCTCAGGGGTGTGTCGGATCTCACAGTCTCTCAGGACCCTATCCTGGGTGTGTGGGGTCTCACAATGTGTCAGGAACATTCAGGGGTGTGTGGGTCTCACAATGTGTCAGGACCCTTTTGGGGTGTGTGGGGTTTCGCAGTGTGTCTGGACGCTGCCAGGGGTGTATGGGGTCTCACAGTATGTCAGAACCCTTTCAATGTGTGTGGGATCGCAATGTGTGTCAGGTCGCTGTCAGGGGTGTGTTAGGTCTCACGGTGTGTCTGGACCCTCTCAGGTATGTGTGGGATCTTAATGCGTGTCAGGACCCAGTCAGTGGTGTGTGGGGTCTCACAGTGTGTTAGGACCCTGCCAGGGTTGTGTGGGGTTTCACAGTGTGTCAGGACACCGTGAGTGGTTTGCCGGATTTTACAGTGTGTCAGGATCTGGTCGTGGGTGTGTGGGGTCTCACTGTGTGTCAGAACACTCTCAGATGTGTGTGGGATCGCAATGTGTGTCAGGACGCTGTCAGGAGTGTGTGGCGTCTCACAGTGCGTCAAGTCCCTGTCAGGGGTGTGTGGGGTCTTACAGTGTGTCAGGATCCTTTTGGGTCCTGTGCGGTCTCACAGTGCGTCAGGACTCTCTCAGGGGTGTGTCGGATCTCACAGTCTGTCAGGACACTATCTAGGGTGTGTGGGGTCTCACAGTTGTCCGGACCCTGTCTGGTGTGTGTGGAGTCTCACAGTGCGTCAGGTCCCTGTGGGGTCTCACAGTGTGTCAGGACCGTGTCAATAGTGTGTGGGGTCTCACAGAGTGTAACGACCCTGTTAGGGGAGTGCGGGGTCTCACAGTGTGTCAGGACCGTGTCAATAGTGTGTGGGGTCTCACAGAGTGTCACGACCCTGTTAGGGGAGTGCGGGGTCTCACAGTGTGTCTGGACCCTGTCAGGTATGTGTGGCATCTCACAATGTGTCAGGACCCTTTTGGGGCCTGTGGGGTCCCACAGTGTGTTAGGACCCTCTCAGGGGTGTGTCGGATCTCACAGTCTCTCAGGACCCTATCCTGGGTGTGTGGGGTCTCACAATGTGTCAGGATCCTTTTGGGGTGTGTGGCGTCTCACAGTGTGTCAGGACCCTTTTGGGGCCTGTGGGGTCTCACAGTGTGTCAGGACCATGTCAGGAGTGTGTGGGATCCCACAGTGTGTCCGGACCCTGTCAGGGGTGTGTAGGGTCTCGCTGTGTGTCAGGACCGTGTCAATAGTGTGTGGGGTCTCACAGAGTGTCACGACCCTGTTAGGGGAGTGCGGGGTCTCACAGTGTGTCTGGACCCTGTCAGGTATGTGTGGCATCTCACAATGTGTCAGGACCCTTTTGGGGCCTGTGGGGTCCCACAGTGTGTTAGGACCCTCTCAGGGGTGTGTCGGATCTCACAGTCTCTCAGGACCCTATCCTGGGTGTGTGGGGTCTCACAATGTGTCAGGATCCTTTTGGGGTGTGTGGCGTCTCACAGTGTGTCAGGACCCTTTTGGGGCCTGTGGGGTCTCACAGTGTGTCAGGACCATGTCAGGAGTGTGTGGGATCCCACAGTGTGTCCGGACCCTGTCAGGGGTGTGTAGGGTCTCGCTGTGTGTCAGCACCCTGTCAGGGGTGTGTGGGGTCTCACAGTTTGTCAGGTCACCGTCAGAGGTGTGAGTGGTCTGACAGTGTGTCAGGGCCCTGTCAGGGGTGTGTGGGGTCTCACAGTGTGTCAGGACCGTTCCAGGGGTGTGTGGGCTCTCACAGTGTGTTTGGACCCTGCCAGGGTTGTGTGGGGTTTCACAGTGTGTCAGGACACCGTGAGTGGTTTGTGGGGTTTCACACTGTGTCAGGATCTGGTCGTGGGTGTGTGGGGTCTCACTGTGTGTCAGAACACTCTCAGATGTGTGTGGGATCGCAATGTGTGTCAGGATGCTGTCAGGAGTGTGTGGCGTCTCACAGTGCGTCAAGTCCCTGCCCGGAGTGTGTGGGGTCTCACAGTGTGTTAGGACCCTGTCAGGGGTATGTGGGGTCTCACAGTGTGTCAGTGTCCTGTCAGGTGTGTGTGGGGTCTCACAGTGTGTCAGTGTCCTGTCAGGTGTGTGTGGAGTCTCACAGTGTGTCAGTGTCCTGTCAGGTGTGTGTGGGGCGTCACAGCTTGTCCTGACCCTGTCAGGGGTGTGTGGGGTCTCACAGTGTGTCAGGACCCTGTCAGGGGTGTGTGGGGTCTCACAGTGTGTCAGGACCCTGTCACGGGTGTGTGGGGTCTCACAGTTTGTCAGGAACCTGTCAGGTGTGTTTGGGGTCTCACAGTGTGTCACGACACTGTCAGGGGTATGTCAGGTCTCACCGTGTGTCAAGATCCTTTCAAGGGTGTGGGGATCTCACAGAGTGCTTGGACCCTGTCAGGTGTGTGTGGGGTCTCACAGTGTGTCAGTGTCCTGTCAGATGTGTGTGGAGTCTCACAGTGTGTCAGTGTCCTGTCAGGTGTGTGTGGGGCGTCACAGCTTGTCCTGACCCTGTCAGGGGTGTGTGGGGTCTCACAGTGTGTCAGGACCCTGTCAGGGGTGTGTGGGGTCTCACAGTGTGTCAGGACCCTGTCACGGGTGTGTGGGGTCTCACAGTTTGTCAGGAACCTGTCAGGTGTGTTTGGGGTCTCACAGTGTGTCACGACACTGTCAGGGGTATGTCAGGTCTCACCGTGTGTCAAGATCCTTTCAAGGGTGTGGGGATCTCACAGAGTGCTTGGACCCTGTCAGGGGTGTGTGGCGTCTCATAGTGTGTCAGGGTCCTGTTAGGGGTGTGTGGGGTATCACAGTGTGTCAGTGTCCTGTTACAGGTGTGTGGGATCGCAATGTGTGTCAGGACCCTGTCAGGGGTGTGTGGGGTCTCACAGTGTGTCAGGTACCTGTCAAGGGTTTGTTTGGGTCTCACACTGTGTCAGGTCCCTGTCAGGGGTGTGTGGGGTCTCACACTGTGTCAGGTCCCTGTCAGGGGTGTGTAGGGTCTCGCTGTGTGTCAGGTCCCCGTCAGAGGTGTGTGGCGTCTGACAATGTGTCAGGGCTTTGTCAGGGGTGTGTGTGGTCTCACAGTGTATCAGGACCCTTTGATGTGTGCGTGGTGTCGTGTGGTGTGTCACGATACTGTCAGAGGTCTGTGTGGTCTCACAGTGTGTCAGGACCTTGTCAGGGGTGTGTGGGGTCTCACAGTGTGTCAGGAGCCGGGCAGGGGTTTGTGGGGTCTCACGTGTCAGGACCCTGCCTGGGTTGTGTGGGGTCTCACAGTGTGCCTGGACCCTGCCAGGTGTGTGTGGGGTCTCACTGGTTGTCTGGACACAGATGGGTGTGGGATCGCAATGTGTGTCAGGACCCTGTCAGGGGTTTGTGGCGTCTCACAGTGCGTCATGTCCCTGTCAGGGGTGTGTGGGGTCTCACAGTGTGTCAGGACCCTTCTGGGGTGTGTGGGGTCTCACAGCGTTTCTGAACCCTGTCAGGGGAGTGTGTGGTCTCACAGTGTGTCAGGACCCTTCTGGGGCCTGTGGGGTCTCACAGTGTGTCAGGGCCCTCTCAGGGCTGTGTCGGATCTCACAGTCTGTCAGGACCCTGTCCAGGGTGTGTGGGTCTCACAGTGTGTCAGGAACTTGGCTGTCAGGTGTGTGTGTGGTCTCACAGTGGGTCAGGACCCTGTCAGGGGTGTGTCGGGTCTCACAGTGCGTCAGGTCCCCGTCAGGGATGTGTGGGGTCTGACAGTGTGTCAGGGCCCAGTCAGGGGAGTGTGCAGTCTCACAGTGTGTCAGGACCGTTCCAGGGGTGTGTGGGGTCTCACAGTGTGTCAGGACCCTTTCATGTGTGTGTGGTGTCGTGTGGTGTGTCACGATCCTGTCAGGGGTGTGTGTGGTCTCACAGTGTGTCAGGATCCTGTCAGGGGTGTGTGGGGTCTCACAGTGTGTTAGGACCCTTGCAGGGGTGTGTGGGGTCTCACAGTGTGTTAGGACCCTGTCAGGGGTGTGTGGGGTCTCACAGTGTGTCAGAACCCTCTCAGATGTGTGTGGGATCGCAATGTGTGTCAGAACCCTGCCAGGGGTGTGTGGGGGGTATGTGGGATCGCAGTGTGAGTCAGGACCCTGTCAGGTGTGTGTGGCGTCCACAGTGGGTCAGGACGCTGTCAGTGGTGTGTGGGCTCTCACAGTGTGTTAGGACCCTGCCAGGGTTGTGTGGGGTTTCACAGTGTGTCAGGACACCGTGAGTGGTTTGTGGGGTTTCACGGTGTGTCAGGATCTGGTCGTGGGTGTGTGGGGTCTGACTGTGTGTCAGAACACTCTCAGATGTGTGTGGGATCGCAATGTGTGTCAGGACGCTGTCAGGAGTGTGTGACGTCTCACAGTGCGTCATGTCCCTGTCAGGGTTGTGTGGGGTCTTACAGTGTGTCAGGACCCTTTTGGGGCCTGTGGGGTCTCACAGTGTGTCCGGACCCTGTCTGGTGTGTGTGGAGTCTCACAGTGCATCAGGTCCCTGTGGGGTCTCACAGTGTGTCAGGACCGTGTCAATAGTGTGTGGGGTCTCACAGTGTGTCAGGACCCTGTTAGGGGAGTGCGGGGTCTCACAGTGTGTCTGGACCCTGTCAGGTGTGTGGCATCTCACAATGTGTCAGGACCCTTTTGGGGTGTGTGGTGTCTCACAATGTGTCAGGACCCTTTTGGGGCCTGTGGGGTCTCACAGTGTGTCCGGACCCTGTCAGGGGTATGTAGGGTCTCGCTGTGTTTCAGCACCCTGTCAGGGGTGTGTAGGGTCTGACAGTGTGTCAGGGCCCTGTCAGGGGTGTGTGCAGTCTCAGTGTGACAGGACCGTTCCAGGGATGTGTGGGGTCTCACAGTGTGTCAGGACCCTTTCATGTGTGTGTGGTGTCGTGTGGTGCGTCACGATCCTATCAGGGGTGTGTGTGGTCTCACAGTGTGTCAGGACCCTGTCACTGGTTTGTGGGGTCTCACAGTGTGACAGGTCCCTGTTAGGGGTGTGTGGGGTCTCACAGTGCGTCAGGACCCTGCCAGGGATGTGTGGGATCGCAGTGTGTGTCAGGACCCTGTCAGGTGTGTGTGGCGTCCACAGTGGGTCAGGTCGCTGTCAGGGGTGTGTGGGGTCCGATAGTGTTTCTGAACCCTGTCAGGCATGTGTGCCGTCTCACAATGTGTCAGGACCCTTTTGGGGCCTGTGGGGTTTCACAGTGTTTTAGGACCCTCTCAGGGGTGTGTCGGATCTCACAGTCTCTCAGGACCCTATCCTGGGTGTGTGGGGTCTCACAATGTGTCAGGAACATTCAGGGGTGTGTGGGTCTCACAATGTGTCAGGACCCTTTTGGGGTGTGTGGGGTTTCGCAGTGTGTCTGGACGCTGCCAGGGGTGTATGGGGTCTCACAGTATGTCAGAACCCTTTCAATGTGTGTGGGATCGCAATGTGTGTCAGGTCGCTGTCAGGGGTGTGTTAGGTCTCACGGTGTGTCTGGACCCTCTCAGGTATGTGTGGGATCTTAATGCGTGTCAGGACCCAGTCAGTGGTGTGTGGGGTCTCACAGTGTGTTAGGACCCTGCCAGGGTTGTGTGGGGTTTCACAGTGTGTCAGGACACCGTGAGTGGTTTGCCGGATTTTACAGTGTGTCAGGATCTGGTCGTGGGTGTGTGGGGTCTCACTGTGTGTCAGAACACTCTCAGATGTGTGTGGGATCGCAATGTGTGTCAGGACGCTGTCAGGAGTGTGTGGCGTCTCACAGTGCGTCAAGTCCCTGTCAGGGGTGTGTGGGGTCTTACAGTGTGTCAGGATCCTTTTGGGTCCTGTGCGGTCTCACAGTGCGTCAGGACTCTCTCAGGGGTGTGTCGGATCTCACAGTCTGTCAGGACACTATCTAGGGTGTGTGGGGTCTCACAGTTGTCCGGACCCTGTCTGGTGTGTGTGGAGTCTCACAGTGCGTCAGGTCCCTGTGGGGTCTCACAGTGTGTCAGGACCGTGTCAATAGTGTGTGGGGTCTCACAGAGTGTCACGACCCTGTTAGGGGAGTGCGGGGTCTCACAGTGTGTCAGGACCGTGTCAATAGTGTGTGGGGTCTCACAGAGTGTCACGACCCTGTTAGGGGAGTGCGGGGTCTCACAGTGTGTCTGGACCCTGTCAGGTATGTGTGGCATCTCACAATGTGTCAGGACCCTTTTGGGGCCTGTGGGGTCCCACAGTGTGTTAGGACCCTCTCAGGGGTGTGTCGGATCTCACAGTCTCTCAGGACCCTATCCTGGGTGTGTGGGGTCTCACAATGTGTCAGGATCCTTTTGGGGTGTGTGGCGTCTCACAGTGTGTCAGGACCCTTTTGGGGCCTGTGGGGTCTCACAGTGTGTCAGGACCATGTCAGGAGTGTGTGGGATCCCACAGTGTGTCCGGACCCTGTCAGGGGTGTGTAGGGTCTCGCTGTGTGTCAGCACCCTGTCAGGGGTGTGTGGGGTCTCACAGTTTGTCAGGTCACCGTCAGAGGTGTGAGTGGTCTGACAGTGTGTCAGGGCCCTGTCAGGGGTGTGTGGGGTCTCACAGTGTGTCAGGACCGTTCCAGGGGTGTGTGGGCTCTCACAGTGTGTTTGGACCCTGCCAGGGTTGTGTGGGGTTTCACAGTGTGTCAGGACACCGTGAGTGGTTTGTGAGGTTTCACACTGTGTCAGGATCTGGTCGTGGGTGTGTGGGGTCTCACTGTGTGTCAGAACACTCTCAGATGTGTGTGGGATCGCAATGTGTGTCAGGATGCTGTCAGGAGTGTGTGGCGTCTCACAGTGCGTCAAGTCCCTGCCCGGAGTGTGTGGGGTCTCACAGTGTGTCAGTGTCCTGTCAGGTGTGTGTGGAGTCTCACAGTGTGTCAGTGTCCTGTCAGGTGTGTGTGGGGCGTCACAGCTTGTCCTGACCCTGTCAGGGGTGTGTGGGGTCTCACAGTGTGTCAGGACCCTGTCAGGGGTGTGTGGGGTCTCACAGTGTGTCAGGACCCTGTCACGGGTGTGTGGGGTCTCACAGTTTGTCAGGAACCTGTCAGGTGTGTTTGGGGCCTCACAGTGTGTCACGACACTGTCAGGGGTATGTCAGGTCTCACCGTGTGTCAAGATCCTTTCAAGGGTGTGGGGATCTCACAGAGTGCTTGGACCCTGTCAGGTGTGTGTGGGGTCTCACAGTGTGTCAGTGTCCTGTCAGATGTGTGTGGAGTCTCACAGTGTGTCAGTGTCCTGTCAGGTGTGTGTGGGGCGTCACAGCTTGTCCTGACCCTGTCAGGGGTGTGTGGGGTCTCACAGTGTGTCAGGACCCTGTCAGGGGTGTGTGGGGTCTCACAGTGTGTCAGGACCCTGTCACGGGTGTGTGGGGTCTCACAGTTTGTCAGGAACCTGTCAGGTGTGTTTGGGGTCTCACAGTGTGTCACGACACTGTCAGGGGTATGTCAGGTCTCACCGTGTGTCAAGATCCTTTCAAGGGTGTGGGGATCTCACAGAGTGCTTGGACCCTGTCAGGGGTGTGTGGCGTCTCATAGTGTGTCAGGGTCCTGTTAGGGGTGTGTGGGGTATCACAGTGTGTCAGTGTCCTGTTACAGGTGTGTGGGATCGCAATGTGTGTCAGGACCCTGTCAGGGGTGTGTGGGGTCTCACAGTGTGTCAGGTACCTGTCAAGGGTTTGTTTGGGTCTCACACTGTGTCAGGTCCCTGTCAGGGGTGTGTGGGGTCTCACACTGTGTCAGGTCCCTGTCAGGGGTGTGTAGGGTCTCGCTGTGTGTCAGGTCCCCGTCAGAGGTGTGTGGCGTCTGACAATGTGTCAGGGCTTTGTCAGGGGTGTGTGTGGTCTCACAGTGTATCAGGACCCTTTGATGTGTGCGTGGTGTCGTGTGGTGTGTCACGATACTGTCAGAGGTCTGTGTGGTCTCACAGTGTGTCAGGACCTTGTCAGGGGTGTGTGGGGTCTCACAGTGTGTCAGGAGCCGGGCAGGGGTTTGTGGGGTCTCACGTGTCAGGACCCTGCCTGGGTTGTGTGGGGTCTCACAGTGTGCCTGGACCCTGCCAGGTGTGTGTGGGGTCTCACTGGTTGTCTGGACACAGATGGGTGTGGGATCGCAATGTGTGTCAGGACCCTGTCAGGGGTTTGTGGCGTCTCACAGTGCGTCATGTCCCTGTCAGGGGTGTGTGGGGTCTCACAGTGTGTCAGGACCCTTCTGGGGTGTGTGGGGTCTCACAGCGTTTCTGAACCCTGTCAGGGGAGTGTGTGGTCTCACAGTGTGTCAGGACCCTTCTGGGGCCTGTGGGGTCTCACAGTGTGTCAGGGCCCTCTCAGGGCTGTGTCGGATCTCACAGTCTGTCAGGACCCTGTCCAGGGTGTGTGGGTCTCACAGTGTGTCAGGAACTTGGCTGTCAGGTGTGTGTGTGGTCTCACAGTGGGTCAGGACCCTGTCAGGGGTGTGTCGGGTCTCACAGTGCGTCAGGTCCCCGTCAGGGATGTGTGGGGTCTGACAGTGTGTCAGGGCCCAGTCAGGGGAGTGTGCAGTCTCACAGTGTGTCAGGACCGTTCCAGGGGTGTGTGGGGTCTCACAGTGTGTCAGGACCCTTTCATGTGTGTGTGGTGTCGTGTGGTGTGTCACGATCCTGTCAGGGGTGTGTGTGGTCTCACAGTGTGTCAGGACCCTGTCAGGGGTGTGTGGGGTCTCACAGTGTGTTAGGACCCTTGCAGGGGTGTGTGGGGTCTCACAGTGTGTTAGGACCCTGTCAGGGGTGTGTGGGGTCTCACAGTGTGTCAGAACCCTCTCAGATGTGTGTGGGATCGCAATGTGTGTCAGAACCCTGCCAGGGGTGTGTGGGGGGTATGTGGGATCGCAGTGTGAGTCAGGACCCTGTCAGGTGTGTGTGGCGTCCACAGTGGGTCAGGACGCTGTCAGTGGTGTGTGGGCTCTCACAGTGTGTTAGGACCCTGCCAGGGTTGTGTGGGGTTTCACAGTGTGTCAGGACACCGTGAGTGGTTTGTGGGGTTTCACGGTGTGTCAGGATCTGGTCGTGGGTGTGTGGGGTCTGACTGTGTGTCAGAACACTCTCAGATGTGTGTGGGATCGCAATGTGTGTCAGGACGCTGTCAGGAGTGTGTGACGTCTCACAGTGCGTCATGTCCCTGTCAGGGTTGTGTGGGGTCTTACAGTGTGTCAGGACCCTTTTGGGGCCTGTGGGGTCTCACAGTGTGTCCGGACCCTGTCTGGTGTGTGTGGAGTCTCACAGTGCATCAGGTCCCTGTGGGGTCTCACAGTGTGTCAGGACCGTGTCAATAGTGTGTGGGGTCTCACAGTGTGTCAGGACCCTGTTAGGGGAGTGCGGGGTCTCACAGTGTGTCTGGACCCTGTCAGGTGTGTGGCGTCTCACAATGTGTCAGGACCCTTTTGGGACCTGTGGGGTCTCACAGTGTGTTAGGACCCTCTCAGGGTGTGTCGGATCTCACAGTCTCTCAGGACCCTATCCTGGGTGTGTGAGGTCTCACAATGTGTCAGGAACCTTTTGGGGTGTGTGGCGTCTCACAGTGTGTCAGGACCCTTTTGGGGCCTGTGGGGTCTCACAGTGTGTCAGGACCATGTCAGGAGTGTGTGGGATCCCACAGTGTGTCCGGACCCTGTCAGGGGTGTGTAGGGTCTCGCTGTGTGTCAGGACCGTGTCAATAGTGTGTGGGGTCTCACAGAGTGTCACGACCCTGTTAGGGGAGTGCGGGGTCTCACAGTGTGTCTGGACCCTGTCAGGTATGTGTGGCATCTCACAATGTGTCAGGACCCTTTTGGGGCCTGTGGGGTCCCACAGTGTGTTAGGACCCTCTCAGGGGTGTGTCGGATCTCACAGTCTCTCAGGACCCTATCCTGGGTGTGTGGGGTCTCACAATGTGTCAGGATCCTTTTGGGGTGTGTGGCGTCTCACAGTGTGTCAGGACCCTTTTGGGGCCTGTGGGGTCTCACAGTGTGTCAGGACCATGTCAGGAGTGTGTGGGATCCCACAGTGTGTCCGGACCCTGTCAGGGGTGTGTAGGGTCTCGCTGTGTGTCAGCACCCTGTCAGGGGTGTGTGGGGTCTCACAGTGTGTCAGGTCACCGTCAGAGGTGTGAGTGGTCTGACAGTGTGTCAGGGCCCAGTCAGGGGTGTGTGGGGTGTCACAGTGTGTCAGGACCGTTCCAGGGTTGTGTGGGGTTTCACAGTGTGTCAGGACACGGTGAGTGGTTTGTGGGGTTTCACACTGTGTCAGGATCTGGTCGTGGGTGTGTGGGGTCTCACTGTGTGTCAGAACACTCTCAGATGTGTGTGGGATCGCAATGTGTGTCAGGATGCTGTCAGGAGTGTGTGGCGTCTCACAGTGCGTCAAGTCCCTGCCAGGAGTGTGTGGGGTCTTACAGTGTGTCAGGATCCTTTTGGGGCCTGTGGGGTCTCACAGTGTGTCCGGACCCTGTCTGGTGTGTGCGGTCTCACAGTGTGTCAGGACCCTTTTGGGGCCTGTGGGGTCTCACGGTGCGTCAGGACCCTGCCAGGGATGTGTGGGATCGCAATGTGTGTCAGGACCCTGTCAGGTGTGTGTGGCGTCCACAGTGGGTCAGGTCGCTGTCAGGGGTGTGTGGGGTCCGACAGTGTTTCTGAACCCTGTCAGGCGTGTGTGCCGTCTCACAATGTGTCAGGACCCTTTTGGGGCCTGTGGGGTTTCACAGTGTTTTAGGACCCTCTCAGGGGTGTGTCGGATCTCACAGTCTCTCAGGACCCTATCCTGGGTGTGTGGGGTCTCACAATGTGTCAGGAACATTCTGGGGTGTGTGGGGTCTCACAATGTGTCAGGACCCTTTTGGGGTGTGTGGGGTCTCGCAGTGTGTCTGGACGCTGCCAGGGGTGTATGGGGTCTCACAGTATGTCAGAACCCTTTCAATGTGTGTGGGATCGCAATGTGTGTCAGGTCGCTGTCAGGGGTGTGTTAGGTCTCACGGTGTGTCTGGACCCTCTCAGGTATGTGTGGGATCTTAATGCGTGTCAGGACCCAGTCAGTGGTGTGTGGGTTCTCACAGTGTGTCAGGACACCGTGAGTGGTTTGCGGGGTTTTACAGTGTGTCAGGATCTGGTCGTGGGTGTGTGGGGTCTCACTGTGTGTCAGAACACTCTCAGATGTGTGTGGGATCGCAATGTGTGTCAGGACGCAGTCAGGAGTGTGTGGCGTCTCACAGTGCGTCAAGTCCCTGTCAGGGGTGTGTGGGGTCTTACAGTGTGTCAGGATCCTTTTGGGTCCTGTGCGGTCTCACAGTGCGTCAGGACTCTCTCAGGGGTGTGTCGGATCTCACAGTCTGTCAGGACACTATCTAGGGTGTGTGGGGTCTCACAGTTATCCGGACCCTGTCTGGTGTGTGTGGAGTCTCACAGTGCGTCAGGTCTCTGTGGGGTCTCACAGTGTGTCAGGACCGTGTCAATACTGTGTGGGGTCTCACAGAGTGTCACGACCCTGTTAGGGGAGTGCGGGGTCTCACAGTGTGTCTGGACCCTGTCAGGTATGTGTGGCATCTCACAATGTGTCAGGACCCTTTTGGGGCCTGTGGGGTCCCACAGTGTGTTAGGACCCTCTCAGGGGTGTGTCGGATCTCACAGTCTCTCAGGACCCTATCCTGGGTGTGTGGGGTCTCACAATGTGTCAGGATCCTTTTGGGGTGTGTGGCATCTCACAGTGTGTCAGGACCCTTTTGGGGCCTGTGGGGTCTCACAGTGTGTCAGGACCATGTCAGGAGTGTGTGGGATCCCACAGTGTGTCCCGACCCTGTCAGGGTTGTGTAGGGTCTCGCTGTGTATCAGCACCCTGTCAGGGGTGTGTGGGGTCTCACAGTGTGTCAGGTCACCGTCAGAGGTGTGAGTGGTCTGACAGTGTGTCAGGGCCCAGTCAGGGGTGTGTGCAGTCTCACAGTGTGTCAGGACCGTTCCAGGGGTGTGTGGGGTCTCACAGTGTGTCAGGACCCTTTCATGTGTGTGTGGTGTCGTGTGGTGTGTCACGATCCTATCAGGGGTGTGTGTGGTCTCATAGTGTGTCAGGACCCTTCAGTGGTTTGTGGGGTCTCACAGTGTGACAGGTCCCTGTTAGTGGTGTGTGGGGTCTCACAGTGTGTCAGCACCCTGCCTGGGTTGTTTGGGGTCTCACAGTGTGTCAGGACCCTGTCATGGTTGTTTGAGGTCTCACAGTGTGTCAGGATCCTGTCGGGGGTGTGTGGGGTCTCACAGTGTGTCAGAACCCTCTCAGATGTGTGTGGGATCACAATTTGTGTCTGGACCCTGTCAGTGGTGTGTGCGGTCTCGTAGTGTGTCAGGTCCCTATCCAGGGTGTGTGGGGTCTCACAATGCGTCAGGACCCTGCTAGGGTTGTGTGGGATCGCAATGTGTATCAGGACCCTGCCTGAGGTGTGTGGGATCTCACAATGCGTCAGGAACCTTTTGGGGTTTGTGGTGTCTCACAATGTGTCAGGACCCTTTTGGTGTGTATGAGGTCTTACAGTGTGTCTGGACGCTGCCAGGGGTGTGTTAGGTCTGACGGTGTGTCTGGACCCTCTCAGGCGTGTGTGGGATCTTAATGCGTGTCAGAACGCTGTCAGTGGTGTGTGGGGTCTCACAGTGTGTTAGGACCCTGCCAGGGTTGTGTGGGGTTTCACAGTGTGTCAGGACACGGTGAGTGGTTTGTGGGGTTTCACACTGTGTCAGGATCTGGTCGTGGGTGTGTGGGGTCTCACTGTGTGTCAGAACACTCTCAGATGTGTGTGGGATCGCAATGTGTGTCAGGATGCTGTCAGGAGTGTATGGTGTCTCACAGTGCATCAAGTCCCTGCCAGGAGTGTGTGGGGTCTTACAGTGTGTCAGGATCCTTTTGGGGCCTGTGGGGTCTCACAGTGTGTCCGGACCCTGTCTGGTGTGTGCGGTCTCACAGTCTGTCAGGACCCTTTTGGGGCCTGTGGGGTCTCACAGTGTGTCAGGACTCTCTCAGGGGTGTGTCGGATCTTACAGTCTGTCAGGACCCTATCCATGGTGTGTGGGGTCTCACAGTGTGTCAGGACCCCTCAGGTGTGAGTGGGGTCCCACAGTGTTTCTGAACCCTGTCAGGCGTGTGTGCCGTTTCACAATTTGTCAGGACCCATTTGGGGCCTGTGGGGTCTCACAGTGCGTCAGGACCCTGCCAGGGTTGTGTGGGATCGCAAAGTGCATCAGGACCCTGCCAGGGGTGTGTGGGATCGCAATGTGTGTCAGGACCCTGTCAGGTGTGTGTGTGTGGCGTCCACCGTGGGTCAGGGCGCTGTCAGGAGTGTGTGGGGTCCCACAGTGCTTCAGAACCCTGTAAGGCGTGTATGCCGTCTCACAATCTGTCAGGACCCTTTTGGGGCCTGTGGGGTCTCACAGTGTGTTAGGACCCTCTCAGGGGTGTGTCGGATCTCACAGTCTCTCAGGACCCTATCCTGGGTGTGTGGGGTATCACAATGTGTCAGGAACCTTTTGGGGTGTGTGGTGTCTCACAATGTGTCAGGACCCTGTTGGGATGTGTGGGGTCTCACAGTGTGTCAGGTCCCTGTGGAGTCTCACAGTGTGTCAGGACCGTGTCAATAGTGTGTGGGGTCTCACAGTGTGTCAGGACCCTTTTGGGGCCTGTGGGGTCTCACAGTGTGTTAGGACCCTCTCAGGGGTGTGTCGGATCTCACAGTCTCCCAGGACCCTATCCTGGGTGTGTGGGGTCTCACAATGTGTCAGGATCCTTTTGGGGTGTGTGGCGTCTCACAGTGTGTCAGGACCCTTTTGGGGCCTGTGGGGTCTCACAGTGTGTCAGGACCATGTCAGGAGTGTGTGGGATCCCACAGTGTGTCAGGACCCTGTCAGGGGTGTGTAGGGTCTCGCTGTGTGTCAGCACTCTGTCAGGTGTGTGTAGGGTCTCACAGTGTGTCAGGTCCTGTCAGGGGTGTGTGGTGTCTCACAGTGTGTCAGGTCCGTGTGGCGTCTTCCAGTGTGTCAGGACCCTGTCAGGTGTGCGTGCCGTCTCACAGTGTGTCAGAACCCTGTCAGGTGTGTGGGGGGTCTCACAGTGTGTCAGAACCCTGTCAGTAGTGTGTGGGGTCTGACAATGTGACAGGACATTGTCAGGGGTGTGTGGAGTCTCACAGTGTGCCAGGACCCTGTGAGCGGTGTGTGTGTATCACAGTTTGTCAGGACCCTGTCAGGGTGTTCGGGGTCTCACAGTGTTTCTGTACCCTGTCAGGGGTGTCTGGGGTCTCACAGTGTGTCAGTGTCCTGTCAGGTGTGTGTGGGGTCTCACAGTGTGTCAGTGTCCTGTCAGGTGTGTGTGGAGTCTCACAGTGTGTCAGTGTCCTGTCAGGTGTGTGTGGGGCGTCACAGCTTGTCCTGACCCTGTCAGGGGAGTGTGGGGTCTCACAGTGTGTCAGGACCCTGTCACGGGTGTGTGGGGTCTCACAGTTTGTCAGGAACCTGTCAGGTGTGTTTGGGGTCTCACAGTGTGTCACGACACCGTCAGGGGTATGTCAGGTCTCACCGTGTGTCAAGATCCTTTCAAGGGTGTGGGGATCTCACAGAGTGCTTGGACCCTGTCAGGGGTGTGTGGGGTCTCACAGTGTGTTAGGACCCTGTCAGGGGTATGTGGGGTCTCACAGTGTGTCAGGATCCTGTCAGGGGTGTGTGGGGTCTCACAGTGTGTCAGGGTCCTGTAAGGGGTGTGTGGGGTCTCACAGTGTATCAGGGTCCTGTAAGGGGTGTGTGGGGTCTCACAGAGTGTCATCAGTGTGAAAGTAAGCATGCAAGTACAGCAGGCAGCGAAGAAAGCTAATGGCATGCTGGCCTTCATAACAAGGGGAATTGAGTACAAGAGCAAAAAGGTCCTTCTGCAGCTGTACAGGGCCCTGGTGAGACCACACCTGGAGTACTGTGTGCAATTTTTGTCTCCAAATTTGAGTAAGGACATTCTTGCTATTGAGGGAGTGCAGCGTAGGTTCACAAGGTTAATTCCCGGGATGGCGGGACTGTCATATGTCGAAAGATTGGAGTGACTGGGCTTGTATACTCTGGAATTTAGAAGCCTGAGAGGGGATCTTATTGAAACATATAAGATTATTAAGGGATTGAACATGCTGGAGGCAGGAAGCATGTTCCCGCTGATGGGTGAGTCCGGAACCAAAGGCCACAGTTTAAGAATAAAGGGTAGGCCATTTAGAATGGAGTTGAGGAAAAACTTTTTCACTCAGAGAGTGGTGGATATATTGAATGCTCTGCCCCAGAAGGCAGTGGAGGCCAAGTCTCTGGATGTTTTTTAGAAAGAGATGGATAGAGCTCTTAAAGATAGTGGAATCAAAGGTTATGGGGATAAGGCAGGAACTGGATACTGATTGTGGATGATCAGTCATGATCACAGTGAATGGCGGTTCAGGCTCGAAGGGTCGAATGGCCTACTCCTACACCTATTGTCTCTTGTCTATTTTCTATAGGACCCTGTCCGGGGTATGTTGCGTCTCACAGTGTGTCAGGACCATGTCAGGAGTGTGTGGGATCTCGCTGTGTGTCAGCACCCTGTCAGAGGGGTGAAGGGTCTTACAGTGTGTCAGGACCCTGTCAGGGGTGTGTGGGGTCTCACAGTGTGTCAGGAGCCGGCCAGGGGTGTGTGGGGTCTCACAGTGTGCCAGGTCTCCCTCAGGGATGTGTGGTGTCTCACAGTGTGTCAGGACCCTGTCAGTGGTGTTTGAGTTATCACAATGTGTCAGGACCCTGTCAGGTGTGTGTGGGATCTCACTGTGTGTCAGCACCCTTTCAGAGGGGTGTAGGGTCTCACAGTGCATCAGGACCCTGTCAGGGGTGTGTTGGGTCTCACAGTGTGTCAGGACCCTGTCAGGGGTGTGTGGGGTCTCATACAGTGTGTCAGGAGCCGGCCAGGGGTGTGTAAGGTCTCACAGTGTGCCAGTTCCCTGGCAGGGGTGTGTGGGGTCTCACAGTGTGTCAGGAGCCGGCCAGGGGTGTTTGAGGTATCACGATGTGTCTGGACCCTTTTGGGAGTGTGTGGGGTCTCACAGTGTGTGAGGACCGAGTCCAGGTTGTGTGGGGTCTTACAGTGTGTCCGGACCCTGCCAGTGGTGTGTCGGGTCTCACAGTGTGTCAGGACCCTCTCAGGTTTGTGTCCGGTCTCACAGTGTGTCAGGAGCCGGCCAGGGGTGTGTGGGGTCTGACAGCGTGACAGGATGTTGTCAGGGGTGCGTGGGTCTCAGAGTGTCTCAGGACACTATCAGGGGTCTGTGCGGTCTCACAGTGTGTCAAGATCTTGGCGATCTGGAAGGAATCTAGAGCAGCTGGATGACCTTCGATTCATAAGGGAGAATGAGGCAGTCATAGATGAGAGCTTCAGGGAGGTAGTCACACCAAGGCTGTCGGAAGCAGGTCGTTGGGTGACGGTCAGAGGGGGGAAAGTGAAGGTGAGCAGACAGGCAGTGCAGAGCACCCCTGTGGCCATTTCCCTCAATAATATGTTCACCATTCTGGATACTGTTGGTGGGGACAACCGACCGGGTGTGAGCCACGGTGGCAGGGCCTCTGGCACTGAGTCTGACCCTGTGGTGCAGAAGGGTGGGACGGAGAAGAGGAGAGCTGTCGTCATTGGAGACTCTATAGTCAGGGGAGCAGACAGGAGATTTTGTGGACGTGAGAAGGACAGCCGCATGGTTTGTAGTCTCCCGGGTGCCAGGGTCCAGGATGTCTCTGACCGGGTGCACGACATCCTGGTATGAGAGGGAAAGCAACCAGAAGTCGTGGTACATGTTGGCACCAACAACATAGGCAGGAAGAGGGATGAGGTCCTGAAGTGTGAGTTTCGGGAACTAGGCAGAAGGCTAAAGAGCAGGACCTCAAGGGTGGCGTTCTCAGGATTGCTGCCAGTGCTACGTGACAGTGATGGTAAGAATTGGAGGAGATGGCAGTTGAATGCGTGGCTGAGGAGTTGGTGCAGGGAGCAGGGGGTTTGGATCATTGGGATCTCTTCTGGGGTATTCTTCACTTATGTGAAGAACAAAAGGATGACAGGAGTGAAGGTAGGTCCATTTAGATAAAGGTGGGAAGATGTGCCTGAAAGCTGTGGAAGTGAGTGAGGTGCTCAATGAATACTTCTCTGCAGTTTTCACCAATGAGAGAGAACTTGATGATGGTGAGGACAATATGAGTTAGGTTGATGTTCTGGAGCATGTTGATATTAAGGGAGAGGAGGAGTTGGAGTTGTTAAAATACATTAGGATGGATAAGTCCCTTGGGCTAGACAGAATATTCCGCAGGCTTCTCCATTAGGTGGGGGAAGAGATTGCTGAGCCTCTGGCTAGGATCTTTATGTCCTCGTTGTCCACAGGAATGGTACCAGAGGACTGGAGGGAGGCGAATGTTGTCCCTTTGTTCAAAAAAGGTAGTAGGGATAGTCCGGGTAATTATAGACCAATGAGCCTTACGTCTGTGGTGGGAAAGCTGTTGGAAAAGATTCTTAGAGATAGTATTTATGGGCATTTAGAGAATCATGGTCTGATCAGGGACAGTCACCATGGCTTTGTGAAGGGCAGATCGTGTCTAACAAGCCTGATAGAGTTCTTTGAGGTGGTGACCAGGCACATAGATGAGGGTAGTGCAGTGGATGTGATCTACATGGATTTTAGTAAGGCATTTGACAAGGTTCCACACAGTAGGCTTATTCAGAAAGTCTGAAGGCATGGGATCCAGGGAAGTTTGGCCAGGTGGATTCAGAATTGGATTGCCTGCAGAAGGCAGAGGGTGGTGGTGGAGGGAGTGCATTCAGATTGGAGGGTTGTGATTAGTGGTGCCCCACAAGGATCTGCTCTGGGACCTCTAATTTTCATGATTTTTATTAACGACCTGGAGGTGGGGGTAGAAGGGTGGGTTGGCAAGTTTACAGATGACACAAAGGTTGGTGGTGTTGTAGATAGTGTAGAGGACTGTCGAAGATTGCAGAGAGATATTGATAGGATGCATAAATGGGCTGAGAAGTGGCAGATGGAGTTCAACCCGGAGAAGTGTGAGGTGGTACACTTTGGAAGGACAAACTCCAAGACAGAATACAAAGTAAATGGCAGGATACTTGGTAGTGTGGAGGAGCAGAGGGATCTGGGGTACATGTCCACAGATCCCTGAAAGTTGCCTCACAGGTAGATAGGCTTATGGGTTGTTGGCTTTCATAAGTCGAGGGATAATGTCTAAGAGTCGCAATGTAATGATACAGCTCTATAAAACTCTGGTTAGGCCACACTTGGAGTACTGTGTCCAGTTCTGGTCGCTTCACTATAGGAAGGATGTGGAAGCATTGGAAAGGGTACAGAGGAGATTTACCAGGATGCTGCCTGGTTTAGAGATTATGGATTATGATTAGAGATTAAGGGAGCTAGGGCTTTACTCTTTGGAGAGGAGGAGGATGAGAAGAGACATGATAGAGGTGTATAAGCTATTAAGAAGAATAGATACAGTGGACAGCCAGTGCCTCTAAACATCTGGAGAAGAGTGATGCTTATGTGAGAATGCTGTTCTCGGACTACAGTTCAGTATTCAACACCATCATTCCCTCCAGGCTTGACAAGAAGCTCAGAGACCTCGGCCTTGACCCTGCCTTGTGCAGCTTGATCGTGGAATTCCTGTCAGATTGCCAGCAGACAGTAAGAGTGGGCTCCCTCACCTCTGCCCCTCCGACACTCGATGTAGGTGCCCCTCAGGGCTGTGTCCTAAGCTCCCTCCTTTACTCTCTGTATACACATGACTGTGTCGCCACCCACAGCTCCAATCTGCTAATTAAATTTGCTGACAATACTATATGGATTGGCCAAATCTCAAATAATAACGAGGTAGCCTACATAGAAGTCATCACCCTGACACAGTGGTGTCAGGAGAACAACTTCTCCCTCAATGTCGCAAAAGCAAAGGAGCTGGTCGCAATGTCGCAAGAACAAGAGGAATGGAGACAGGCTAACCTCTATTGACATCAATGGATCTGGGGCTGAGAGGGTGAACAGCTTTAATTTCCTTGGCATTCACGTCACTGAGGATCTCACATGGTCTGTGCACACCGGCTGCGTGGTGAAAAAGGCACAACAGCACCTCTTTCACCTCAGGTGGTAGAGGAAGTTTGGGATGGGCCCCCAAATGCTAACGATTTTCTACAGGGGCACAGTTGAGAGCATCCTGACTGGCTGCATCATTACATGGAATGGGAACTGTACTTCTCTCAATCGCAGGGCTCTGCAGAGAGCGGTGCGGACAGCCCAGTGCATCTGTAGACGTGAACTTCCCACTATTCAGGGCTTTTCAGAGACGGGGTAAAAAGGACCCAAAGGATCATTCTGAACCCAAGTCTCACCAACCACAACCTGTTCCAGCTGCTACTATCCGGGAAACGGTACCACAGCATAAAAGCCAGGACCAACAGGCTCCGGACAGCTTCTTCCACCAGGACATCAGACTGATTAATTCACGCTGATACAAATCTATTTCTACAATTGTACACATATATACACGCTCACCGCACACACTTTACTGTAATTGTGCTGCTGGTGCAGAAAAACAGTTTACACGACATGTGTCTGATATTAACCCTGATTCTGAGAATTTTTATCCGGCTGTTGTCTCATTTTTTTAGATCTGTTATTCACCATACTCATACTGTCCTCATTCATATCAATCTAAGTGTGATCCAGTGCACATGGTGTTTTCTAGAAACTGTCATTTAAGTTCTTATTTTTCTTGGCATATTTTCCAGATCTGTTTCAGACCAGGATATTATACCAAAATTATACGTCAATATGGGCATAGTGAGTGTATACTACCTTTGTTATATTTTTACTGTTCAGCTCTGTTTGGCAGATTTTCTTGATCCTTAATGTAAATTCAGATTTTCTTCAGCCTTGAAGTAAATTTTGTTGGAAGGTTTTCCTTTATCACACGATTATCTATTTTGTTTGCTTATTGATATCCTAAGTATATGTTTCATATTCTGTTGTATTGTCCCCTGATGCTCTGTTTGATATTCTACTGGCTCTATTGCACCTTTCTTTATGTTTCATGTTCTGTACTTTTCTAGTCTAAAGTTCATGCTTATATCTTTAGAAGTTAGTTCCATTATTTGAAATATTTGTTTTAGCTTTGCTGATGCAAGAGCAAGTAATTTCAAATCATCAATGTATAGCTGTGCAAACGTATAATTCGTATTTTTACCTGATTTGATACCTGATTTTTGTCCGTTTCAGTAAATTATGAGCAGGTTTAAAGCCAAACAGAACCATACTGGCCTTAGTGAGTCGCTCTGGAAAATCCCTCAATTTTGATAATGGTGGTTGTCCCTTTGTGGTTGTTAATAGGACGATTATTTTATGCCAATGATTCATCAGATGTTGTAGAAATTTCACAAGTATTGGATGAATTTTATATCTATTTGGAACTTCTCTTAACCATGTGAGGGAGAGAATCAAATGTTTTTTGATAGACAATATTACACTGAAAGATTTCTGCTTTCCACAGGTTTTGAAATAGAATTACATAATCTGTTATCTGTTGTTCATAACCGAACGGTATTTTTTCTGCTGTCCTGTGAGTATATTGTGGTTATCTAAGTGAGTTGTTATTAGTTACCGGATGCACGATGCTACAATTATATAATTGTCTTAATATTATTAAGAGCCAATAATAACATAGTAGGTGACCATTCAGTAGTCTTATAAATGCAGTATTGAAGCTGTCCCTGAGGCTGGTGGTACACACCTTCAGTCTTTATATCTTCTGCCCCATGGCTGTATGAAAGAGAGAATGTTTGAGGTGGTTTGGGGTTCAGCAGAGCCAAGAAGGGCCAAAAGACCTGTTTCTGTGCTGTAGTTTTTTTTTATGGTTTCTATGGTTTCTAAACAACATCCATGTGTAACTTCATCCATCACCTTTGTCACATCCTGCAGGAACTCAATCAAGTTGTCAAGACGCAAATCCCATCCAAAGCTTTTAATGATTATGGACCTGTATTCCCAGATCACTTTGCTCTACCGCACTCCTCAGTGCCCGACTGGTAACTGTATAAGACCGGCCCTGCTTGGTCTTTCCAAAGTGCAACACGTCACGCTTGTCTGCAATCTGCCCAATTTATTCTTAAATGTTAAAAAAGAACCCGCATTTACCACCTCGTCTGGCAGCTCATTCCACACTCCCGCCACTCTGTGTGAAGAAGCCCCCACTAATTTTCCCTTTAAACGTTTCCCCCCTCACCCTTAACCCATCTCCTCTGGTTTTGTTCTCTCCTTGCCTTGGTGGAAAAAGCCTGCTTGCATTCACTCTATCTATACCCATCATAATTTTATATACCTCTATCAAATCTCCCCTCATTCTTCTATGCTCCAGGGAATAAAGTCCTAACCTATTCAACCTTTCTCTGTAACTGAGTTTCTCAAGGCCCAGCAACATCCTTGTAAACCTTCTCTGCACTCTTTCGACCTTATTAATATCCTTCCTGTAATTTGTTGACCAAAACTGAACACAACGCTCGAGATTCGGCCTCACCAATGCCTTATACAACCTCATCATAAAATTCAGCTCTTATATTCAATACTTTGATTAATAAAGGCCAATATACCAAAAGCTCTCTTTACGACCTTATCTACCTGTGACGCCACTTTTAGAGAATTTTGTATCTGTATTCCCAGATACCTGTTCTACTGCACTCCTCAGTGCCTTACCATTTACCCTGTATGTTCTACCTTGGTTTGTCCTTCCAAAGTGCAATCCCTCACACTTGTCTGTATTAAACTCCATCTACCATTTTTCAGCCCATTTTTCCAGCTGGTCCAAGTCCCTCTGCAAGCTTTGAAAACCTTCCTCACTGTCCACTACACCTCCAATATTTGTATCGCCAGCAAATTTGCTGATCCAATTTACGACATTATCATCCAGATCATTGATAGAGATGACAAATAACAATGGACCCAGCACTGATCCCTGTGGCACACCACTAGTCACAGGTCTGCTTGTATATTGGTAGAGTCTTTGACAAGGTCCCACATGGGAGGCTCATACAGAAAATTAATATGCTTGGGAACTGTGGGGAATTATCCTCGCTGGCGGGGATGCACACTGGGAGAAACATCTTAGCTGGCGGGCGGTGAATCAGTGAAATTATTGTCATGGACTGCTGAGGAAGACACGTCATTGGATATAGTTAAAATGCAGGTTGATATGTTCCTGATTAGGAAGAGCGTCAACATTTACAGAAGGCGGGATAATGGGGTTGAGAGGATTTGCGTAGCAAAATCACTGAGCCAATTGGCTTAATTCTGCTCCTAAGTCTTATGATTTTAGGGTGCATCTGGAGTATTGTATTCACTTCTGATTGTCCAGCTTTTAGAAGGATTGGAGAGGGTGCAGAACAGGTTTATCAGGGTGTTGCCTGGATTCGGTGGCATGTGCTACAAGTGGAGGTTTGATAAACTTGGTTTGTTTACTCTGGAGTTAGAATAGAGATCTGACAGAGGTACACAAGTTTGAGAGATAAGATTTGGGTCGACAGCCTGTATTTTGTTTGTTATTTTTTTACATAAGACTGGTGTCTAATATCAGAGGGCATTTGGTTAAGATGAGATGTGGGAAATTTACAGCAATAGTGAGTGTTTTTTTTTTCATAGAGTTCTGGTACCTGGAATTTACTACCTGAGGCATGTTGAAGGCAACTATGTTAGATATACATGAATGTACAGCAAATGCAAGCATATGGTCAATAATATAAGAAAGGATACCAAAGTATTTTTTTTAAACTTTCCCAGATATATAAAGAGTAAAAAAACAGGAGAGGTTCGATATTGGACCGCTGAAAAATGATGTTGTAGCTGCAGTAACGGGTGAAAAGGAAATACCAGACAAACTCTATAGAAGTCACTAGCGGAATTACAAAAAGTAATGAACACCAGTGAACAGAATTGTGTGTTGTGCTATTACAAAGGAAAAGGGGCTTGGAAGATGAAAGGTCTGAAGATAGAAGAGTCACCTGGACTGGGTCGTATAGTGTATCAGGAACCTGCCTGGGGTGTGTGGGCATTCCCAGAGCGTTAGGACCTGGAGTGAAGGCGTCAGCAGAACCAACAGATGGATTAATGGAAAAATAAAATGTAGAATATTCAGGCTGCAAAGAGAAATACTTTGAATTGTTACTTCAATCCAGAGATCAGCGAATGGCTAATGGTGAATTTTGATTCCCAGGTTTTGCCAAGTCACAGACTAACACTTGAGATGTGGTTTGAACTGAGCATTTCATCACTCACCTATCAGTTGAGTGGGTAATTCAGATAACCCTTGGGCGATGTTCATGTATTCCTGTGGATCAGGACCTGTTTAAATATAAAAAGAATCCATGGAAACAGAGCTAAAATAATTAAAATAACTAAAATGTTTATTTCAATGTGCCTTTGTGTTCAGTGCATGTTTTTAACGTACCGAGCTCCTGTATTTCCCTCAGTATTCTGTCCAACTTCGGTAACTCAGTCCTCCATGTCACAAAGGATTCCCACATCGCCCTCCGGGCCCGGGAGCCTTTACCCATCACCAAACTGAGGAAGAGTCTGGAACTCTCTGTCCGGTTTCCCTTCTCTGTCAGTTCAGTGACTTTCTAGAAAAGGAAAGTAATAAATTTACTGTGAAGCAGACATACAGACAGACATGGAGAATGTGCAGGAAAATATCTGTTCATGGTCCCAGTAGCTTCAGAAATGATGCAGTCACTGGGCTGTTGCCTGATCCTCCCTGGGTTCAGTCGTTAACAAAGAAACTCTAGCTGAGGGAACTTCTAAATCAATATTGTGAAAGAATAAGGATCTACTGACACCCTGCAGTATATTCAACGTGATTAATTTACTTATCCATCAATGTGTAACATTACATCAAAAAGATGTGACAACAAGAACGGAAGAGAGGGAGAGCGAGGGAGCAAAAAATGGATGGTGGGCATCACTGAATCGTGGCTGAAAGATCATATTTGGGTGCTCACATCCAAGGATAAATATTTAATCGAAAGGAGAGGCAGGTGGGTGAAAGGGTTGGGTTGACTCTGTTGTCATAAAAAATGAAATGTGCTTCTAAAGAAGTGATAGCAGATTGGACGGTGTAGTTGTTAAGATACTGTGTAGGAAAGAAAATGACCCTGATGGAACAGTAACCAGGATGTGGGATACACATTCCAGTGGGAGAGAGAAGAGGCATGTAAAGATTTCAATGTTAAAATAGTCATGGGGAATTTCAATATGCAGGTAGCTTTGGAAAATCAGGTCGGTGTTGAATCCCAAGTGAGGGAATTTATAGAATGCCTATGAGATGGCTTTTGAGAGAAGCCTATGGTTGAGTCCACTATAGGAAAGGCAAATCTGGATTCAGTGTTGTGTATTGCACCAGATTTGATTGGGAAGCTTAAGGTAAATAAACCCCTAAGAGGCAGTGATCATAAAATAGCAGAACTGACACTGCAGTTTGAGAGGGAGAAGGTAAAAGTTAGATGTATCAGTTCACACTGGAATAAATGAATTACAGAGAAATGAGAGAGGAGCTGGGCAAAAATAAATTGGAAGAGGCAACAACCAAGCAGGAATAAAGTATGACTATGACTATGACTATGACTAGGAATAGATGAAGATTCTGAAAGCGATTCAGAAGGCACAGGTAGAGGTAGATAATCCCAAATATGAAGAATTATTCCAAAGGCAGGATGATCAACCGTGGCTGACGAGGAAGTCAATGCAGCAGAAAAGCAAAGGAGAGGGTATAGAGTATAGCAAAACATAATGGAAAACAGAAGGACTGGGAGGCTTTTACTAACCAGCAGAAAGCAACGAAAAGCCGTAAGTAGAGAGAATATGAAATATGAAGGCAGGCTAGCTAATAATGTAAAATAGCTTACCAAATATATGCCCTTTCAGGACAACCTATTGATTTTTGATGTCATGCGATATCAGCTTTGTGCGTGGTAGTTCCTGTCTAACCAATCTGAATGTTGAACCAGGAAGTTACCGGGAAAGTTGATGAATGGAAGGAAGTGGGTGTTGTCTGAATGGACTTTAGCCCAGCATTTGACAAGGCACTGCAGAGGAGGGTGGGGACTCTTTGAATGACAGGTGATGCTCAGCCTGGTGAAATAAATGGGAGGTCAGATGATACAGACCTCAGACACATGATCTGGACACTGAATGAGCATTGCTGTGCCTGCAGAGAAAGTGGGATTTGGAGGATCGATCAGGCGGATTGATCCAAATTGCTATTCCAGTTTGAAGGAAAAGGGGTTGACTGGTGGGGAGCTGTCTCTGTGTCCACCCTCGCCTGGGTGATAGCTCCACCACAGAAGACCGGTCCCCCTGGTTAAAGTCACAGTCGGTGACTTGTGAAGCATTTCAGACGACGACGAGAAGATCGACTGCATCAGCTCACCTGAAGACTCAACTCTGTCTCTCTCTCTCTCTCCCCATCACTACTCAACTAAATACCACGAACTGAACTGAACTGAACTTTACTCAACATCGTAAGACCGTATCTTTTTACCCCTAGACTTAAAGAAACTTGGTTTTTCATACATATATATTCCACACTTACTTTAATATATAATCATTGCTAACCTGTGTGATTTATTTACTTTGATATTACTGTATAGCGTAGTAACTAATAAATATTATTAGTGTATAGCAATACGAGACTCCAAAGTGGTTTCCATTTCTGTTGGTTTCTTTATCCCTGTCATGGGGTACGTGACAATAGGCAGTTTCAGTAGACCAGCATGGAATAGATGGGCCAAAGAGCCTGTTTCTGTGCTGTACTTTCCTATGACGATGACATGTCAGCCACTCATTGTTCAGGAACTCAGACGGAGACTAGACCAGCTGTGGTTAGTAGGTTTCCCTCCCTCAAGTACCACAGTGAAGTCAGTTGGCCCAATTTACAATCTGACAGTTTAATATTCATCCTGGATTAATGAGCTGAGGTGAATTTGACTGACGGTCCCGATAAGACGTGAAATTAGTTTTAGACTGAATGTCTGTTCAACAGCCCAGATATGCAGCCACTGCTCGTGTATCACACTGATAAATACAGCAGGTGTGAGAGGAAAAGGTGACACTGAACCTGTAGTTCCCAGTGCTCCCCACCTTAACAGCTGAAACCAGATCTGCTGGAGACCATCAGAGATCAACATCTCCATTGCCACGTAGAACTCCTAGAACGTGCAGGAGATGAATATTAATCAATATTCCCTCTGATACCAGCAGTTCGGTGACAATAGACTAAACACACTCACCTCATTTTCTTCTCTACTGAAATGTCCCTCCTTTGTCAACATCCAACCGAGTCTCTCAACCTTTTCTTCAATCGCTTGTTTAAGTCTGTCTCTGTAGAACTTTGTCAGCTGGTACAGTCGATATTCCTCCCCCTGTGCCAGGAGGTCAGAGATTGTAAACTCTGGCTCTGCAAATATAAAAAGTGAATGTAGTCACAAACTCAAATATCACCTGTCTCCACTGCTCTCACCCAACCCAACAAACCAGTCATGTCAACAACCTCAGTGTTCACCTGCCTTCATCTGGAAACATGGATTTTATCCTAATCTCTGACACTGGACTAAAACCGAACCATCAATGCGCTAGACATGACGTTACCAGAAGGACCACATTTACTAGAAACCTGTTTCTCCCACCGTCCCACCCACTCACCCATCGCAGTTTAAGATGGGCAATAAATGTTGGGACTGCCAATGATAGTCGCTTCCCAGAGATACTCTCTCCATCCTGGTGAATACGTTTCCCACAACTGTTATCCTGGAAATACTCTCTTATCCGGATAGCTGCGTTTCCTCCGATACACATCCTGGATATCATCAGAACAGGTAGTACATTTCCTGTAGTGCGGTAACGGGTGCCCCCCTACACCACATGTACCACATCCACACATTTCCCCTCTCTGACCAACCCTCCAACAAGGAATCACATTTACCCTCCTCCCTGCCACATTCTGCGAAAACATTACCCTCATATTTCACTCACCCACTCCCTGTTGGGGACTTGACAATTCCGTGTTTAATGAGCTTCTGGGCTGACAGACAGTCGCCTCACTTGTACCAGTTCCAGGGTCCTGATCAGTGTCTCTGACGTCACTGTCTCTGGGCTGACAGACAGTCACCTCACTTGTACCGGTTCCAGGGTCCTGCTCAGTGTCTCTGACGTCACTGTCTCTGGGCTGACAGACAGTCGCCTCACTTGTACCAGTTCCAGGGTTCTGCTCAGTGTCTCTGACGTCACTGTCTCTGGGCTGAATTTGCTCCACTTCCGCTGCGGCCGGACCGCATTCCATTGGGACGTCGCTCTCAATCTGACCCTGCTTTGGTACCTTGCTTCCCATGTCCCGATCATCTTCCCTCAATGAGTTGCCTGGTAAAAACCTCTTGAGTACTTTCCGTACCTGATTTAATTTCCCACCTGAAGTAAATGATGAATAGCAGGTTTAGAGTGATTTATACTCGAGCAAGGATTCACAATGGGTGCCTGCAATGGAGCCGAGACTCCGGCTGACCAGATTTGGAGTGGGACTGTGCTAGTGAATGAGAACCACACTTCCTGCTAGGTGACCGTCCCGATAAGCCGGTGTCTGGACACATCCACTCCCAGGAAAAAACTGGATAGACACAGTAATACTGATCACCGACTACGCATTAGTTGAACACACTGATAACCAGCGGTTATTAATGGAACAGCATCAGGTGATACGGGGAATTATCACTGGGATTATCTTTCATAAACATAAATCTCCCTGGGTCACAAACTGTCCAGTCACCTGTGTCACTCACAAACAATCCACTGGATTACTCATGGTCCGATCCTCTAGATCACACGTTCTCCGTTTGCTTTGTCTTACATTGTCTTGTCCCCTGGGTCACAGACTGACCATTGCCTTGATGCCTGGTCCCCTGGGTCCCATCCCGTCACCTGGAGGATGATTGTCATGTAACAACTATACAAGTCATTGGCAAAGGGAGCGTCTTGGCGTGCAGTTCTCGTAGCTAAACTTAAAGTCTCACCGAGAGAGCTTTGTGTTCATTTGCGGTTGCTGATCGATAGGATGGATGTGATTCAGCTGGAAAGACTGTCGAGAAGATTGTCAAGTATGTTACTGGATGGAGCTGCTTGGTTTTTGTGTTATATGTTTCGGCTGGGACAGTTTGCCCTGGATCAGGGCAGCTTGAAGGGTGACCTTACACACGTACATAAAGTAATCAGGGGTGCAGAGAGGGTGGATAGTCATAATATGTTTCCCAGGTTAGGGGAGTCTGAGACTCGAGGGCAGAAATTTAAAAGGGACTGAAGGGGCATTTTTTCACGTGGCGGGTGATGAGTATAAATTGCACGCAGTCAGAGGAGGCTGTAAACACAAATAAAAGGATTCGTTTCCAGGCTGTAATCTCTGTTTTATTCCACCTGGAATCACAGAGTTGAGCACAATCACAATGCCCACCGGAGACAGTGACAGTTGGTCATTGGTTATACCGGGTCTCCCATCAGAGATACGGGGAATTTAAATTCAGGTAGCAGATCATCTCAAGAGGGAAATATTGAGAACTCACTTTCACCATTTGGCCACAGACCAGACATGGATTGGGATATTAAAACAAAATCAGAATCAGGTTTATTATGACCGGCATGTGACGTGAAATTTGTTAATTTAGCAGCAGCAGCTCAATGCAATACATAATCTAGCAGGGAAAAAAATAATACTGAATAAAAAAAAATAAACAAGTAAACCAATTACGAATATTAAATAGATTTTTTAAAAACTTGCAAAAACAGAAAGACTGTATATTAAAAAAATCTAAGGTAGTGTCCAGAGATTTAATGTCCATTTAGGAATCGGATGGTAGAGGGGAAGAAGCTGTTCCTGAATCGCTGAGTGTGTGCCTTCAAGCTTCTGTACCTGCTTTCTGATGGTAACGGTGAGAAAATGGCATGCCCTGGGTGCTGAAGGTCCTGCATAATGGACGCTGCCTTTCTAAGACACTGCTCCCTGAAGATGTCCTGGGTACTTTGTAGATTCATACCCAAGATGGAGCTGACCAGATTTATAACTTCCTGCAGCTTCTTTCGGTCCTGTGCAGTAGCCCCTCCATACCAGACAGTGATACACCAAACCAGACCACAAGTTTATCTAAAATGAAGTGTCTCCTGATCCTCAGCCATTTCCAAGGCTGGCAATGTTCTCGGCTCGGTTACAGAAAACAGAGTTTGGAAAATTTCCCTCATCTACTTTCCCTCAGAGTTTGGAAAATTTCCCTCATCTGAATTTTATAAATAAAAGTTGGAGATGTCTTTCACCTCTAAACAGGCCGATGTGCAACAAGCCCTGAGCCTGGACTTTTACGTAACAAACAACACCGCCGTCACATTCCTGTTTGTGTTTCACTCTCAACCTACTGATTCAGGGTCTCCGGCTCCTTTCACTCAGGTGGAGCTTTGCCTGGTGAACGAAGTCATTCGACCATTACTGGTGTCAGGTCCCTGCACTGGGACTGTTGGACTGATCAATTACACAAAGCCACTTTACCAGTGGGATCAATGACACTTTTCTCTGCCCTGTTAGCACCTGTGTAAGTTTCTTCATCTGAACTAGTAACCATGTAACAATTACAGCACGGAAACAGGCCATCTCGGCCCTTCTAGTCCATGCCGAACTCTTACTCTCACCTAGTCCCACCAACCTGCACTCAGCCCATAACCCTCCATTCCTTTCCTGTCCGTATATCTATCCAATTTGTTTTAAACGACAACATCGAACCTACCTCAACCACTTCTGCTGGAAGCTCGTTCCACACAGCTACCACACTCTGAGTAAAGAAGTTCCCCCTCATGTTACCCCTAAACTTTTGCCCTTTAACTCTCAACTCATGTCCTCTTGTTTGAATCTCCTCCATTCTCAATGGAAAAAGCCTATCCACATCAACTCTATAAATCCCCCTCATAATTGTAAACACCTCTATCAAGTCCTCCCTCAACCTCCTATGCTCCAAAGACTAAAGACCTAACTTGTTCAACCTTTCTCTGTAACTTAGGAGATGAAACCCAGGCAACATTTTAGTAAATCTCCTCTATACTCTCTGAACTTTATTGACATCTTTCCTATAATTTGGTGACCAGAACTGTGCACGATACTCCAAACTTGGCCTTACCAATGCCTTATACAATTTCAACGTTACATCCAAACTCCTATACTCAATGCTCTGATTAATAAAGGCCAGCAAACCAAAAGCCTTCTTCACCACCCTATCCACATGAGATTCCACCTTCAGGGAACTATGCACTATTATTCCTAGATCACTCTGTTCTACTGTATTCTGCAATGTCCTACCATTTACCATGTATGTCCTATTTTGATTAGTCCTACCAAAATGTAGCACCTCACATTTTTCAGGATTAAACTCCATCTGCCATCTTTCAGCCCAGTCTTATAACTGGCCTAAGTCTCTCTGCAAGCTTTGAAAATCTACTTCATTATCCACAATGCCACCTATCTTAGTATTATTTGCATACTTACTAATCCAATTTACCACCCCATCATCTAGACCATTAATATATATGACAAACAACACTTGACCCACTACCAATCCCTGAGACACACCGCTACACACCGTCCTCCAATCTGACACACAGTTATCCACCACTACTCTCTGGCATCTCCCATCCAGCCACTGCTGAATCCATTTTACTATTTCGATATTAATGCCTAACGATTGAACCTTCGAAGTGCAGCTACAGGACAGAAGTTTAATGATAAAGATCCCAGTGAACGTACCTGTAGCCATTCTGATTCTGACTGACGATTGTCGTCGTCTTGTTTACACTTTGGTCGCGGTGCAGGACAGCTCCAGCTGTTGGTGATGCCCTGAATTACATACAACAAGCAGACAGTGAGTCAGAAAGAGTACGATTCTTTGCAAAATGTGACCGTATCGCCACCCTGTGTATCAGAGCAGCAGTTTGCTTAGGGAACAAACATTCCCTGTTAACATCAACTCCCACACCATGTCTGTACGTCAGTCCAGTGATATCTGGCGAATCCTATTGACAGAGCCAGAGAGCAACAGAGCACAGACACAGACCCTTCAGCACAATGAGACAATGCTGACCACAGTGCCCACAGAGTTGGTCCCAATTTCCTGTGTTGGGCCCATTTCACTCTTGGCCTCTTCACTCCATCTACACATCCCAACTGCTATCGTCACAATCACTGTCTATCTCATTGGTAACTCTGAAGCAAAGCATTCATTAAGCACCGCATCACCGCATCCTCCAGGCACATTTCCTCCCTTGCTCCTGTGTAGTCCTACCCTCAATCTATTCATCCTCCTCTTCTTTTCCCACATGTAGAACGCCTTGGGCTTTCCTTCATCCTGCTTCTCAAGGACACCTCAAGTTCCTTCGACCTCTAAGTCATTACTTAAGCTCCTTCCAGGCTACCTTATAATTTCCTAGAGGCTTGCTTGGATGTTGCTTCCTAAACCTAAATAATGCTTCCTTTTCCCTCTTGCTTAAATGTTCTCATCTCTTGTGACCACAGTTTGTTTATATAAACATTCTTTCACTGTGGGTGGAACCGTATATAAGTGTTCCTGAAACAACCTTCACATTTCCATTGTGTATTTCCCCTTGAAAATGTTTTCCCAATTTACACCCCAAAGTTGCTCCGAATACCATTGTAACAATCCATCCACTAATTAAATACTGTCTCGTAGGGTCTGCTACTATCCTTGTCCATGACCATGATAAAAGTTGGGGTGTTGTGGTCACTGTCTCAAAAGGGCCACCCATTGTGACATCAGTCACCTGACCAGCATCATTGCCTCATATTAGATACAGTACGGCAACTCCTCCAGTGAGCCCATCCACATACTGTGTCAAGAATCCTTCCTGGACACACAACACATTCTGCCCCATTGACACACTTTGGAGCGAGGAGGTGGAATCAACATCAGGAAAGTTGAGGTCAACAATGATAACAACCTTGTTGCTTTTGCACCTTTCCCAACGCTGCCAAGTTACCTGCTCTCATTATCCCTGTGGCTTTGGGGGAGGCCTATAGAATACTCCCAGAATGATAGCCCCCTTTCCGTTTCTGACTTTCACCCACATTGATGTCCTCTGTGTATGTCGCTGTGATACCATCCCTAATTAGTACAGAGAATTCCCCCCCATTCACCCCCCACCCCCATATGTATTATGAAACAACTAAAACCTGGAGCATCAAACACCAATCCTGCCCTTGTAACAGTCAGGTCTGTGTAATGGTGATAACATGCCATCCATTACTCGGATTTCCAGAAACTGCAGATTTTCTCTTTTTTTTTTGATAGGTCATCATTCAGTCATGGTACAAGTCATAATACATAGCAGAATTAGGTAAAATGGTCATTCTAGTCTGCTCCATAATCAATCATGAAGGATTATTTTTCCAACACTGTATTGTTGCTTCCCTGCTATAATACTCAACCCATTTAGCAATCCAGAACATGAATATACCCAACGATAGCCTCCACCACCCTCTGTGACATCAAATTCCACAGATGAACCAACATTTGGCTGAAGTAATTGCTCTCACCTCAGTTTTAAAGTGAAGCTTCTTTATTCTGAGGCAGCACTCTCAGATCCCAGACTCTCCGTCTAATCAAGACACCCTCTCCATTCCCACTGCATCCAGACTTGCTGTTATTCAGTTGGTGTAAATAATCACCCCCGCCCTAACTTCCACCCCCCGCACACCAAACCCCAACCACCATCCCTCTGAACCCCACTAAACACAGGCCCAGGTCCATCAAATGCTCCACATGCATAATGCTTATTCTTCAGATTATTCTTGTGAACCTTGTTATCAACAGCTGTACTGAATACATTTCCGGGGAAAACAGGACAATTGGTACCAGGATAATGTACTGGGAAAAGCAGTGCTTTCTTTACTCTTCTGTCAACTCTCACAAAATGTTCCAGGGTGAATGTAATACAGATAAACTGGAATCACTGAAATGCTCAGCAGGTAAGGAACAACTGTGGGGAGAGGAAAAAAGTTAGCAATTCGGTTTCCTAACCTTTCATCAGAATGCATTCAAACATCATCCAGTTTTTAGTGGAAAATCTTGGGTTGTTCTCCATGGAGTGGTAGGGACTGAGGGAAGATCGGATGGAGGTTTATAAGATTATGAAAGACATAGATAGAGTAGACGGGGAGTATTGTTTCACTGTTTAGAAATGTCTAATACCAGAGGACATGCAATGAAGGTGTGAGGGAGTAGTTGCAAAGGAAATGTGAGGGTAAGTTTTTCTACTCAGAGAGGTGTGGATGCCTGGAATGCGCTGTCTGTTATGGTGGTGGAAGCCAACACATTGGAAGCTATTAAGAGATGTTTAGGTAGGCACATGGGTGTGAGGAAGATTGAGAGGATATGGACATTGTGTACGTAGGTGTCATTATTTTTTTTGGGGGGGGGGGTTGATTTACTTTTTATCTGGTTTGGCACACCATTGTGGCCGATGTGCCTGTTCCTGTGATGTACTGTTCCATGTTCTGTTCTATCTTCAGCATCTTGAGTTTCCCTTTGACTCCCACTGGCAGATAGACAGGTGACAGTGAGGGGGAATTTCCAAAAGTGAATTGAATTCTGAAACCCCGGTCTATTTCTACTGGGGCAAACACAAAATAGCGTATTAATCACAGCCTCTCCCTGCGAGGGATGGAATGGGAACTCATTCTCTGCTTTGCTTCAGAACTTCAGAACCTCAGAACCAAACATCTGAGCACAGAACAGAAATACTCGCTCAACATCTCAAAAACCCGGACAACCTGATCCCCTGATTCATTTTATCTGGGTGAAAACGTGTGGTATCCCAGGATCCAACCTCAGAGGGTCACAGCCCACACCCAGAGCCTCACACATCTTTTCCACATATCACATTGGGTGTTTCCACATCTCACACTGACAGACTCACGCTACCAATATCCAGCCCCTGGAGACGTCTGCTTCACTGCGGAAGGAGGAACATCCAGCCACATCTGTAAAAGCACCAACGTAGACCGAAGCCCAAACACTACCAGTTCCATATTCCTGGAGCCCCCATCCCAAGATTGTATCTCAAGCACCAACTCTCCCAGGGCTCTTTGCTGCCGGTAATATGCGGCAGTGTCTCAGCTAATCCCAGTTCAATCTTCTTGCTGCGTGGGATCTCGCCCAGTACAGCTGGCTGCCATGTTTCCTGCAGTGTAGCAGGAACAAAATGTAAAATTATAAAGTAGAAAATGCTGGGAACTCAGTTCATCAGACTACATCTCTGAAAGGACAAATGGTGGAAGACCCAGTTTCAGAACTGAGACTGTTCGAGATGCTGCCTATCTGCTGAGCGTTTCCAGTATTTTCTCCTCCTTACTTTGAATTTCCTGCAACTGTAGTATTCTCTCCCTCCTCGTTTTAATGCACAGATAGTAACTGATTGTAAAATATCAACAACACCCTAAACAGTAAATGCCACCCCACCCCAACCCATTTGTTAGTTCTCAGTTCATCCTGACCCTGGTGTAATACATCCCATACAGTCAATACTCACAGCATCCTTTCCTCCCACTGTCACTCTGTTACATTTGCTCCTGAGGCCACTGTCTCTACGCTGAGAGGCGGTGACCACAGAGCGATAAAAAGTACAACACTTGCTGCAGCTCTGACAGGCCGTTACCCTGGAAACGGAGGAAGTGGCTCACCGAAAATAACCGAGAAAGGAAACAACAAACTCAACATCAGATGCTGAGAGTTTCATTATTACAAAGATTAACACTGCAGCCATTTTGTAACGGGGAAACTAAAATTGAAATGGCTGTTTTTACCCTGCCTCGTGCTGTATTCAATTAGACCTCTGGTAGTTCTTATTAACAAAGGAAAAAAAAACAACAACAAAAACACACAAAAAAATAAAAAAATAATAAAACAACAACGAATCCTGGAAAATTAAATGAAGTAAAAGGTGAAAGAGAGCACTTTACAACGATGACATAGGTCAGAAGAAAGTTTGCTGATACTGATCAGTGAGGTATCCTAAAATGACACAGCTAGAACAAACAATAAGAAATTTGGCATATACCGTTTGCCCCTGACCAAACTTTATCAATGAGTCATGGAAAGTATCCGATCTGGATACTTCCCGCCTTCGTACGGCTGCTGCTCTGCCCATGAGAAGTTGAAACATCAGAGAACTGTGGACACAGCTGAGCACAGCATAGAAACAGGCCGCCCCCACCCCCCATGAACTGTCTCTATATTCCCCGTTGCCTCAGCAAAACAGGAAACAGAATCAAAGTTCTCCACAAACCTGGACATTCTCACCTCTCCCCACCCATCCGGTGGAAGATTAAAAGAAAACAGAAACATACCACTGGGCTGAAGGATGGCCTCCATTTTGCTGTGATATCAAATTGAATGTTCCCAGTATGATAGGACACAGCTTAATAAGATGGACTGTCGACCTCGCTATCTAACTCCATGTGACCTTGGACCATATGTCTACCTGCACCGCACTTTCTCTGTAACCATAATGATTTGTTACATTCAGTTATTATTTTACCTTCCATCACCTCAATGTTCTGTTGTAATGTATTGATTACTATGGATGGTTCGCAAGACAGGTTTTCACTATACCTCGGTACATGACAAGAATAAACGATTCCCCACTTTAATTGTGTGGACACATCAGAGAGAACGAGTTTTTCCTCTGGAACATCTGTAGAGAGTTTTCACTAAAGTGTACACACTATTGAGGAACCCACATAGAAATATAGAAACATAGAAAATAAGTGCAGGAGTAGGCCATTCGGCCCTTCGAGCCTGCACCACCATTTATTATGATCATTGCTGATCATCCAACTCAGAACCCCGCCCCAGCCTTCCCTCCATACCCCCTGATCCCTTTAGCCACAAGGGCCACATCTAACTCCCTCTTAAATATAGCCAATGAACTGGCCTCAACTGTTTCCTGTGGCAGAGAATTCCACAGATTCACCACTCTCTGTTTGAAGAAGTTTTTCCTAATCTCGGTCCTAAAAGGCTTCCCCTTTATCCTCAAACAGTGTCCCCTCGTTCTGGACTTCCCCAACATCGGGAACAATCTTCCTGCATCTCGCCTGTCCAATCCCTGTAGGATTTTATACGTTTCAATAAGATGCCCCCTCAATCTTCCAAATTCCAATGACTATAAGACTAGGCGAACCAGTCTTTCATCATATGAAAGTCCTGCCATACCAGGAATCAATCTGGTGAACCTTCTTTGTACTCCCTCTATGGCAAGGAAGTCTTTCCTCAGAGTAGGGGACCAAAACTGCACACAATACTCCAGGTGTGGTCTCACCAAGGCCTTGTACAACTGCAGTAGTACCTCCCTGCTCCACTATTCGAATCCTCTCGCTATAAAGGCCAGCATACCATTCGCCTTTTTCACCGCCTGCTGTACCTGCATGCCCACTTTCAATGACTGGTGTATAATGACACCCAGGACTCGTTGCACCTCCCCTTTTGCTAATCAGCCACCATTCAGATAATATATATATACACACACACACACATAAATGGAATACGCTTAATTCTCACATTAATATGGTCACATACCCGGAAATATCGGCAAGTCGTAACAGGGGAATGGAATCAAGAACAAAATGCCCAGACAGAAAGAGATGACGTCACAGATCTGGATGTCACTGCTGGTCTCAACGGGTGAAAGATAAAACTGCTCATACACGTGGGGTGATGCCCCGAACGTGGAGTTACTGCCATTAATCTTCTCTGTCTGCAAGAGCACAACAGGCCGAATGGCCGCTTCCCGTGTACTGGAACTATGTAAAACAATTGTCGACCCCAGGCATCGCTGCAGGTGAAGTTTAGATCCGCTACCAGGCCGGGTGATGGACATAAAGATCCCCGGGTACAACTCCACAGATGGGAGTAGTTCCAGCATCCCGCCTCATCCCGCTCCCAGGACTAGAGCAACAGGGGCTGAGCGGAGGCTCATCTCCGGCGGCTCGGTGTGAAGGTCCCACAACCAGGATTGACCCCGGCAAGTTTTGGCCAGCAACCCGGACCGAAACCGCCTGTCCGTGTGACTTAACGATACTCACTACCCATCGTCAGATTTCCCGCTCGGGACCGGCCTCAATACTCACCAATGGGAGCTTCCCCCGCAGACAGTAAATCTTCCCCCGGCTCCCCGCCAACGATCCGCATCAACGCTGAACGGAAAGGAAACCACCGACTATCGAGACTGAGCATGCGCAGTATGAGCTCCGCGTCTCCAGCGCTGTGGTGGGCGGAGAGCGGTGGTGGGGGAGCGGATACAAACCTGCAGATGCTGCAGCTCCGCGGTAAACGGGACTGGTGAGTCTCTCATGTCAATATTAGAATCAGGTTCAATATCACCGGCACGTGTCATAAAAATGTGTTGCCTTTACGGCAGCAATACTAAGTAATACATAATAACAGAGAAAAACTGTGAACCACAATAAGGACGTGTGTGTGTGTGTACAATTTTTTGAGAAGCACAGATGAATGCAAGAGGTTCAAATCTCCCGTAAATAGGGTCATACATCGGGAAACAGTGGCTGCACTTCAGCAGGTCATAACGGTAAAATGGGCTGAAAAACAAATGCCCACCCACAGTGGGAGGAGGTGACTAATCTGGACGCCACCGCCTTGTCTGAACGGGCGAAAAATGAAAGATGAAAGATGGGTATAGTCCCGGCATCACCGCCTCATTCCTCCCCCGCCCGTCAGGACGAGAACAACAGGGACTGAGCGGAGGCTCATTTCGGACGGTTCTCTGTGAAGGTCTCACAACCCGGACCGACGCCGGCAGGTTCTGCTCCAGGAAGCGGGGCGAGGCCGCCAATTCGGAGAAGTTAACGGCACTGACTGCCCAAGATCAGGCCTCCCCGCTTGGGACCAGCCTCGATACTCACCGATGTGAACTTGATATCTTCACCCCGCAGTCAGCGATCCCTCCCTCGGCTCAGTAAAGCAGAGCGGAGGGCGGGACTTGGGAAAAAAAGCGGTGTGACGAACCAGCAGCAATAGATTACAAATGGAGTCTGGTTTTGATGTTAAAACCACTATCTTTATTAGTAACTACTTATAATATCTTAACTTAAGCAGGATAAACAAAAGTTAACAGTGTTACGTAGGCACATATGTGTGTGGCTTCCAAGGTAACAAACTTGGAAACAAAGCTAGAGTCTTACGAGGGTGAAATATGCAAGTTCGGTTGTCCACGAAGTGAATAATGGGAGAGAGAGAGAGATATCTGTAATCCCAGGCAAATGCAGAGAGTAGGCGATCACGTCGAATTTCACAGATAAACGGAAGAGCCGTCGTCGAAGATCTTATCCGTTGAATCGATCCAAAGTCCACTCAAATATCTCACCAAAGTGACCTGTCACAGGAATGTCGTCTTCAAGTGGTGACCACATCATATACCCAGGCAAGGGTTAACTTCGAGTGGTCCCACAGGACATTCCTGAACCCACTCCGATGGATTATACGATGTTTGAGACACGCTCATCTGGAGCAATCCTGCCCCGGCAGTTCTTAGTTCCAACTCGTACTCAGACTGCCAGAGTAGCTGTTCGTTCGTTCGTTCGTTCGTTCTCTCTTTCTCTTTCTCTGTCTCTATTTTAATCTGCACAAACTGTGAAAGCTTCTGACTGACGTCATAGTCCCGTCTCACTCAGGCGCTCTTAAAGTAACAGTCCACAGTGCGAAACCGCAGGCCCGTAACACCCGCAACTGCTGCACATCTGCGGTAATGTGTGATCACGTGACCGGTGGGAGGGTCTCCCCTGACAATGTCAGAATCTGGTTTAATATCACCGGCAATGTCCTGGAACGTGTGATCTTTACGGCAGCAGTACAATGTAATTCATCATAGCCGAAAAAAGTAAATTTATAGATGTGTGTGTGTGTGTGTGTGTATTAAATTAAATAAGAGTGCAAAATTTAAATTAAAGCGTAATTAACCGATTCTCCACTGTAGTTGTGTGGAAATATAAGACAGCCTGGATTGCTGATTTAGATCTTCCAGGGGGAGGTTTAATTGTACTGTACACATTTTTGAGAAGTGCAAATAAATGGAAAAGTTGTTAAATCTCGGAAAGATGTGGTCATAGAAACATAGAAAACATACAGCACAATACAGGCCCTTCGGCCCACAAAGCTGTGCTGAACATATCCCTACATTCGAACTACCTGGGTTTTACACATAGCCCTCTATTTTTCTACTGCTGCATATAGTCATCCAGGAGACTATTCAAAGACCCTATCGTTGCCGGCTCCACCATCTCCACCGGCAGCCCATTCCACGCACTCACCACTCTCTGCGTAAAAGTCTTACCCCTGACATCTTCTCTGTATCTGCGTCCAAGCACCTTAAAACTGTGCCCTCTCGTGCTAGCAATTTCAGACCTGGGAAAAAAGCCTCTGAATATCCACACGATCAATGCCTCTCATGATTTTGTACACCTCTAATAAAGATAATTGAGGTCGAATCGTTCGGATAGAGATGGTGCTCGGTACTCGGTGTCGGAGGGCTGATCGGAGCTCGAGGTTTTCTGAAGACTCAGAGTTGACTGTGTTGGAGCATGGCAGGGAGAGTTTTCTTCCTTCTCCCGTCTGCGTGAGATGCGGACTGTTCCTCATCAAGTTATGGTATTGTTGCACTGTTGTAACTATATGTTATAATGTCTTGGTCTGTCCGGTGTTTTGTGATATCACACCGGAGGAAATATTGTATCATTTCTTAATGCATGCATTACTAAATGATAATAAAAGAGGACTGCGAGTCTTCATAATCTAATTTTACAAATTATCCAGCTGCTGCTGGGTGATCAGATTAAATCGGTTATTTCCCTCAGTCCTATTTCTCGGAGCACTGTAACTGCAGATTCCAAATATAGTTGTAAACTGTACCGAAATTTCGACCCTCCTTGTGGAACACGGCTGCCCGCTGCCTTCCGGCCAGAATTCACTCTAATCATCTGCCTCCTGTGAGTAAGCCAATTGTGAACCAATCAGCCAGGTTTCCCTGTGTCCCATGCCTCCTGACTTTCTGAATGAGTCCACAATGGGGAACTGATCAAACGCCTGACCAAAATTAATGCACCCACATCGACTGTTCTGATTCTTCTGTTTGTTTTAATTTCACTTTTTCAAATAATTCTGTCTGGCTCAGAAAGGACTACACGTCCCTGAATTGTAGTCTGTGTTGCGTATTAATGATAATTTTGTTTTTGTTCCACAACACTCTTTGCCCTCTCATTCACTATACCAGTCCCACCCTGGTCTGACTGTCCAAATGCACCAACTCTCACTTGTTCAAGTTGAAAACTACTGACCATTTCTCAGACCATTTCCGTAACTAACCAAGATGTCTTGGAAATTCATTGTAACCTGTTGCAATATCAGCTAGACTCCCGAAATTAGTATCAAACTGGCTAACCGTGCCATGTACATTCTTATACAAATCAATGGCATGAATAACAAATTAATCAGGTCTCGACACTGACACACACATCCCACTCGTCACAGGCCTCCATTCGCTAAATCCATCTTCAATCATCACCCTCTGCTTCTTGTTCTCGATCCCGGTGTGAATCCACCTCGCTAGCTCCCCGTGAATCCCATGTGACCAAACCTTCCAGATCAGCTGCCATGCGGGATCTCCTTACAGACATTTCCAAAGTTCAGATGAACAACATCACTGCCCTATTTCATCAATCCTCATAGTTAGCTCTTCAAAAACCTCCAGAATACTTGAGAGGTATGATGTCCCACTGGGTGTGCAGACGGCAATTTCCCCATAACCAATGTCGAACCGCCTCAGACTTCAGCTTCACTGCAGACTGAGGAAATTCCAAACCAGCTGTCGAATTACCAACCTGGACTGAAGCCTGTATACTGCCAGTTCCATATTCTCAGAGTCACCTGCCCAATATTATCACCCGTACAAAGACGCTCTGGTGCCGGTGATTTGCCGTGATGTTCCTACTATTTCCAATTCACAAACTGAGATGGAACTGGAACCTAATGACCCTCTGCCGTGGCCAGTGGTCAGGCTGGTTCCCCGGTCTGTAGATTGTGAGAGGATGCAGATACACTTCAGCTTGTTTCCAACGACTAAACTGAGCACATTTGATCACAATGCCATTGCTGTGTGGGATCTTGCCCAGCACAGCTATCTGCCATGTTTCCCCTCAGTGTAGCAGGAACAAAATGTAACATTATAAAGTAGAAAATTATGAGAACTCAGTACATCAGTTTACATCTATGAAAGGAGAAATGGTGGAAGACCCAATATCAGAACTGGAACTGTCCAAGATGCTGTCGATCTGCTGAGCTTTTCCAGTATTTTCGTCATCTTACTTCAAATTTCCTGCAACTGTAGTATTCTCTCCCTCTTCATTTTAATGCACAGATGGTAACTGATTGCAAAATATCAGCAACGCGCTAAAATCTAAATACCACCCCACTCCAATCAGTTCGTTATTTCATAGTTCATTCTGACCTTGGTGTAATACATTCCATACAGTCAATGCTCACAGCATCCTTTCCTCCCACTGTCACTCTGTTACATTTGCTCCTGAGGCCACTGTCTCTACGCTGAGAGCCGGTGACCACAGAGTGATAAAAAGTACAACACTTGCTGCAGCTCTGACGGGCTGTTACCCTGGAAACGGAGGAAGTGGCTCACCGAAAATAACCGAAAAAGGAAACAACAAACTCAACATCAGATGCTGAGAGTTTCATTATTACAAAGATTAACACTGCAGCCATTTTGTAACGGGGAAACTAAAATTGAAATGGCTGTTTTTACCCTGCCACATGCTGTACTCAATTAAACCTCTGGTATTTCCAGCTATCAAAAAAAAACAAACAAAAAAAAACACACAATCCTGGAAAAGATGCAAAACAAAACTTCACAATGAAGGCAAAGTTTAGAAGAGAGATTGCTGAAATATATCATTGCGGCAATGGGATACAGACTGGACAGAGGTTGAACAAGATAAGCAGGGAATGAGCAGATGAAACCAGGTGGGAAAAGGAATGTCGTCCAGTAATACACAGATACTGAAATAATAGTACACACTACTAGATAACAGATTCCAATATTACAAAGCCAGAACAAACAATAAAAACTTTGGTATATGTCCTTTTCCACTCTACACATTTTATCAATGTTCCGCAGAGAGTATCCCATCCGGGTACTTCACATCTTCACACGGCTACCGCTCTTCCTTTAACTGAATGAAATAGCGGAGAACTGTGGACACAGCTGAGCACATCATAGAAACCAACTTCCCCTCCATGGACTCAGTCTACACTCCCCACTGCCTCAGTAAATCAGCCAACATAATGAAAGATCCCCACAACCTGAACATTCTCACTTCTCACCCTCCCACTGGGGCGAAGATAAAATAAAACAGAAACATACCACCCAGGCTCCGTGACGGTGTCCATTCGGCTGTGATAAGCGAACTGAATGTTCCCCAGCGGGATGAGTGGACTCCTGACCTCACAGTCTAAATCGATGTGACCTTGTACTACATATCTACCTGCACTGTACTTCCTCTGTAACCAGAATGAGTTGTCACACTCTGGTATCGTTTTACCTCAATGTACTGCTGTAATATATTCATGTGTATGGATAATACCGAAGACACGGTTTTCACTCTACTTCTGTACATGTAAATCAAACTAAAGATTCCCCATTTTAATCGAGTGGAAATATTAGACACCTGGCTTGCTCCTTTGGAACTTCTGGAGGGAGTGTACACATTTCCGACAAACCCAGATAGATGAAAATAGAAGACTTAATTCTCGCATTAATAGGGCCAGATATTGAGAAGCATTTCGGCAAGTAATAGCAAAGGAAAAAAGATGGAAATAAACTTCCCAGTCCCCGAGAGGACGTGAGAGATCTGGATCTCACTGTCCTGTCTGAAAGGGGAAAGATGAAACTACTCATACACGTGGATCAGTGTCCCGAGGGTGCGATTACTCTGTTTAACCCTCGAGTCTGCAAGAACACAACAAGCCGACGAACGGCCGCTTCCAGTGTAAAACAATTATCGACCCCAGGTATCGATCTCGGTGAAGTTTGGATCCGATACCTGGCCGGCTGATGGGGGTAAAGTTTTGCAGGTACAACTGAACGGATGGGTTCAGTCTCGGCATCACCACCTCATCCCGCTCCTGGGACCAGAACAACCGGGGCTGAGCGGCGGCTCATCTCAGGCGGTTCGGTGTGACGGTCCCATAACACGGACCGACCATGACAGGTTGTGTCCAGGAAGCGGGACGAGGCTGCCAGTTCGAGGAAGTTAACGGGACTCTCTGCCCAACAAAAGTTCCCTCCTCCACGGGATCGGTTTCAGAACTCATCGATGGGAAATTGTCGGTCTCGTTCTCCCCTCGGGACCAAACGGCGATCCGATTCAACAGAGAACGGAAAGTAAACCATTGCCCACCCGGAGACTGTGAGAGCGGCGGCGGGGCCGCGGAAGCAATCGGAAGCAGATCAGCGTTTGAAATGGGAGCAAGAAACTGGATCACGTGATGGGTGGAGGGTCTCCTGTCTGAGCCGGTTCCTCAGCTCCTCGGTTCCCACACTCTGCCCGACCTACCTGCCGCACTACACATGTAATTTCATATTTCCACCAGCTTCATTTTAAATTTTTCTACGGTACCTTCGCCGTCTCCATCGCTCGCCGCAACCCACCTCGTCTGACACACAATTCAGACCTGAACAGGTATTGTACAGGTTTCATTCATATAACTTCTATGTTTATAAACACTGATTTCTATTTACATTCCTCCGGCCTCACTGGACAGGAACACTGAAACATCAAGTGAGAAACAGCAGGAGGTGGCCATTCAGCCCCTCCAACCATCAACAAAATGACGGCTGCTCTCCCATCTCAGCCACATGTTTCTGCCCGATCCTCATTTCCTCGGTCTTCACACATCTGCCGGCCTCTGTTTTATGTGAAGACGATCAGAGATCGTCATCGTCCTCCAGGGATCAGTCTGCTGAATCTCTGAAACAAATACTCTCTAATCTCCTTGATAATCCTCCATGGAATTAAAATCCATCTTCTGCAGCCCCGTGTTGCCCCAACCACTCACTTCCCACCCCCGTTACTATTTCCACCTTCCCACCTCCCCCCTCACCTGGATCCACCTCTCACTCCCCAGCTCTTGCCCCATCCCCACCCCTCACCTTTTTTCTCTGACTATTTCCCGTCCACTCTCAGTCCAGAGGGAGGGTCTCGGCCCGAAATGTTGACTGTCCATTTCCCTCCATAGATGCTGCCTGAACCACTGAGTTTTGCCGGCAGTTTGTTGTTTGGTCTGTGTAACCCGTGTTAGCATGGGGAGCGGGATTTTACACCATATTTCAGCACAATCTCACCAAAGCCTGAATAATTGTTACGGTAATTACCAGACTTAAACATGAGAAGCCTGCAAATGCTGGAAATCCAAAGCAACACACAAAATGCTGGAGAAACTCAGCGTATCAGGCAGTATCTATGGAAAAGAGTAAACCGTCGACATTTTGGGCAAAGAGCCTTCTTCGTTACTGAGGAAGGAGAAGGAAGATATCTGAATAAAAACAGGTAGGGGAAAAGAGGCGAGCTGGAAGGTGATAGGTGAAGTCAAGTGTCGTACAGGTCAAGGGCTGGAGATGAAAGAATCAGAGACGTGTTAAAAGGAGAAAGGTGAAGGAAGGGATCCAGGGAGAAGTGATAGGCCGGCGAGAAGAAATGAAAGTTCACAGTGTGGAATAGAGAAGTTTGCGGGGTGGGTGATTTGTTTACTGGAAGGAGAATTCAATATTCATATAATCAGGTTGTGGGATGGAATACAAAATGTTGCTCCTCCGCTCTGAGGGTGGTCTGATCTTGGCACAAAAGGAGGTCATAAATCGAGACATCGGAATGGGAATCAGAATTAAAATGTTTGGCCACCGTGAAGTCCCCCTTGTGGTAGATGATACCGAGATGCTCAACAAAACGGTCTCCCAACTTATGGCGGGTCTCACCAATGTAAAGGAGGCCGCATCGGAAGCATAGGACACAATGGATGACCCCAGCAGATTCGCAGGTGAAATGTTGCCTCACCTGGAAGGACTGCTTTGGCCTCTGAATGGAGGTGAGGGAGGAGGCGTACGGGTCGGTGTAGTACTCAGGCCGCTTGTAGTGATAAGTGGGTGGAGGGAGATTAGTGAGGAGGGATGAATGAACAAGGGAATTGTGGAGGGAGTGATCCCTGTTGAAGGAAGAAGGCAGGGTGGGAGCAAGGAAGGTAAAGATATGATTAGTTGTAAGATCTATTTGGAGATGGTGGAAGTTGCAGAGGCTGAAGGGGTGGTAATTAAGGACAACAGGAACTCTATCACTATTATAGTGGTGGGAAGATGGGGTGAGCAGGAACGGAAGGAAAATGGAGGAGAAATGAGTGAGGACAGCATCAATAGTGGAAATAGGACAGCCACATGATGGGAACAGATGTGGCGGAAGCGAAGAATAATATAATGTACTTTTGACCTTCACCCTACCCACTGCACCTGAGCCCCTCACCATTTAATCAGACTCAGTGTTTCTGTTTCTCCGACAGAAGTGGTGATCTCACATTTCCCACATCGGGCTCCAGCTGGCCTGTTGTTCCCACTCTCTTCTTTTGCCTCCGTCACCCCGAAACCTCTCGACAACAGACACAGAACATAGCACAGTACAGCACAGGAACAGGCTCTTCTGCCCACAATGGTGTTCTGAACCAATTAAATTAGTAATCAAATGTCCAACTAAACTAATCATTTCTGCCTGCACCATGTTCACAATCCTTCCATTTCCCTCACATTCACGTGACAATCTAAACACCTCTTACCAATCCCCAATATATCTGCCTCCACCACCACAGCAGGCAGCACATTCCAGTCGCATCACTCTGTTGGGGGGAGAACTTACCTCTCACATCCTCTTTGACACCACCTCACCTTAAATGCAAGCTGTCTGACATTAGATATTTCAACCATGAGAGAAAGTTATTGTCTATCTACACTACCTATGCTTCTCATAATCTTATAAACCTCTACCTAGTCTCAGGCCAGCCTGCACCACACTAGAGAAACAATCCAAGTTTTACACTGGAATGATCGAAGTGTCCTGGGAAATGGACTTGTGTGGAACATTCAATTTAAATTCATTCTCCTACAGCACAGAGTTTGTCCTACCTCTCGTTACAGCTCATGCCTTACAACCAACGTCCACCCACCCGACCGGAAACTTCTGCTTCATTGCAGAAGGAAGAAAATCCAGCCCCATTTGCAGAAGCACGAAGCCAAAGACAAAGTCCAGACACTGCCAGTTCCATAATCCTGGAGCCCGATCCCAGGATTTTAGTCCAATCACCAACACTCTCAGGACTCTTCCCAGTCGGTAATACGCTGCGGTGTCTTGTCTGTTCCCAGTTCTAAAACTAACACCTCCCTCGTCCCAAACAGAACTGGAACCTGATGATGCTTTAACTGGGCAGGGAACCCAGGCTATGGGTCACCAGCAGCTGGGAATATATTTTAACTTTTCTCCAGCAGGTAAATTGAGTACATTTGTTCACCATGTTATTGCTGAGCGGGATCTGGAGCAGAGCAATTCGCCACCACAACTCCCGTAGTGTAACAAGAACAAAATCTTTTAATATAAAATTGAAAATAAATCACTGGAAGCTCACTACAGGTTTTTCTTCTTTTTGATGTACAAATATTGACTGACTGCAAGATGTTAGCGACATTCTAATCAGATTTGTATAAATGCAATCCCTACATTCATTAGTTATCTTCTTCATTCCAACAAAGGATTCACATTCCAGGCAGTGAATGCTCAAGGCATCCGGGCATCCACACCGGCTCCAGAGGCCACTGAGGGGCGGTGACCAGAGAGCAATAGAAATGTTCCAAACTCCTTGCAGCTCTGGTGGGCTGTTACCCTGGTGATGGAGGAAGTGGTTCAGGAGAACTAAGTGAAATAAGAAATAACAGACTCAACCTGACATGCTTTGAGCTTCATTATGACAAAGATGAACAGAGAACACTCGGCCATTTTGTAATGGGGAAGCTAAAATTCCAATGTCTGTTTTAACCCTGTATCGGGGTGCATCCAGTAAATCTGTTGGTAGTTCCATCCCTACAGAACTTCCAGCAGTGCAGAAGCTGTTCCGAAATCAAAACACGCTGTTGGATGCGGCTTGTCTGTTCCAAATGTCACTATAGGATATTTACAAAGTCCATCACACAATGCATTGTGGTGATAACCATTAAGTGTCCTTCTCTGTTCAACTGAGTGTTTAAAAATTCCATCATATTCTTGTGTCTGCAAATAACTTATAACTACAATCAACCACAGGCATTGATGTAGGTTTTATTCAGATCCTGCTACTGGACAGATTGATGGCAGGGAAGCTCCCCAGATACAATTGAATGGGTTGAGATTGTGACCTCAGATACAATATTCCCTTCCTGTTAAAAACTTCTTGAACCCATCCACTCCATCCAGACCTCATGATTTCATTGAGGTTCCTGTTCCCAGAGTCACCATCCCACCATTGAGAACAGACCCAGAGACACCAAATTCCCCTCATACTTAAAACCTTTCATTCCAGAATCACTCTTGTGAACTTTGTAAACGAAAACTGGAATAAGCACATTTCCATGAATAACAGAAAATTTGCTGGCTGGATAATTTATTCAGAAAACCTGTGTTTTCCATACTGCCCCAATAGCTGTCTCAAGCTATCTCCTGATGATCTGATATATCTGTGCGTGGAGCCGAAAGAGATGGGAAGATCTTTAATGATAACTCTGTGCCTGAATTTACTTGGGAGTTAGATATAGAAACGAGGAACGTTAGTTAAGTCATAGATTGTATAGGGATTACACATCAGGAGCTTGCTGTCTTGATATGAATTAGGATGTATAAATCCCCTGGGCCTGAGAAGGTGTACCTCGGACCTTATGGCAGGCTAGTGCAGAGACTACAGGAGCCCTGGCAGACACGGAATGTTTCAAAGGTATGGTTAATATCAGAGAAATATCTACAATATACTTCCGGAAATCATTTGTCTTTGCAACCATGTTGCTGGTATTTAAGGAACTGAGTTACTGGGGTAGGTTTGAACTGTTATAAACTGATTCCCTGATGCACAGAATGACGGCAGATGTTAGCAGGGGTTCCCAATCCTTCTTATGCCATGGACCCCTACCATTAACCATGGCATCCGTGGACCCCAGGTTGGGAATACCTGCTAGAGGTATACAAAACTACGATGGTAGAAATAGTGTGAATGCGTGCAGGCCTTTGGCCTTCAGGTTGGGTAAGGTCATGGGTTTAGGACAAAAAGTGAAATATTTAAAGGGAATTTGAGGACCAACTCCTTCACTCAGAAGGTGGTGCAAATGTGGATGCAGGTTCAATTGCAGTATTGAAGAGAAGTTTGTGTGGGTACATGGATGAGGGAGGTATAGATGTCTATGGTCTGGGTGCACGTGGATGGGTCCAGGCAGAGAATGGCACAGATTAGATGGGCCGAAAGCCCTGTTTCTGTGCGGTAAGAGAATGAATTACATTGTGCGTCCTACACAAGTCCATTTCCCAGGAGACTTCAATCATTCCAACGAAATCTTCTAAAAAACTGCAAATACAAGAAATACTCTACAGATAAAGAATATCTGTGGAGAGGAACAAAGTTAATGCTTCAGCTCCAACACCCCGTGTCAGAATAGCTACAAACAATTTCTGATTTGATTTCAGGTCTCCAGCATCTTGAGTGTTGCTTTAATTTCCAGCTGCTCACAGACAGATGACAGTGAATGGGAATTTCCAAACACAGTGACAATACTGAACCCGAGGTAGATAACCAACAATGCAAACACTGAACAGATCATTCCAGATAGTCACTACCTCTGTGTATTGAGATTACCTCGCAGGTCTATTCGATCTCTCTGATCTTTGGTACGTGTGCCCATTCAGCCGTTCTAACCATCAACAAGATGGCGGCTGCTCTCCCGTCTCAGACACATGTTCCTGCCCCATCCTTATTTCCTCCATCCCTTCAATCTCCACACATCTGCCGACCTCTGCTATACGTGAGGACGATCACTGAGTCTTCACCACCCTCTGTGGTGGGGATTTACAGACATTCACCACCCTTGGAGTGGGGACATTTCCCCTCATCTCAGTCCCGGACAGTCCACCCCCTTTTTCAGAGACTGGGATCCCTGGTTCAACCGGTAATGATGTTGTGCATTTTAATGTGTTCACCTCTCAGTCCTCGATTCTCCAAATGGAAGGGTAATCGCATTTGATCTTTCTTCATATGATGACTCACCACTCCAGGGATCAGTCTGGTGAATCTTCATTGCACTCTCCAATGTCTTTGTTAATCCTCTATGGAATTAATTTCCAACGACTGCAGCCCCATGTTTCCCCCTACCTACTCTTATCCCACCCCTGACACTACCTCCACCTTCCCACCTCGCCTCTCACGTGCATCCACTTCTCACTCCCCAGTTCTTGCCCCATCCCCACCCCTCACCTCTCTTCTCAATTTCCCATCTACTCTCAGTCTTAAATACCCCCGACCTGGCTCCACAGCTGCCTCTGCTAATTTCACAAATTCACTACACTCTGACTTTGTCTGTATCTCTGTTATAAATAGACGCCCCTCTATCCTGAGGCTGATTCACCATTTTAATTGTGTGGAATTTGACCGCCTGGATTGCTGATTGGGATCTTCTGTCGGGAGAATTAAGTGAAATGCATGCATCTTTCAGTAGCCCGGATAGCTGGATAATAATGAATAAATGGCCGACAGGTCGGGGAAGTTAACAGGACACACTGCCCAACATCAGACCACCCATGTCAACACTCGTGTCAGTACTCAGTGATGGAAATGTGGTCTCTCCCCCGGAGGACCCTGTACCTCTCCCGATCCCACAGACGATCCGCTTCAATAACGAACAGGAAATAACCACCGCCCTCCGGGGGCTGTGTGCATGCGCAGAGTGATTATTGCGCAATCAGAGCGGAGGGTCTCCCCAGGGAACAAATTCCAGTGACTCACTCCGTGGGGGAAAATCAAACTTACCCCTCACATCTCCTTTAACCTACCCACTCTCACTTTAAATGCATGGCCTCTTATCTCATATATTTCAACCCCGGGAAAAAAGATATTGTCTATCTACTCTATAGATGTCTCTCATGAACTTATAAACGTCTATCAAGTCTCACCCCAGCCTGCGTGTGTCCAGAGAAAACAACACAAGTTTGTCCAGCCTCTCGTTATAGCTCATGCGATCTAATCCAGGCAATATCCTGGTAAACCTCTTCAAAGCCCCAACATCCTTCCTAGAATGGGGGCAACCAGAACTGTATGAATTACTCCAGATGTGGTCTAACTAGTTTTATAAAGCTGCAACACAACTTCCCGACTTTTCAACTCAGTGCTTCAACTAATAAGGACAACCACGCCATTTGCCTTCTTAACCACCCGATCTAACTGTGCAGTCTCTTTCAGGGAGCGATGAACTTAGAGTCTAAAATCCCTCTGATCATCAACACTGTTCAGGGTTTTGCATTTAACAGTGTACTGTCTCTACATTCGAACTACAGGTCTGCCAAGATGATCTTCACCAATCAAATCTCACTGAGATTTCTCAGGTCCTGTTGAATTTATTGCCAAGTGCATAAGTACGGGAAGGTACAGGTACAGAGAAACATTGACTTGCAGCAGCATCACAGGCAGGTGCATTCAGATAACACACAGAGCAGAAATTATACAATTCTCTGTCAGTAACAATATAGAAATATGTTTTACGTCATCCTGCTAACAGGACCAGAACAACAGGGGCTGAGTGGCGGCTCATCTCAGACGGTTCGGTGTGAAGGTCTCACATCTCGGACCGACCCCGGCAGATTCTGTCAAGGAAGCGAGGCGAGGCCGCCAGTTCGGGAAAGTTCATCCCCTCCCGCTTCAGGTTTCACCGATCACCTTGTGTTTCTCTCTCCCTTTCCCACCCCCACCTTTTATTCTCCAGTCCTGCCGAAGGGTTTCCACCTGTAACGTCCCAATTCACTCTCACTATGGAATGAGCAAAGTCACTTTAACCCTTTCTCCAGCAGGGAAACCGATAATACCTATACCCTGATATAGGAGACACCACTTACATCTGATCCCGTAACCGGATGGTGTTCAGTGCGGTGCCGGGTAACCACAGTCTGACTTCCTGGATGAGCGATAATGGACCTGGATCAGAGTGCTTAAGCTGCACAGACAGTTCAGTCTGAGATGAGGCATAAATTGACATTTTCGGACTCCAATGGGTGCTAAATAACTCGCACATCACCTGACAACAGATGACGGGCGCGCAAGGTTTCCCAAATGGTCTCATCGTGAGCCCGGGAGCGCGAGAGTAATGAGCTCCGCGAGAGCGCGCGTGTCGGGCAGTGGGCGGGGCGGTGAGCTGAGCTGGTGCGCGAGAGCCCCAGGGAGTCTGCACCGGGATTGACAGGGAACGGGGAGCGTGTCTCTCGGTCCGATACCGTGCTGTCCAGCACCCCGAGTTAGTCATAAATCCGACCCCCTAACGCAGCTGGGGCACATAAATAACCCACAAAGCTGGACTGTACCTCCTCCTAAAGATGCCGCCTGGCCTGCTGCGTACACCAGCAACTTTGATATGTTTGCGTAAGTAATTAATGTTTGTTTTCAGTTCAAATACATAAATAAAGTCCTATCTCCCTCCAATGCAATCATTATACCAGCTTACATTAATTAAATTGTCAGAGTTTTTTCTGGTCAGCGGACCAACATGCATAACCGGACCACACGGGCCCCTCAAAACTGCTGATGCAGATACTGACATCATTGCTGAACTGATCCAAAATTTCATCATGCATTCCCCATGTCCATCCCTGTAATACTTCAAATCCGCTGTTTATCAATAATCTCGGCCTTCGACAGAATCAAAGACTTAGCGTCCACTGGCGATAAACGAGAAGAGTTCAAATAGCTCACAATCGACACAGGAACAATAGATGTATTCGTCTGAAATAAGAAACTCTGAAAACGGAATGTGTGTCCGCTGTACAGCTCTCACACCCTTGCTTTGAAACAGGAGGCCATTGTTTTAGAACTGATCTTAATCTTTACCTAACCTGTGGAAAATGTAAATCATGCAAGCAGGAAACAGTTGGAACACAAAAGGCACCACAGCCAGAAGCGATTTCAAAAAAACAAAAATCTCCTTGATCGCTGATCCAATGCACAGACAACTCGGCGTTTGGACATAAAGATCGGAAATAAATATCAGAAGCTGAATTACTTCACCTTAATTCCCGAAGAATACTCTGATAGTGTGGATACGGTGTATCGTTTCTTACAAATAACCCCGGCCACCGCCCCACACGGATCTCTCGTAACCATGGTAACAGACACAACACTGGAGGAACTCAGCAGGTCAGGCAGCTCTATGGATGGGTGTAAACAGTCGACATTACGGACCGAGTCCCTTCATCAGGACTGGAATGGAAAGGGGAAGCAGGCAGATGATTGACTGATTTGGAAGGTGCAGTTTGTTGTTCTGTGAGACTCAGTGCTCAGGGTCTGTGAGCAAGCAGCAGCCTGTCCCGGCACATTCCTGAGAACAGGGAGCGGCCGTTAGACCCTGGCCGTTAGGCCATTTCTGTGGGTAGGTTATTAAACTGCACACAATACTCCAAATTAGGCCTCATAACCCTCTTAAATCATGCAATCTCCTGTACTGAATACTTTAATTTATGAAGGCCAATGTGCCAAAGATTTCTTCACTACCTTATTTAGTTGTGCCGCCACTTTCAATGGATTGTGGACCTGTATTCCCGGGCGCCTTTATTCTACCGCACTCCTCAGTGCCCTACTGCTCACTGTGTAGTCCTATCCTGGTTGATCCTACCGAAGTGCAACAGCTGACAGGTCTGCATCCAATTCCATCTGACATTTCCCTCCTGATACAGATCCCGCTGCAAACCCTGATAGTCTTCAATCGCTGTCAAATACACCCTAAACCTTGGTGTCACCCACAAATTTGCTGATCCGGTTAATCTAATTATCATCGAGGTCATTGATATAGATGACAAACAACGGATGTCAGCACCGATCCCTGCGGAATTCCACCAGTCACAGGTCTCCAGTCAGAGCGGCAACCATCTGCTACCACTATTTGCCTTCCTCCTCCATGCCAACGTCTACTCCCATTTACTACCTCACCCTCAACACCAAGAGAATAAAATTTATTAATCAACACTCTATGCAGGACCTTGTCAAATGCCCATTTAGAAAATATCCAGTGCCTTTCCTTCATCAACTTTCCTGGTAACATTCCTCGTGCCTTCTTCAAAAAACTCAGTAAGATTGTCTAGAACACATGAAGTCATGTTGGATATCCTTAATCAGTCCTGTTTATTTAAATACTCCTATATCCCGTCCTTCCAAGGTCTTCCCACGACTGATGTCAGGCACACTGGCCTATAATTTCCTGGTTAATTTTGGAGCCTTTTTTAAACAGCAGATCAAAATTAGCTATCCTCCAATCTTCTGGTACTTCCCCTGTCTTTGAGCATAACATAAACATATCAGCTACGTCCCTGTAATTTCTGCATTCGCATCCATTGGGGTCCGATGGCTGAACTTCTTAGTCGCTGGGGATATATACACTCGAATTTGCCCAATATGCCAAACACTTACTCATTCATACTCTGTATAACATCCATGGCCTCACTTCTCCTTTGCCTCACTTCTATAGATTCTCTTCCTGAGTGAACACAGAAGCAAAAATCCACTTAAGAACTCCTCTATCTTTTTTTGCTCCATGCGTACATTACCATTCTAATAATCCAGATGATCAATTGTGCACCCTGCAATCTTTTGCTTTTAAAATATCGGTATAATCCCTCACCTTGTCTGCTAGGACAACCTTATGCCACCCGATAGCCATTCTTTCCTCAATGTTATCCTGTATTTCCTCGACTCTAAAAGTACCTCACATTTTTTCTACCTGCCTACACCTGTTATGCACCTATTTTTTTTCTATACCAGGGCCTTAATCTCTCTTGATAAACTGGTATATTTACCTTTTATTCGGACAGGCACATAAATACATTGAAGTCTACAAATTGTATCTTTCAAGGTTTCCCATTTACCAAGTATTCATTTGTCAGAATATAGCCAATTCACACTAGTCAGATTCTTTCTCATAACATCAAAATTGTTCTTTCTCCAATTCAGCATCTCAACCCATGGAGCAGAGCTATCGTTGTCCACACTTCCTTTGAATCTGATGACATTGTGATCACCGATACAAAGAATTTCCCTACACAGACTTCTGTTACATGTGTCCTGTCCCAGTCCCTAATGGGAGATCAAGAATCACACTTGAGTCTTTGGGACTTCAATGTACTGATTAACAAAACTTTTCTGAAGACATTTGTCAAATACATGAGTACATCTACTTAATTTACAGTATGAGAGTTCCAGTCCGTATGTGGAAGGTTAAAATCAAATTATAACCAATTATGTTTCTTGCAATTTTCTGTAATGTCTACTAATTTGTTCCTCTAAATCCCTCAGACTCTTGGGTGGTCTATAAGACAGACCCATTAACATGTTTAAACAATTTTAATTTCTCCGATCTACCCATAAGACCTCACTGGATGAGTTGCCCCATCTGTCCTTACTGCACACTGCTGTGACATTTTCCCTGAGTAGTGAAGCCACCCCTGCCCCTTTAATCCCTCATGCTCTGTCGTGTCTAAAACAACATAACCCCAGAAAATCGAGCTGCCAGTTCTCTGCAAGCCAGTCTCAATAATGGCAACAATATCATAATTCCATGTGTTGATCCATGACCCAAGCTCATCTGCCTTTGCTTCAATACTTGTTGCATTGAAATATAAGCAGCTCAGAACACGAGTCACAACATGGTTAACCTTCCATTCCTGACTCTGTCTGAGGTCTTAACAACATCTATTTGAGAAACTTGGATAGGTACATGGATGGGAGGGGATGGAGGGCAGGTCAATGGATCTGGACAGATTAACAGTTCGACAGGGAGATCAGGAACTGTGCACAGTAAAGCTCCCGGTGTGGGAAAGGGAGAATAGGAATCATTCGCAGTAAAGCAGCCGGTGTGGGATATGGAAACCAGGAATGGTGCACGATAATATCCAAAGACCGAGAATTGTTTGTGGAAAACCCCCGTGTGGGATTGGAGACTGGGAAACATACATAATAAACACCCCAGCTGTGGAATACCAAGACTGGGAACCACAATCTCAGGGTGGATTTGTTCAGTGACTTGTGATCAGCCATGACGAACATCCCTGACATTGTGGATGAATAAATATTTAATCCAATAATTCTGGCCTCCTCACCACCACTTCACCCTGCTCTCTTCTCCCTGCCTCTCCCTCACCCCTCCCAACTCGCCCCTTCTACTCACCACCCATCAACCTCGCCGTCCTTTCTCATCATCCCCCCTAGTGCTCACCCTCCTACCCCTCCGCACCCCACACCTTCAGCCCCAATCCCATCTCCCTCGCTGCTCTGTCGTTGACGTCATTCTCACTCGCCTGTCTTTCCTCGCCGCCCAACCCGGTCACAAATCCTCCTCAATGTACAGCCCACCGTCCCTCCCTACTCACTGATGATCTCACCCATCCCTCTCTCCTTGTCAACCTAGTCACACCCCTCCTTACTTGCTGCCCCCCTCACTCACCCATTCCTCTTCGATGCCTCCTGCACACCCCTCCTTCGACATCCCACTCACTCACCCCCTCATCGACAACATTTATTCTACCTTCCCCTCCTACTCTCCCTAACCCTATCTCCTACTATGTCACTCCCTCACTCTCCCCACCATTTACTCCTTCCACACTCTCACTCCTCTCTCTCTCTGCCTCTTTCCTTCATCCTCTCTCCTATTCCAATCCCCTCTCTCTACGCTTCCCATTACCCTCTCACCATCCATCCCTCTCACTGCCCTTTCTTTCCCTCGCTGTACTTCTCCCCCTCTCTATCCCCTCGCGCTAGACCTCTAACCCTGCTTTCCCTCTCCCCACCTCACTCCCCCCTTTGTCCCTCTCCCCTTCTTTCCCTCCCCACATCTCACTCTCTTACTCCACCTCTCTCTTGCCCTCTCCCTTCATTCCCCATCTCTCTACTTCCCCCACACAATTTCAGCTTCCCCCTCTCCACCTTCCACACACTCACCCTGCCCTTCCCCTTACCCTCACGGTCTCCCCCTTGCACTCACCCTTACATCAACAGCAGTTAAACGTTTAGTGGGATCCGTGACTGGGAACACTGCAGGTTCCATACCCGAGGGTAATGTTCGTTAATTTAAAGAATGCCGCAGTTGGGAATGGCACAGACTGGTTTATTTGAAGGAATCTTGGAATTAAAAAAAAGCAACTGCGGATGATGAGAGCTGAGGTAAAAATAAAATTTTGTAAACTCACAGCAAACAGGGCAGTAACTGTAACTTGTAACGTTACGGGTTCGAGACCATAGGTCATGTTCTTTATATCACGTTAAGGGTTCTATCACTCTACCCTGCAGCAGAAATGGATAAATACAATATTAACAAACAACACACATCAAAGTTGCTGGTGAACGCAGCAGGCCAAGCAGCATCTGTAGGAAGAGGTGCAGTCGACGTTTCAGGCCGAGACCCTTCGTCAGGACCATACAATACAATATTAAAGTGACTTTGTTCACATCAGACTGAGAGTGATTTGTCGAACCGGTTCCATTTGATTTCAGCAGTTGTGAGGAACGTGTGTGTGGCAGTTTGCAATGTGTCAAAACGCTGTTGGACTATTCTTGGGGAATTACTGTGTGAACCATTCAACATTTGATATTTATCAAATGTTCCTGTTAAACGAAAGGACGGGGATGAAAAGACTCAAAAACATTAGAGATAGCCGGGAGGTGATAAACTTGATCAAGAAGGAAAAGGAAATGTATGTAAAGCTTCAGAGTTAGGATCAAACAGAACACATGAGCAGTATAAATACACCAGAAAATAACTAAAAAAGGGAATTACAAAAGCCAAGAGGGGTCATTAAAAATTCTTGGCAAGTTGGATTAAAGTGAATCATAAGCCATTCTATACATTCATCAAGAGCAGGGGAATAACTAGGAAGAGAACCTAATGCGTTCTCTTCAGTAATCATCTCGAATCACATCAGGCTGGCACCATCCCCAGCATTCACAAAACTGCATGTTATATTATATCAAAGAACACCTCACAAATAACTTCTTTGGAAAAGATCTCTAGTTCAGTTGATGACCTGAAGCATCATTGTGCCTATTTTAAAACACAGAAAGCAAAGCAACTTTGTCTATCAAAATGGAGGATGTAAAACAGTTCCACAAAATGGCAGTCTCCATTTCAAAGCACGAGGCAGGAGCAAAGACAACTGATCTGTCTGCTTCCATTGTCCTTGACCCATGAGACTTCGACATTTTCTTCCAGACTTTAAATCCACCATCATCAACAAATTGACAATAATGAGTTAAATTGTTCCCAATTATCACCATTCTGCATTGATATAAAATTACAGTGCCACAGTGTGTCCAAATATGTCTGTAGATCAACTGCTGAGATATTTATCAAATTAACATTATACAGACAGGCTGCAACAGGGACAGGAGTAAACGGTCCAGATGCACCGACCTCATAACACAGCCAAAACGGGTTCTCGCTAGATAGATAGATAGATAGATATACTTTATTAATCCTGGGGAAATTTGGTAATTTGGGTAACACAGCCAGACGGGTTCTCGCCCACATAACCTCGCCCCTGAGATAATGAATTTGATTACTGGTGTCCCATTCTGTGCCCCATCCTGGGACACTGATGGCATTACTGGTGTCTGAAACCGAGCCCCATTTGGGTCTTTAAATAGCATTACAGTGCGCCATTCTGCACCCCATCATGGGACGCTGATGGCATTTATAGAGACCCTTACTGAGACTAATCCTGGGGCATCGTGGGAAAATGTTTGTGTTTCCATCGATTTTGGGAGAGAGAGGATGTGGTGGATGCAGTCGTCACAGAGAGTTACAAGGGATTTCAGCCACCCAGAACAACAGGAGTTGTATTCTATGAACGTCTCGGAGATGGGGTTGTTTTCGCTGCAGTTGGAAGTTTCCACATCCCTTAAGAGGCTAACAATTATACCAGTGCCCAGGAAAAGCAGTGTGAGTTGCATTAAAGACTATCGTCCACAGCAATCACAACTACTGTGATGAAATGCTTTGAGAGGTTTGGATGACGAGAGTTAGCTCTGCCTATCGCAATTTTCCTGTATCCGTAATAAGTCACAATGCGAACTCATCGGCTCATCACGAGGCTTGTTTCTCGACTAGAGCTCAGTGTGTAATGCAATTATTCTGACAGTTCTGATCAAAAATCTCAAACCCCTGGGACTTTCTGCCTCCCTCTGCAACTGGATCCTGGATTTCCTCACTGGAAAACTACAATCTGTGCGGATCGGAAATAACGACTGCACTTCGTTGACAATCAACACTGGTGCACCTCAAGGACTTATGCTTCGCCCACTGCACTACTCTCTCTGCACCCATGGCTCTGCGGCTCGCCTCAGCTCAAATGCCAGTGACAGATTTGCTAACGACACCGCTATTGTTGACAGATTTTCAGATGGCGAGAAGGCAAACAGGAGTGAGATATATCACCCAGATGAGTGGTGCTGCAGCAACAACCTTGCACTCAACATCGGTAAGACCAACACTGTAACTGTGGACTTCTGAACGGGTAAGATGAGGGCACAGACACACCAATCGTCATTGATCGGTCAGCAGTGGAAAAAGTGAGCGACTTCATGTTCCTGTGTGTCAACATCTCTGAGGATCTATCCAGTGGCCAGCGTATCGATGCAGTTACAAAGAATGCACGTCACAGACTATATTTCATTAGGACTTTGACGAGATTTGGGATGTGACCAAAGACTCGCAGATTTTACAGTTGTACCATAAAAATTGTCCTAACTGGCTGCACATCACTTGATATGGTGGGGTGGGGTAGTCAGGAATGTTGTCAATTCAGTCAGCTCCATCATGGGCAGTGGTCTCCGTAGCATCCAGGACATCGTCATGGAGCGATGCCTCAAAACAGCAGCATCAGTCATTAGGGATCTGCTTCACCAAGGACATGCCCTTTTCTCATTGGTATCACCAGGAAGGTGGTACAGGAGATTGAGGGCACACACTCAATGAGTCAGGAACCGTTTCCTTCCCTCTGCCAATTGATTTCTGAATTGACATGGAACCCATGAATCTACTTCACTGAATTCATTTTTGCAATAACTTATTTAATTTAACTTTTAGTAACAGATACTTACTGTAATACAGTTTCTTTCTATTATTATATATTGAATTGTACTGCTGTCACAAAGCCAATAATGTTGAAACATATGCCTATGATATGACACATCGTCCTGATGACTCTTCGGGGATTAATTCTGATTGGTCCATCGGGCTGAAGATCCACTTCCCATGTTCTTCTCCGTTCCCCAATAACAAACTGTGCAGATAGACAGACAAAGATCACATTCCCTATCCCTGGGACCCAATCACAGCCGCTGTGGGGCAGTAATGCCACTGCTCTGCTCGTTGGAGATGGGAAACCATCTTTTTCATTTCACTTTCCACACAGCCAGACTCTGGACATTGCCGATTTGGGGCTGTGTTCATAGGGATATCCCAGGCTTTTTGAAGCAGACTCACTCCACTGCCCTGAGAGGACACTTGCAGTGTGGACGGTGCTGCAGCAGCCCCGGGGACATCAGATCCTGGACTCAGACACTGGGCATTGGGCAACAGCACAACTGTATAATTTCATATTTCATAACTTTCATGGTTAGTTTCTCCCCGGAGCAGCGAAAGTATAACGTGCAAGAATGTTGTTGGTCAGTTATCAGACTGGGACAACGAGACAATTACTGCTCTAGGAAAAAGAGTAGTTACTTTACTGAATTAAAAATATATAGTTTAGTACAATTTAGCAAGACATTTGGCAGAGTCCCACATGGCAGATTAGTCAAGAAGGTCCAGGGGTTTGGCATTCAGGATGAGGTGGCAAACTGACTTCGACATTGGTTTCACGGGAGAGCCAGTAAGTGGTGGAAGATGGTTTGACTCTCTGACTGGAGACCAATGACTCGTGGAGTGCAGCGGGGTTCAGTGCTGGGTTCATTATTGCTCATCATCTCTGTCAACGATCTGGATGATTTAATTACTGCAATAGTTATAGAACATAGAATAGTACAGCACAGTACAGACCCTTCAGCCCACAATGTTGTGCCAACCCTCAAACCCTGCCTCCCAGATAAGCCCCTACCTTAAATTCCTCCATATACCTGTCTAGTGGTCTCTTAAACTTCACTAGTGTATCTGCCTCCACCACTGACTCAGGCAGTGCATTCCACGCACCAACCACTCTCTGAGTGAAATATCTTCCTCTAATATCCCCCTTGAACTTCCCACCCATTACCTTAAAGCCATGCCCTCTTGTATTAAGTAGTGGTGCCCTGGGGAAGAGGCACTGGCTATCCACTCTATCTATTCCTCTTATTATCTTGTACACCTCTATCATGCCTCCTGTCATCCTCCTTCTCTACAAAGAGTAAAGTCCTAGCTCCCTTAATCTCTGATCATAATCCATACTCTCTAAACCAGGCAGCATCCTGGTAAATCTCCTCTGTACCTTTTCCAATGCTTCCACATCCTTCCTATAGTGAGGCCACCAGAACTGGATACAGTACTCCAAGTGTGGCCTAACCAGAGTTTTATAGAGCTGCATCATTACATCACGACTCTTAAACTCTATCCCTCGACTTATGAAAGCTAACACCCCATAAGCTTTCTTAACTACTCTATCCACCTGTGAAGCAACTTTCAGGGATCTGTGGACATGTACCCCGAGATCCCTCTGCTCCTCCACACTACCAAGTATCCTGCCATTTACTTTGTACTCTGCCTTGGAGTTTGTCCTTCCAAAGTGTACCACCTCTCATTTCTTCGGGTTGAACTCCATCTGCCACTTCTCAGCCCACTTCTGCATCCTATCAATGTCTCTCTGCAATCTTTGACAATCCTCTACACTATCTACAACACCACCAACCTTTGTGTCATCTGCAAACTTACCAACCCACCCTTCTACCCCCACATCCAGGTCGTTAATAAAAATCAGGAAAAGAAGAGGTCCCAGAACAGATCCTTGTGGGACACCACTAGTCACAATCCCTCAATCTGAATGTACTCCCTCCACCATGACCCTCTGCCTTCTGCAGGCAAGCCAATTCTGAATCCACCTGGCCAAACTTCCCTGGATCCCATGCCTTCTGACTTTCTGAATAAGCCTACCGTGTGGAACCTTGTCAAATGCCTTACTAAAATCCATATAGATCACATCCACTGCACTACCCTCATCTACATGCTTGGTTACCTCCTCAAAGAACTATCAGGCTTGTTAGACATAATCTGCCCTTCACAAAGCCATGCTGACTGTCCCTGATCAGACCATGATTCTCTAAATGCCCATAGGTCCTCTCTAAGAATTTTTTCCGACAGCTTTCCCACCACAGACGTAAGGCTCACTGGTCTATAATTACCTGGACTATCCCTACTACCTTTTTTGAACAAGGGGACAACATTCACCTCCCTCCAATCCTCCGGTACCATTCCTGTGGACAACAAGGATATAAAGATCCTAGCCAGAGGCTCAGCAATCTCTTCCCTTGTTTTTTGTTCAGCAACAGGTTATTTGCCTTGGTCCGTACTCATTAAATTAGTTTACAGTAACTCTGTAGTCAGAGCTTTTCTTGTGAACATACCAGGCAGAAATTGGCCACTCAGCCCATCGAACCTCCTGCCCCACGCAGTGAAATCATGGCTTTCATTCCACAATGCCCGCCTGCAGCTTTCTCTAACTGATCACAACTCCACCCACCCCCACCCCCCACTGTCTGCTGTGTCGAGACCTTGAACAGAATCAATGTCTTTGCTTCTAAAGGAAGCTGAGGACATCAGTTCGAAATACCCACAATAAACACAGTCACAATGAGAAAAACAACATGCATTCATCTGAAATGACAAGTTTTGGAAACAGAAGCCATGTTGGCTAAACGGCTTTTCGCACACTTGCTTTGAAATCGTAACCCCTGATTCAAGAAGTTTTTAACATTGACATAAATTGTGGAAAATCTCAACCGTGCAGACAGGAAAATGCAAGAACACAAATACCACAACCAACAGAAGAGACAAAATAGAGCGATTAACTTCTTGCAATACACACAAAATGCTGGAGGAACTCAGCAGGCCAGGCAGCATCTAGGAAAGGAGTCCTGGCCGAAGGGTTTCAGCCTGAAATGTCCACTGTTCACTCTTCTCCATAGACACTGCCTGGCCTGCTGAGTTTCTCCAGCATTTTGTGTGTGTTTCTCCGATTTCCAGCATCTGCAGCATTTTCTCTTGTTTGCGAATATCTTCTTGGTCACTGATCCAAAACATAGGTAACATGTTGACTGGAAATAAAGATCGGAAATAAATATCAGAAGCTGAATTATTCTCACCTGAATTCACCAAGAATGCTCAGTCTCAGTGTGGGTATGTTTTCATGTCATTTTCTTCTAACTTCATCCCAGACCATCAGGCCAGGGTCATTCAGTAGCTATGGGGGAGGGGCCGGTGTTGCTGTTCAGTGAGACTCACAACGCGATTTTCTGTGTACAAGCTGCTGCCTGTTTGCAAGGCAGATTCCAACTCGCACACATTCCTCAGAGCAGGGAGCGGCTTCTGTGCGGAAAACAAACAAATCGGTTTGATATTTTGCACTCACATTCAACTGTGAACAAAGCTAATTTAATACAGTATTTAAATACTTCTGTTACATGGGGAAAAACAATAAAAACACAATGGTATAGAAAAGAAAGTTCAGCAGTGTCTGCAGTCTGAATGTCTACTTGATAAAATTGCTATCAGTTTTTGAGAGTTTCCGTTATTTTACCTGAAACACCCATCTTCTGTACATATATCTGAATATATATATACACAAGTTAATTAAATAAGTCAATCTGGGGGAGGGGGGGAGAGAGGGGCGGGGGAGAGGGAGAAGTTGGATAGAGGGGGGATACCGAGTGTGAGAGCATTTGAACTGAGAGGGGAGTGTGGGAGAGGAATTTGACCTGTATTCACTCTATCCCATTGTTTGGTTTCTGATGCACCGATCGTACCAATGTCAGGTATACAGTTCCCTTTAGACAGTTCGATAGAGAATGCACTTGGCTTCATAGGAAAAGGCACTGAGTATCGGAGTTGAGAGGTTACGTCACAGTTACACAAGAGGTTGGTGTTGCCGCACTGTGCTTGGTTTTGGTCGCCCTGCAGTAGGAACAATGATATTGAGCTGGAAGGAAGGCAGAGAGAGATTTAAACATACTTTTTTCTCAACAACTTCAATTCCCAAGCCCTGACCATCACATTTTCACCCTGGATGTCCAGTACCTATACACGTCTATTCCCCTGTCAAGAAGATATTTGCTTCTTTCTCCACGAAAGTACCAACCAGCCTCCTCCGTCTGGCAGAACTGGTCCTCACCCTTAACAAGTTCTCCTCTGGCTGCTCTCATTATTTCCAGAATTGAGGGTTAGCCATTGGCACCTGCATGGCCCTCAGCTCTCCATGCTTTTTGTTGGCTACGTAGAACAGTCCATGTTCCAACCCCTTTCAGATAATGTTTCTTTCATTACATTGTCACAAAAACAAAGGAGCTGATTGTGGACGACAGGAGGAATGGAGACAGGCTAACCCCTATTGACATCAGTGGATCTGGGGTTGAGAGGGTGAACTGCTTTAAGTTCCTCGGTATAAACATCACCGAGGATCTGACGTGATCTGTATACACCGGCTGTGTGGTGAGAAAGGCACAACAGCACCTCTTTCACCTCAGATGGTTGAAGAAGTTTGGTATGGGCCCCCAAATCCTAGGAACTTTCTACAGGGACACAATTGAGAGCATCCTGACTGGCTGCATCACTGCCTGGTATGGGAACTGTACTTCCCTTAATCGCAGGAACCTGCAGAGAGTGGTGCGGACAGCCCAGCGCATCTGTAGATGTGAACTTCCTACTATAAAGGACATTTAAAAAGGCAGGTGTGTAAAAAGGGCCCGAAGGATCATTGGGGACCCGAATCACCCCAGCCACAAACTATTCCAGCTGCTACCATCCGGGAAACGGTACCGCAGCATAAAAGCCAGGACCAACAGGCTCCAGGACAGCTTCTTCCACCAGGCCATCAGGCTGCTTAATTCATGCGGACACAACTGTATTTCTATGTTATATTATTGTACATATTTATTATAAATTACTATAAATTGCTCATTGCACATTTAGACAGAGACGCGATGTAAACATTTTTACTCCTCATGTATATGAAGGATGTAAGTAAAAAGTCATTTCAATTCAATTGACGACTGCATTGGTGCTGCTTTATATATCCATGATCAGGTCATCAATTTCCTCAATGTTGCTTCCAACTTCATCCCATCTTTAGATTCACATTGTCCGTTTCTGAAACCTCTCTCTCATTGCTCGATCTCTGGAAGAAAACTCTTTTATAAATTTACCACGGCTATCTTGACAATAATTCTTTCTGCCCTGCCTCCTGTAAAAATGCTATTCCATTTTTTTTCGTTCCTTCCTCTCTGCTGGATCTGTTCCCAGGGTGAGGCTTTTCACTGATTACAGAGGAAGAGTCGTTTTCTGCCTGAGCCAGATCAGGATGGATTAATCCACAGGGCCTGACAAGGTGTTCCCTCAGATCCTGATGGAGGCAAATGCAGAAATTTACAGGGTCCTAGCAGAGATATTGGCATCATCCTAAGCGACAGGTGAGTAACCGGTGCAATGGAGAATAGTCTATGTTGTTTGGCAGTTCAATCAAGTCTCTAAAAATAACCAAGGAAATTATAGGCCGGTGAGCCTGACATCAGCAGTGGGAAAGTAATTGGATGGTATTCTGAGAGACTGGATTTATACATACTTCAACAGACATGGCCTGATTAATGAGAACCAGCATGTCCAATCAATCCTATACAGTTTTTCAAAAAGGATGTCAGGAAAGTTGAAGGCAGCAAGGCAGTGGATGTTGTTTACATGGGATTGCAAGGCATTAGCCAAGGGGACACCTTGTCAGGCCCTGGAGATTTATCTATCTTAACCTGCCTTGTGACTGCAATCACCCCTGCCTTGTGACTGCAATCACCCCCTCCTCTGTACACTAAATAGCATCTCTGGCTTCAGTTCTGCTTTGCCTCACTTTTTTAGATTTTGTGTCCCCCCTCCTATGATCTCCCATATTCCATTTGTGGCCACACATAGATTACTATCCTGATCTCCAGGAGGACCAATTTCATTCCTTACAATCCTTGTGCCCTTATCATATCTGTAGATCTCCTAGGATTCTCCTTCATTTTGCCTGCTAGGACAACCTCATTCCTTACTGTAGCTCTCATGTTCTTTCTTTATGCTCTCTTGCATTCCTTACACTCCAAAAGTACCTGATTTATTCCACCCTCCCCATATCTGAGATGCACCTTCTTTTTTAGTTTCTTAACCAGTGCCGCAATAACTCTTGAGAACCAAAGTTCTCTAAGCCTGCTATAATTACCTTTAATTCTGACAAAAAAAACACACACAAGCTTTGTACTCTCAATATTTCACTTACCGTGTGCACCCTTGCTAGAAAACAATCTGTCCAAATGCACACTTGCCAGATCGTTTGTGACACCATTAAAATTGCCCTATCTCTAGTTCAGAATCTGCACCCATGAATCCATAATTACTTTGAAATTAATTGTATTATGATCACTCAATGCAAAGCACTGCCCTACAGAAACTTACTACATCGCCCCTGTCTTATCCCCTATCGGCAACCGTTAGTCTTGCTAGACCTTGGATCTGCGCCTGGAAAGTCTTCACTCTCCAGGGCGCAGGCCTGGGCAAGGTTGTATGGAAGACCAGCAGTTGCCCATGCTGCAAGTCTCCCCTCTCCACGACACCAAGGTTGTCCAAGGGAAGGGCATTAGGACCAATACAGCTTGGCACCAGTGTTGTCGCAGAGCAATGTGTGATTAAGTGCCTTGCTCAAGGACGCAACACGTTGCCACGGCTGGGGCTCGAACTTGCGATCTTCAGGTCGCTAGTCCAATGCCTTAACCACTTGGCCTACTGATTAAGGAAACCTTCCTGAACACATCTGACAAACTCTATCATATCCAGACATTTTACAGTTTTGGAGTCCCAATCTATATGTGAAAAGTTTAAATCACCTACCATAGCAAATTATGTTTCTTGTAGCAGTCTGTGATAAGTTCTACAAGTTTGTCCTCTAAATCTCAGGGATTATCGGATGCTTTGTACTATGGCCTGAATGAAGTGGAATACCATTTTTATTCTTCATTTCCTCCATGAAAGCCTCACTGGACGAGTTCTCCTGTGTGTCCTGACTGAGCACAGTGGTGACATTTTTCCTGAGTAGTAACACGACCCCTCCCTTTAATCCTTTCCGCTCTGTCCTGTCTACAACTACCGAACCCCTTAATATTGAGCAAGCAATCCTGCCCCTCCTGCAACTAAGTCTAACTAAGAGCTATAACATGATTATTCCATGTGTTGATCCATGCTCTGAGCTCATCTGCCTTGCCTTCCATACTTCTTGCATTAAAATACAAGCATCTTAGAATGTTAGTCACAGCCTTTTGATTGCTGACTTTGTCTGAGGTCTTAAGAATGTCTGTTTGAGGAACTTGGATAAGTACATGGGTGGGTGGGGTACAGAGGTATGGTCAATGGGACTTGATAGATTGACAGTTTGACACAGAGACGGGAACAGTGCCCAGTACAACCCCTGGCGTGGGATAGCCTGACTGGGAATCATGTGTGGCAAAACATCCGGTGTCGGAGAAGGACACAGCAAATGGTGCACAATGGGATACAGAGAATGGGAATTGTGCTTGGTAAAAACCCTGCTGTGGGATTGCAGACTGGGAACCGTGTGCAGTACAATGCCCAGCGTGGGACACAGAGATCGGGAACCGTATTAATATCATAATTTTTTTTCAGTGACTTGTGATCAGCCATGACTAACGTCCTTGCCACTGTGGATGAATAATTCTGACCAGACACACTGCCTCGCTACTCATTCATGGCTCCCCACCGCCACTCTCCATAACCCTGTTCGCTTCATCCCTCTCTCTCCCTCTCCCTTCCCAACTCACCCCACTCCCCTTGCCACCCATCACCCTCACCCCTCCTTTCTCATACGTGAGTGGGAAGTTTGGTGAATGGGAAGCTTTTAAATTCCAACAAAAGGGAACCAAAGCAGCTGCAGGAAAGGAGAAGATGAAACATGAAGGCAGACTAGCCAATAACATGAAGCAGGATACCAGAAGATTATTCAGTTATATAAAGAGTAAAAGGGAGGTGAGAGTTGATATTGGACACTGGAAAATGATGGAAAATCATTTTCCTGTGGGCATACTCAGCAAATCTATAGAATAGTAACTAACAGGATCAATGAAAGATCAACCAGAGTGCAGAAGATACCAAATTGTGCAAATGGAAATATAAAATAAATAGCAATAAATAATGACAACATGAGATAATGAGATAAAGAGTCCTTAAAGTGCAATGGAGTAATGGAGGAGAAGGAAATGGCAGATGAACATAACAGGTACTTTGCATCAGTCTTCACTGTGGAAGACACTAGCAGTGTGCCACAGGTCTGTGAGTGTCAGGGAGCAGGAATGAGTGTCATTGCTATTACAAAGAAAAGAAGTACAATACAAACTCAAAGGTCTAAAGGTGGATAAGTCAACTGGGCCAGATGGACTACATCCCAGAGTCCTGAGAGAGGTTGCTGAAGAAATAACGGATGCATTGCTCATGATCTTTCAGGAATCATTTGATTCTGGCAGGACCCGGAGAAGTGGAAGATTGCAAATGTCACTCTGCTCATTAAGGAGCGAGGACGGTAAAAGAAAGGACATTATAGACCAGTTAGCCTAATGCTAGTGGTTGGGAAAGTGTTGGAGCCTATTATTAAGAATTAGGTTTCAGGATACTTCGAGACTAGTGATAAAATATGTCAAAATCATCATGGTTTCTGGAAAGGAAAATCTTGCCTGACAAATCTGCTAGAGTTCTTCAAGGAAGTAACAAGCAGGGTGGACAACGGGGAGACAGTGAATGTAACTTACCTGCATTTTCAGAAGGCGTTTGATAAGGTGCCACACATGAGGCTAATTAACAAGCTAAGATCCTGTGGCATTACTGGAATGAGACTGGTATGATCAGCTGAATAGCTGACAGGCAGAAGGCAATGAGTGGGAATAAAAGGGGCCTTTTCTGGTTGGCTGCCGGTGACTAGTGATGTTCGTCAGAGTTCTGTATTTGGACCGCTACTTTTCACATTGTTTGTCAATAATGTAGATAATGGAATTGTTGGCTTTGTGGCAAAGTTTGTGGATGATAGGAAGATAGGTGGAGGGATAGGTAGTGCTGATGAAGCAATAACTCAGACAAATTGAAAGAACAGGCAAAAAAGTGGCAGGTTGAATACAGTGTTGGGAAATGTATGATAATGCATTTTGGTAAAATGAACAATAGTGCAGACTATCAGCTAAATGGGGAGAAGGTTCAAACATCAGAGTTGCAGAGGGAATCAGGAGAACTCAGGCAAGACTCAAGGTTAATTTACAGGTTGAGTCTGTGGTAAAGAAGGCAAATGCAATGTTGTCATTTATTTCAAGGGGAATAGAATATAAAAGAAGGAGAAAATTCTGAGTCTCTGTGAGACACTGGTCAGCCCATATTTCAAGTGTCGCCAACAGTTCTGGGCCCAATATCTCAGAGAGCACGTGTTGTCTTTGTTGAGTGACCACAGGAGGTTCATGAGGATGATTGATTCCAGCAATGAAGGGTTAACGTATGAACAGCATTTGGCAGCTTTGGGCCTGTACTCACTGGAATTTAGAGAAATGCTGGGGAATCTCATTGAAACTTACCAACTGCTACAAGGACTGGCTAGGGTGGATGTGGGAGAGGATGGTTCCTGTGGTGGGGGTATCCAAAATCTAGAGGGCGCAGCCTCCAAACTGAGGGGCGACCGTTTAGAAAAGATGAAAGAAGGATTTGTTTCAGCCAGAGAGTAGTGAATCTGTGGAATGTTCTGCCACAGACTCTACTGGCAGACAAGTCTGTGTGTATATTCAAGGTGGAAGTTGATTGTCTCCTGATCAGTCAGGGCATTAAAGGATATGGGGTTGAGTGGGAGCAGAGATCAGCCATGAAGGAATGGTGGAGCAGAATCGACAGGCTGAATTCTGCTCCTGTGTCTTTTGGTCTGGTGACTGTCACAAACTGATTTTTTTAAGGAATCATGAAAAAAATGTTTTAGAAACAACTATAGACAATGTGAGTCTGAAGGAAAAAACTATAAAATTCCGGAAACTCGCAGCAAGCAGGGCATCGACTGTAATTGGTAACGTTGTGGTTTCGAGACTACCAGTAGTGTTCTTTATATCAGTTTTCACATTCACTGACCTTCCCTGCAGTGAAGCAGACTAATAATGTGAATGTTTTCACACCTGAATGAAAGTGAAACGACAAACCAGTTGGATATGGTTTTAGCAGAACGGCCGAAAGTTCTGCTTGAGGAAAAACTGCCTCCAGTTCTGTGGAATGTGCGGGGCCAGAGAGCTGCTTGCACCAGACCCTAAGGTTGTTATATCACAGAAAAACAACCCACACCTTTTCCCAGTACTCTTTCAACCTTATTTATTTCTCTTCTATAGGTAGATGACCAAAACTGCAGTAAACACTCCAAATTCGAACGCACCAATGTCACCAACCTCAAAATAACACCCCATCTCCAGGATTCAGTACATTAATTTACGCAGGCAATCTGGAAAAGGCTCTTTTTTATGACCCAATCTACCTGTGGCACTACTTTAAGTGTATTATACACCAGAATACTAAAGTGAGTTTGTTTACGTGATTGAGAGTGAAATGTCAAACCGGTTGGAATTGGTTTCAGCAGAAAGGCCACTCTCTGCTCTAAAGAACATGCAGTCAGCTGGTTAAACACAGACCCTGAGCTCCGAGTCTCACAGAAAAGCAACCCACATTTTCCAAATCAATCAGTGATATTGCCTCTTCCCCCTTCCTTTCCAGTTCCACTGAAGAGTTTCGGCCTGAAACATTCCCGTTGTATTCAGTTGCATACATATTGCCCAGACCTGCTGAGTTACTCCAGCATTTTGTCTTTCCCTGGTTACGAAAGATCCACGACTGGGAGTGTGTGGGCAGTTTGAAACCGCATCAAAACACATCCACACTGTTGAATATTCTTGGGGAATTAAGGTGTGAATCATTCAAGTCTGATATGAATTTCGGATCTTTACTCAATCAAATCTTTGTCTGTGATCAAGGAGTCACAGAGTCATAGTTAAGAGAGTCATATTGAAACAGAACACAGTACAGACGCTTTGTCCGAGTCATTTAAACCGCCCGTTCCCGCCCACCTGCACAGTAGCCATATTCCCCCATCCATATTTTCAAAGGCGAAATCGTGCTCCCATGTACCACTTCTATTGGCAGCTCATTCCACTGTCTCTCCGCTCTCTGATTGAAGACGTCTTCACTCATGTCCCCCTGAAACTTTTCACCTTTCAGCCATAATGCATGATCTCTGGTTGTCGTTCCACCCGACTTCAGTGGAAAAGGCCTGCTTGCATTTACCTATCTATACGCATCATCATGTTGTACTGCTCTATCGAATCCCCTCTCAATTTTTAGCGTTTCAAGGATTAAAGTCTGAAACTACTCAACCTTTCCTTATCACTCAGGTCCTCCGGAAACATCCTTGAAATTTTTCCCAGTATTCTTTCAAACTTACTTGCATCTTTCCCGTAGGTAGGTGACCAAAACTACACACAATACTCTAAATTCAGCCTCATCGATGTCTTATACAACTTCAAAATAACATCCTGTCTCCTGCAGTCGATAATTTAATTTATGAAGGTCACTTTGGCAAAAGCTTTTATTTACGACCCGATCTACCTGTGGTGCTACTTTCAATGAATTATGGACCTGTATTCCCAGATCCTTTTGTTCCACCACAATTTTTAGTGCTCTACTGTTTACTGTGTAAGACCTACCATAGTGCAACACTTCACACTTGCCTGCATTAAATCCCGTCTGCCATTGTCAGCGCAGTATTTCCAGCTGTTCCGGATCCCACTGTAACCTGTGAAAACTTGCCTCTCTGTCAACTACATCCCCAATCTCGGTGTCATATGCAAATGTGCTTATCAAGTTAAAAACATTATCATCCCAATCATTGATGTAGATGGCAAACAGCAACAGACCCAACTACCATTCCTGTGGCTCCCCACTGGTCATAAGCCCCGATTAATGGAGATAATCATCTACCATCACTGTCTACCTTCTCCCAAAACACCATTGTCTACTCCAATTTACTTCCTTGCGTTGAACGTGATGCAAATGAATTTTCTTGACCAACCTCCTACACGGGATTGTTAAATGCTAGCAGAAGTGTATGTAAACAACATCAGTCCTGTCTTTTCAAATACTTATATATGCAGTGCTTCTAATAACTTCCACACTACTGATGTCAGAAGCACTGGTCTATAGTCTTCTGGGTTTTTTTTCAGCCTTTCTTCAACAGCAGAATAATGTCATTTACTTGGATTTTCAGAATGCGTTTGATGAGGTGCCATACATGAGGCTGCTTAACAAGGTAAAATCCTATGGCATTACAGGAAAGACACTGGCATGGATAGCAGAATGGCTGGCAGGCAGGAGGCATCGAGTGGGAATAAAGGAGGCCTTTTCTGGTTGGCTGCCTAGTGGTGTACCACAGGGGTCAGTATTCGGTCTGCTGCTTTTCACATTGTTTGTCAATGATTTAGATAATAGAATTGATGGCTCTGTGGCAAAGGTTGCAGATGATACAAAGGTAGGTGGAGGGGTAGGTAGTGCTGAGGAAACAATGCGACTGCAGCTGGACTTAGACAAATTGGAAGAATGGGCAAAAAAGTGTCAGATTGAATACAATGTTGGGAAAAGTATGATGATGCATTTTAGTACAAAGAATGATAGTACACACTATCATCTAAATGGGGAGAAGGTTCAAATGTCAGAGCTGCAGAGGGACTTTGGAGTCCTCATGTAAGACTCCGAGGAAGTTAATTTACAGTTTGAATCTGCGGTAAAGGCGGCAAATGAAATGTCCTTTATTTGATGGGGAATAAAATATAAAAAACAAGGAGATAATGTTGTTTGAGATAATGCCGAGCCTTTATAAGACACTAGTCAGGCCACACTTTGAATATTGTCAATGGTTTTGGGCTCAATATCTCCGAAAGGATGTGTATTCATTGTGCAGAGTACAGAGGAGATTAACGAGGATGATTCCAGGAATGAAGGGGTTAACATCTGAGGAGTGTTTGGCGGCTTTGAGCCAATATTCACCGGCATTTAGAAGGATGCAGGGGTGGGGTGGGGGAGGATCTCATTGAAACCTACCGAATGTTGAAAGGACTGGCTAGGGTGGAAGTCGAGTATCTTTCCTTTGGTGGGGGTATCCAACACTAGAGGGCACAGCCTCAAAATTGAGGAAGGTACCCTTTAGAGCAGTGTTAAGAAGAATTTTTAGCCAGACTGTAGTAGATCTGTGGAATGCTTGGCTACAGGCTGCACTGGAGGCCAAATTCATGCATATATTTAAGGCGGAATGTCAGAGTTTACTGATTTATCAGGGCAAAGGATATGGCAAGAGGGCAGGTGTATGGGGTTGTGCTTAATGCTGGATCAGCAGCTTGATACCACCCAAAATGCACCCCCTACGGTTCGCCGACTAGAAACACAGAAAACCTACAGCACAATACAGGCCTTTCGGCCCACAAAGCTGTGCCAAACATGTCATTACCTTAGAAATCACTAGGCTTACCCATAGCCCTCCATTTTTCTAAGCTCCATGTACCTATCCAAAAGTCTCTTAAAAGACCCTACCGTTGCCGGCAGCCCATTCCACACACTCACCACTCTGAGTAAAATACTTAACTCTGACATCTCTTCTGTACGAACTCTCCAGCACCTTAAACCTGTGTCCTCTTGTGCCAACCATTTCAGCCCTGTCAAAAAGCCTCTGACTATACACATGATCAATGCCTCTCATCATCTTGTACACCTCTATCAGGTCACCTCTCATCCTCCGTCGCTCCAGGGAGAATAGGCCGAGTTTACTCAACCTATTCTCATAGGCATGCTCCCCAATGCAGGCAACATCCTTGTACATCTCCTCTGCACCTTTTCATTGGTTTCCACATCCTTCCTGTAGTGAGGTGACCAGAACTGAGCACAGCACTCCAAGTGGGGTTGACCAGGGTCCTATATAGCTGCAATGTCCCACTGTAACCTCTGACAGCCCTCCACACCATCCACAACACCCCCAACCTTTGTGTCATCAGCAAATTTACTCACCCATCCCTCCACTTCCTCATCCAAGCCATTTATTGAAATCACAAAGACCACGGGTCCCAGAACAGATCCCTGAGGCACACCACTGGTCACCGGACTCTATGCAGAATATGATGCATTTACAACCACTCTTTGTCTTCTGTGGGCAAGCCAGTTCTGGATCCACAAAGCAAGGTCCCCTTGGATCCCATGCCTCCTACTTTCCCATAAGCCTGCGATGGGGTACCTTCTCAAATGCCTTACTGAAATCCATATACACTACATCTACTGCTCTTCCTTCACCAATGTGTTTAGTCAGATCCTCAAGAAATTCAATCAGGCTCGTAAGGCACAACATGCCCTTGACAAAGCCATGCTGACAATTCCTAATCATATTATACCTCTTGAAATGTTCATAAATCCTGCCTCTCAGGATCTTCTCCATCAACTCACTGGTCTATAATTTCCTGGGCTAACTCTACTCCCTTTCTTGAATGAAGGAAAAACATCCACAACCCTCCAATCCTCTAGAACCTCTCTCGTCCCCATTGATGATTCAAAGATTATCGCCAGAGGATCAGCAATCTCCTCCCTCGCCTCCCACAGTAGCCTGTGGTGCATCTCATCCGGTCCCGGTGACTCACCCAACTTAATGCTTTCCAAAAGCTACAGCGCATCCTCTCCCTTAATATCTACATGCTCAAGCTTGTCAGTCTGCTGCAAGTCATCACTACTATCACCAAGATCTTTTTCCATAGTGTATACTGAAGTAAAGTATTCACTAAGTACCTCTGCTGTTTCCTCCAGTTCCATACACACTTCCCCACTGTCACACTTGATAGGTCCTATTCTTACACATCTTATCCTCTTGCTCTTCACATCCTTGTAGAATACCTTGGAGTTTTCCTTAATCCTGCCCACCAAGGCCTTCTCATGGGCCCCTCTGGCTCTCCTAATTTCCTTTTTAATCTCCTTCCTGGTAGCCTTATAATCTTCTAGATCTCTAACATTACCTAGCTCTCTGAACCTTTTGTAATCTTTTCTTTTCCTCTTGACTAGATTTATTACAGCCTTTGTACACCACAGTTCCTGTACCTTACCATAACTTCCCTGTCTCATTGGAACATACCTATGCAGAACTCCACACAGATATCCCCTGAACATTTGCCACATTTCTTCCGTACTTTTCCCTGAGAACATCTGTTTCCAATTTAAGCTTCCAATTTCCTGCCTGACAGCCTCATAATTCCCCTGACTTCAATTAAACACTCTTCTAACTTCTCTGTTCCTATCTCTCTTCAATGCTATTGTAAAGGAGATAGAATTATGATCACTATCTACAAAGTGCCCTGAGAGATCTGATACCTAACCAGATTAATTTCCCAATACCAAATCAAATACAGTCTCTCCTTTTCTAGGCTTATCTACATATTGTGTTAAGAAACCTTCCTAAACACGCCGAACAAACTCCACCCCACCTAAATCCATTGCTCCAGGGAGATGCCAACCGACATTTGGGAAATTAAAATCTCCCATCATGAAAACTCTTATAATTACACCTTTCCAGGATCTGTTTCCCTATCTGCACTTTGGTATCCCTGTTACTATTGGGCAGCCTATAAAAAACACCAAGTTATTGACCCCTTCCTGTTCCTAACCTCCACCCACAGAGACTCAGTAGAGAAACCTTCCACGACGTCCACCTTTTCTGCAGCCGTGACACTATCTCTGATCAACAGTGCCACGCCCCCAGCTCTTTTGCCTCCCTCCCTGTCCTTTCTGAAACATCTAAAACCCGGCACTTTCCTGTCCCTGACCTCCATCAGGTCACCTCTCATCCTCCGTCGCTCCAAGGAGAAAAGGCCGAATTCATCAAGCTATCCTCATAAGGCATGCTCCCCAATCCAGACAATATCCTTGTAAATCTCCTCTGCACCCTTTTTATGGTTTCCACATCCTTCCTGTAGTGAGGTGACCAGAATTGAGCACAGGACTCCAATTGGGCTCTGACTAGGGTCCTATATAGCTGCAACATTACATCACGGCTCTTAAACAATCCATATACACTGTATGGCTCTCCCTTCATCAATGTGTTTAGTCTGAAACAATCGATCGACAAATGGTGCAATAGCCACAGCTCTACATATCGTCCTTACACATCTGGAGAAGAAGGAGGCTTATGTGAGAATGCTGTTCTTGGACTAGAGTTCAGCATTCAACACTATAGCTCCATCCAGGCTCAATAAGAATCTCAGAGCCCTCACCTTGACCCCGTCTTGGGCAGCTGGATCCTGGACTTCCTGTCAGATTGCCAGCAGGTTGTAAAAGTGGGCTCCCTCACCTCCAACCCTCTGATTGCCAACACAGGTGCACCTCAGGGCTGCATATTGTGTCTTCTCCTTTACTTCCTGTATACTCATGACTGTATCACCACCCACAGCTCCAATCTGCTAATTAAACTTGCCGACAACGCTACATTGATTGGCCTAATCTCAATCAATAACGAGGTGTCCTACAGGGAAGAAGTCAAGAAAACAACCTTTCCCTCAATGTTGCCAAAACAAAGGAGCTGGTTGTGGACTACAGGAGAAATGGAGACGGGCCAACTCCTATTGACATCATTGGATCTCGGGTTGAGAAAGTGAACAGCTTTAAGTTCCTCGGCATCCACATCACTGAGGATATCACAGTTCCATACTTACCGGCTGTGTGGTGAAAAAAGCACGACAGTGCCTCTTTCACCTCAGACGGTTGAAGAAGTCTGATATGGGCCCCCAAGTCCTAAGAACCGTCTACAAGGGCACAATTGAGAGCATCCTGACTGGCTGCATCACTGCCTGGTGTGGGAGCTGTACTTTCCTTAATCGCAGGAACCTGCAGACAGTGGTGCGGACAGCCCTGCGCATCTGTAGTTGTGAACTTTCCACTGTTCAGGACATTTACAAGGATAGGTGTGTAAAAAGGGCCTGAAGAATCATTGTGGAACCAAGCCATCCCAACCACAGTCTGTTCCAGCTGCTACCATCCGGGAAATGGTACTGCAGCATAAAAGCCAGGACCAACAGGCTACTGGACAGCTTCTTCCACCAGGACATCAGACTGATTAACTCACGCTGACTCGAGTGTACTCTATATTACATTGACTGTTCTATTTTTATAAATTACTTTAAATAACTATGATTGCACATGGCACATTTAGATGGAGATGTAACATAAAGATTTTTACTCCTCACGTATATGAAGGACATAAGAAATAAACTCAATTCAATTTCATTTAATTCATCTCAGTCCTGGACAGTGCACCTCCTTTTACACAGACTGGGATCCCTGGTTCCAGATGTTGTGCATTTCAATGTGCTCACCTCTCAGTCCTCGATTCTCTAAATGAAAGGGTTATCGCATTTGATCTTTCTTCATATGATGACCCCACCACTACGGGGATCAGTCTGGTGAATCTTCATTGCACTGTCTAACCTCACCCGTGTTTCCACCATGACTCTTCTCCCACCCCTAACCCTACTTCCACCTTCCCACCTGCCCCTCACCTGGATCCACTTTCACTCCCCAGCTTTTGCCCCATCCCCACCTCTCACGTATCTTCTCAATTTCCCATCTACTGTTGGTCTTAAATACCCCCAGCTGGGCCTCTGCAGCTGCCTCTGCTAATTTCACAAATTCGCCACACTCTGGCTAAAGAAATTTTGCTGCATCTTGGTTTTAAATATGCATCCCTCTATCCTGAGGGGCATTCACAATTTTAAGTGTGTGCAAATTGACCGCCTGGGTTGCTGATTGGGATCTTCCGCAGGGAGAGTTAAGTTTAGGGAATACATCTTTCAGGAGCGCAGATAGCTGGTAAATAAATGAATAAGTGGCCGGCAACACACATAAAATTTGCTGGTGAACGCAGCAGGCCAGGCAGCATTTATAGGAAGAGGTACAGTCCGTTTTGGGCTGAGACCCTTGGTCAGGACTAACTGAAAGAAGAGATAGTAAGAGATTTGAAAGTGGGAGGGGGAGGGGGATATTGGAAATGATAGGAGAAGACAGGAGGGGAAGGGATGGAGCTAAGAGCTGGAAAGTAAATAAATAACAGATGGGGTATGAAGGGGATGTAGGGCATTAGCGGAAGTTAGAGAAGTCAATGTTCATGCCATCAGGTTGGAAGCTACCCAGACGGAATACAAGGTGTTGTTCCTCCAACCTGAGAGTGGCTTCATCTTGCCAGTAGAGGAGGCCGTGGATAGACATGTCAGAATGGGTATGGGACATGGAATTAAAATGTGTGGCCACTGGGAGATCCTGCTTTCTCTGGCGGACAGAGCGTAGGTGTTCAGAGAAATGGTCTCCCGGTCTGCATCGGGTCTCACCAATATATAGAAGGCCACATCGGGAGCACCGGATGCAGTATATCACCCCAGCCGACTCACAGGTGAAGTGTCACCTCACCTGGAAGGACTGTCTGGGGCCCTGAATGGTAGTGAGGGAGGAAGTGTAAGGGCATGTGTAGCACTTGTTCCGCTTACAAGGATAAGTGCCGGGAGGGAGATCGGTGGGGAGGAATGGGGGACGAATGGACAAGGGAGTCGCATAGGGAGCAATCCCTGTGGAGAGCGGGGGGGGGGGGGAGGGAAAGATGTGCTTAGTGTTGGGATCCCATTGGAGATGGCGGAAGTTAAGGAGAATCAAGTGTTAGACCCAGAGGCTGGTGGGGTGGTAGGTGTGGACAAGGGGAACCATACTCCTAGTGGTGTGGTGGGAGGATGGGGTGAGAGCAGATGTGCGTGAAATGGGAGAGAAGCATTTGAGAGTAGAGTTGATGGTGGAGGTGGGAAGCCCCTTTCTTTAAAAAAGAACAGGCAGGTTTGTGGATCTTGGGTAGGAGGTAGAAACAGGAAGTGCAGAGTCTGGGAACTATAAGGTTGGTAGCAGTGGATGGGAGATCCCCTGAGCAGATAAAGTTGGTGATGGTTCCCACACCCCACACTTCCCATTTCTACCTCCTACCCAAGATCCACAAACCTGCCTGTCCAGGTAGACCCATTGTCTCAGCTTGCTCCTGCCCCACCGAACTCATTTCTGCATACCTTGACACTGTTTTATCCCCGCTTGTTCAATCCCTTCCTACCTATGTTCGTGACACTTCTCACACTCTGAAATTTTTTGATGATTTTAAGTTTACTGGCCCCCACCGCTTTATTTTCACCATGGATGTCCAGTCCCTGTATACCTCCATCCCCCACCGGGAAGGGCTCAGAGCTCTCCGCTTCTGTTTGTATTCCAGACCTAACCAGTTCCCCTCTACCACCACTCTGCTCCATCTAGCAGAATTAGTCCTCACTCTTAATAATTTCTCCTTTGGCTCCTCCCACTTCCTCCAAACTAAAGGTGTAGCCATGGACACCCGTATGGGTCCCAGCTATGCCTGCCTTTTTGTTGGCTTTGTGGAACAATCCATGTTCCAAACCTATACTGGTATCCGTCCCCGACTTGTCCTTCGCTACATCGACGACTGCATTGGCGCTGCTTCCTGCACGCATGCTGAGCTTGTTGACTTCATTAACTTTGCCTCCAATTTTCACCATAACCTCAAGTTTACATGGTCCATTTCCGACACTACCCTCCCCTTTCTTGATCTTTCTGTCTTATCTCTGGAGACAGCTTATCTACTGATGTCAACTATCAGCCTCCGGACTCTCACAGCTACCTGGACTATTCCTCTTCTCACCCTGTCTCTTGCAAAAATGCCATCCCCTTCTCGCAATTCCTCTGTCTCCGCCGCATCTGCTCTCAGGATGAGGTTTTTCATTCCAGGACCGAGGGAGATGCCCTCTTTTTTACCTGTTTTGACGTGTCAACCCATCGCCTCCTCCCGTGCCAAGATGAGGCCACCCTCAGGTTTTTATAAAGCTGCAACACAACTTCCAGACTTTTGAACTCAAATGTCTCGACTAATAAAGACAACCATGCCATTTGGCTTCTTAACCACTCGATCAATCTGTGCAGTCATTTTCAGGGACAGATGAATGTGGACTCTAAGATCCCTCTGATCATCATCACTGTTTAGCATCTTGCACTTAACAGTGTCCTGTATCTTTACATTTGGCCAACCGAGCTGCCAGGATGATCGTCACTAATCAAATCTCACTGAGTTTTCTCAGGTCCTGTTGAATTTGACAAGTGCACAAGTACGGGAAGGTACAGGGACAGAGAAACACTGACTTGTAGCAACATCACAGGTAAGCACATTCTGATAACACACGGAAAACAAATTATACGATTCTCTGTCAGTAACAATATAGAAATATATTTTACGTCACCATGCTAACAGGACCAGTACAACAGGGACTGGACGGCGGCTCATCTCAGACGGTTCGGTGTGAAGGTCTCACAACCCGGCAGATTCTGTCAAGGAAGCGAGGCGAGGCTGCCAGTTCGGGAAAGTTCATCCCCTCCCCCTTCAGGTTTCACCGATCACCTTGTGTTTCTCTCTCCCTTCCCCCCCCCCCGCCTTTTATCCTCCTGTCCTGCCGAAGGGTTTCGGCCGGTAACGCGACTGTACTCTTTTCCTGGGTGCTGCCGGGCCTGCTGAGTTCCTCCAGCACTTTGCGGAAGTTGCTCGCATTGCCAGCATCTGCCGATTTTCCTCTTGTTTGAGTTCGGGAAAGTTAAAGGGTCTCACTGCCCAACATCAGACCTCCCTGCTCGGGACCGGCTTCAATACTCACCGAATGGAAATTGTCGGTGTTGCCCCGCAGAGAATAATCCGTTCCCGGAACCCGAACCCGATCCCACCGCCGACTCACTTCAACAAAGGACGGAAAACAACACCGCCCTGCCCGTACTGAGCATGCGCGATGTCGTCTGCGCGTCATTAGCGCGGTGGGCGGGGCCTCGGAACCAAACCTGCGGCTCTCTCCGCCAGAGAAAGTAGGATCTCCCAGTGGCCAAACATTTTACTTCCACATCCCATTCTGACATGTCTATCCACCGCCTCCTCTAGTGTAAAGACGAAGCCACACTGAGGAACAACACCTTATATTCCGTCTGGGTAGCCTCCAACCTGATGGCATGAACATCGACTTCTCTAACTTCCGCTAGGCCCCACCTCCCCCTCGTACCCCATCCGTTATTTATTTATATACACACATTCTTTCTCTCACTCTCCTTTTTCTCCCTCTGTCCCTCTGAATATACCCCTTGCCCACCCTCTGGGGCCCCCCGCCCCCGTCTTTCTCCCTGGGACTCCTGTCCCATGATCCTCTCATATCCCTTTTGCCTATCACCCGTCCAGCTCTTGGCTCCATCCCTCCCCCTCCTGTCTTCTCCTATCATTTTGGATCTCCCCCCTCCCTCTCCCTCTCAAATCTCTTATTAGCTCTTCTTTCAGTTAGTCCTGATGAAGGGTCTCGGCCTGAAACGTCGACTGTACCTCTTCCTAAAGATGCTGCCTGGCCTGCTGTGTCCACCAGCGACTGTGATGTGTGTTGCTTGAATTTCCAGCATCTGCAGATTTCCTCGTGTTTGCAGCTGCCGCATCTCTGCGGCAAAACGGGATCACGTGACGGGAGAAGGGTCTCCCACGTGACCCGGTGACGTCTCCTCGCCCCTCACACGCTGCCCGACGCATTCCCACTTTATTTCATTATTTCCCGTATTATTTCAGCAACATTTTTAATTTTTCCCTCCATATCGTCCCTGTCCCTTCCTCTCCACCCCCCCCCCCTCGGGTCACAGAGTTCTATGTTTATTAACACTAGTTTCTATTCACATTCCTCCGATCACTGAGTCTTCACCGGCCTCTGTGGTGGGGATTTACAGACATTCACCACCCTCGGAGTGGAGACGTTTCCCCTCATCTCAGTCCCGGACAGTCCACCCCCTTTTTCAGAGACTGGGATCCCTGGTTCAGCCAGTAATGATGTTGTGCATTTCAATGTGTTCACCTCTCAGTCCTCGATTCTCTAAATGAAAGGGTTATCACATTTGATCTTTCTTCATATGATGACCCCACCACTCCAGGGATCAGTCTGGTGAATCTTCATTGCACTCTCTATAACAAATACTCTCTAACCTCTTTGTTAATCCTCTATGGAATTAATTTCCATCTTCTGCAGCCCCGTGTTGCCCCAACCACTCACCTCCCACCCCCGTCACTATTTCCACCTTCCCACCTCCCCCTCACCTGGATCCACCTCTCACTCCCCAGCTCTTGCCCCATCCCCACCCCTCACCTCTTTTCTCGGACTATTTCCCGTCCACTCTCAGTCCAGAGGGAGGGTCTCGGCCCGAAATGTTGACGGTCCATTTCCCTCCACAGATGCTGCCCGACCCACTGAGTTCCTCCGGCAGTTTGTTCTTTGGTCTGTGTGACCCGTGTTAGTGTGGGGAGCGGGATTTTACACCATATTCCCGGTACAGTCTCAACAAAACACAAATAATTGTCACTTTGCCCGGACCATTGGCCCCGCTTGCAGGGCAACAGTCTGCCGGTGTTTGCCCCCCAATGTGGTGAATCGCCACCACCGTGGGCTCAGACATTTCCACAGATGAGCCCCTCCTGTCCCCACCGGGACAAACATCCTGTCCGCCCCCTCTCTCCCCGTCTTCATCCTCTCCCTCCCCGGGGAACCGGCATCAAACCGACGGGCCGAGCAGTCTCCTCCTACCTCTCAGCGACACATCAGACTCCGGCCGCAGGAGACGCTTCACAAACGCCCCAACTTCCCTCGGAGGGAAATGGAAATAAATCAGAAAGCGGACATTAACTTTAACGGTTGTCCCGCCGTGACGGAAAGTTCGAGAGACGGTGTCAGCGGGGGTAACGCCCTCTCGGCTGGTCCGCCTCTGCTATTGGCTGGAAGCAGTGATTGACATCGCTTCGTACCAATGGGAATAGCGCAGCGCGTGACTCCTCTGTTGACAGCGGTGGGGGAGGGGCTGGTCACGTGATTAGTAGCCCGGCCGTTAAACCGACCAAGCTCGAGCTCACCAGCGCGCGGGGCACAAAAGGCCCCGGATGATCGGTTGAGGTGAGAAGGGGTCTCCGGGTTGGGGGTCTCACCGGGCGGCGTTTTCAACACCGACTTCGGGTAGTTGCTGTGACTCCGGACTCCGTGACCCGCAATCCCGGGACAGTCCTGCTCTCTTCCCTCTCTCTCAGCCCCACCATCCGTACACGGGCCCCGGGGAGCTTCCGGCTGATGAGGGAACGGGAACCGATGGGTCTCTCAGACAGAGCTGAGTTCCAGCTGTCTAAATGCAAGGATCGGGAACTCGGAGAAAGGGAACAAAATCTTTTACATCAGCTGTTGTGAAAATCACCTTTGTTCTGCCTCCAGTCACAAACAAGAGAAAATCTGCAGATGCTGGAAATCCGAGCAACACACACAAATTGCTGGAGGAACTCAGCATTAGTACTCTTTTCCATAGATGCTGCCTGGCCTGCTGAGTTCCCCCAGCATTTTGTGTCTGTTGCTTGTTCTACCCCCTCTTGTTCTGGACTTTCTACCCGTGAGAACATGTTTTGACCCATTCTCTCTGGGTACATAATGATATCAAACACCTTTGCCCTGGGCAACAAGTATCTTTCACATCACAAATGTGCCAGACTCCAATGAGACAGACTACTGCCCTTCCCTTCATATTCATTGGCATTGCCATCACTGAGTTCACCACCGTCAGTCACCTGGGGGAGGGTTCAGGGGAAATATTTATGTACAATACAGAAACTGGTGTTACCTGTGTGTATTGTGGTGATGCAAAAGTTACTGGAGAATTTGAAAGTGGGAAGAAGTGGAGTGATATTTGGAAATCTGAGTTTTTAAAGCGTAATTTAGCAAGCAAACCACATATGGACAATGTGCAAAAGCTCTGGCGAGAAAATCCTTCATTACCCGTTACAGGCCTGCTACATAGGTTGTGTGAGAGTGCAGATGAACTCGATCGAAGCCAGAGAAGATCAAAGTTCTTACTGACAGTGAATTGCTAGCTGTTGAAATAAATACCTCTCTATAGAAAATTCACGATGCAGATGTTGTCACTGGGTAAAAAAAAATGGACAGTACAAGCTTTATGTGCACACTGGTCATTACAAATTAGAGGGGACATTGGTGGGAAGGTGAGGAGACCTCCAGTGTCCCTGATGCCCTCACCTACAAGATGTGCATCCAGCTGCAGCTTGTAACCCTGCACTTTAAGGGGTTGGAACTTGAGATGGATGATTTCCGGATCATCCAGGAGTTGGAGAGGGTGATAGATATGACACGAAGAGAGGTGAGTTACACCCAAAGTGCAGGACACAGGAAACTAGGTGAGAGTCAGGAAGGAGAATGAGGTTAAATAGCCATCGCAGAGTAATCTTGTGTCCATCCCACACAACAACAGGTGGATCCACTTTAGAAACTGTTGGGGGGATCACTGACAGAGGAAAGTCAAAGGGGTGAGAGCGGACTCGTTAGTGAGGGGAACAGAACAAGAGGGGACTAATATCCCAGTGGTGAGGCTCGCTAGTGCTAGTGTGGGGAGAGGGTGATGTGGTTAAAATAAGTTGTAGGGGGAATGGGAGCCAGAATGACAGAACAGATAGTGGGGAGGGTGAATTGAATTTATTACATACATCCTTCATATACATGAGGAGTAGAAGTCTATACATTACGTCTCTGACTAAATATGCAATGTGTAATTTATAGTAATTTATAATAAATAGTTTGTACATCAGACAGTCAATATAACATAGAAATGCAATTGTATCAGCATGAATTAATCAGTCTGATGGCCTGGTGGAAGATGATGTCCCGGAGCCTGCTGGTCCTTTTGCTGTGGTACCGTTTCCTGGATGGTAACAGCAGGAACAGTTTGTGGTTGTGGTGAATTGGGACTCCAATATCCATTGGGCCCTTTTTACACACCTGTCTCTGTAAATGTCCTGAATAGTGGGAAGTTCACATCTACAGATGCGCTGGGCTGTCCGCACCACTCTCTGCAGGTTCCTGTGATTAAGGGAAGTACAGTTCCCATACCAGGCAGTGATGCAGCCAGTCGGGATGCTCTCAGTTGTGTCCCTGTAGAATGTTCTTAGGATTTGGGGCCCCATCCCAAACTTCTTCAACCGTCTGAGGTGAAAGAGGTGCTGGTGTGCTTTTTTCACAACACAGCCGGTATGTACAGACCATGTGAGATCCTCGGAGATGTTTATGCCGAGGAACTTAAAGCTGTTCACCATTGATGTCAATAGGGGTTAGCCTGTCTCCATTCCTCCTGCCATCCACAATCTGCTCCTTTGTTTTTGTGACAACGAGGGAGAGTTTGTTTTTTTGACACCAGTCAGATGTTGTTCAGACCTCAGACAGAGTCAGCAATCAAATGGTTGAGCATGGAGCGATGAATGTGCTGAGCTGTGTATATCACAATGCAAGAAGCATCGTAGGAAAGCCAGATGAGCTCAGGACAGGGAATTATGATATTGTAGCCATTATTGGGACTTGGTTGCACTCAACAGTCTGAGAGATTTAGAGGAACAAATTTGTAGAGAGATTGCAGACCATGCCAAGAAACAAAGGTGTGATTTTAACTTTCCATATATTGACTGGGACTCCCATACTGTAAAAGCTGTCAAGGGGGTAGAGGTTGCCAAATGTGCCCTTAATCAGTTAATAGAATTCCCGACATAGAAGTGTGCAATGAGCTGATAGGAAATGATCCAGGGCTGATGATCGAAATTAGTGATCATAATGCCATGAGATTCAAAGTAAATATGGCAAAAGAGAGGTCTGCACTACAGGTTGAGATTCTAAATTGGAGAAAGGTCAATTTTGATGGTATCAGAAAGGATCTGACAAGTGTGGTTTGGGACAGGCTGTTTTCTGGCAAAGGAGTACTTGGTAAGTGGGAGGCCTTCAGAAGTGAAATTCTGAGGGTGTAGAGTTTGTATGTGCCTGCCAAAATAAAAGTTGAAAGGTAACTGGTGCAGGGAACCTTGGTTTTCAAGAGATATTGAGTCTCCGGATATTTTGTTCCTCTAAATGCCTCAGACTGTTGGGTGCTACCAAGACTCATTAATGACTACAATATCATAATTCCACCCCCCGAGCTCATCCGACTTCTTGTTTTAGTTGTCTTCTGCAGGTTTCTAAAATTTTCCCAATAGTTTTTGCTCTTTTGTTTGCCCTCTCTATGGCTTTTATGTTAGCTTTGGCTTCTCATTTCATCCACAATTGTGTCCTCCTGCCTTTCCAATGCTTCCACTTCTTTGGGATGTATCTATCACTCAACTCCTGAATTGCTCCCAGAAACTCCAGCCGTTGCTGCTCCGTTGTCACTCCCAACTTTTCCCTTCCAAACAAGTTTGGCCAGCTTCTCTGTCATAGAAAAATGGAGAAGTTCAGTATGGAAACAGGCTATTTGGCCCATCTAGTCAATGCTGAAAAAAACATTTAAGGTCTCTACTGCAACTACCTGCACTGGGACTTTCACCTTCAGACCCCTGCCATCCAGGCTCCCATCCAAACTTCTTTTAAATGGTGAAACCGAGCTCATATTCACCACTTGTGTTGACATCTCATTCCACACTCTCATGACCATTTCAGTAAAGAGCTTTTCCAAATGTTCCCATTAAATTTTCACCTTCTCCATTTAACCATGACCTCTGGTTGTCATCCCACCCAACCTCAGTGGAAAAAGCTGCTTGCATTTACCCTATCTATACCGTCATAATTTTGTATACTTCTAACAAATCCTCAAAGCAATGTATAATTTCCTTGTTTATGTTTAGAGCCTTTTTTAGGTGTATAAAATGATGAGGTGCATTGATCATGTGGATAGCCAGAGGATTCTTTCCCAGGGCTGAAATGGCTAACACGAGGTTGTTAGTTTTGAGATGCTTGGAAATAGATACCAAGGGGATGTCAGGGGTAAGTTTTTTACACACAGTGGTGGGTGTGTGGAATGCACTGCCGGCTATTTGTGTGAGGTTGTATCAGCTACTGTGGGGCCAGGGACCCATGCAGCTCATTAGGAACAGGGAATAATAACAATGGAGAGAGTCAGACTGAACCAGGTCACAGATTGGAGATGGCATAAATATCCCATTCTTATAGAGACAGGAACAGTATCAAAGAATATGTTGGTCATTCCAGATACCAGCACTGTGCCCAGTTAGAAGATGATTTCTCTCTCCAACTTGGGTTGAACTTCACTGTAACAGTGTGATTCCAGATCACACGTTGACAACTCAAGCGATCTCATCTGAAATATTGTCCTACACCCATTGATGGATTTCTTAAATATTTTTACAGGTTAAAAATGACAAGGAATTTGTCTATGGGAATCTCAAACACAACACGCCAGTTTTGCTGTCTCTATCCAGATATTTAAGAAGAGGAGCAAGGGATTCACTCGATCATCCTTCCTGATCAGACTGTGAGGAGGGATTCACTCGGTCATCTGACCGAATGGCTCACCAGCGAGTTCACACCGGGGAGAGGCCGTTCACCTGCTCGGACTGTGGGAAAGGATTCTCTAAATCACCTCACCTACAGAGGCACCAGTCAGTTCACAATGGGGAGCGGCCGTTCACCTGCTCGGACTGTGGGAAGGGATTCACTGAATCATATAACCTACTGATACACTGGTCAGTTCACACTGGCGAGATGGCATTCACGTGCTCAGACTGCAGGAAGGGATTCACTTGCTCATCCCTACTGAAGGTGCATCAGCGAGTTCACACTGGGGAGAGGCCGTTCACCTGCTCCGACTGTGGGAAGGGATTCACTTCGTCCTCTGTTCTACAGAGACACCAGCGAGTTCACACTGGGGAGAGGCCGTTCACCTGCTCAGTGTGTGGGAAGGGATTCACTCGATCATCCCACCTACAAGCACACTTGTCTGTTCACACTGGGGAGGGGCTGTTCACCTGCTCAGTGTGTGGGAATAGATTCACTTGCTCATCCCACCTGAAGGTACATCAGCGAGTTCACACTGGGGAGAGGCCGTTTACCTGCTCAGACTGTGGGAAAGGATTCACTCAATCATCCCAACTGAAGGTACATCAGCGAGTTCACACCGGGGAGAGGCCGTTCATCTGCTCAGACTGTGGGAAAGGATTCACTCGATCATCCCAACTGAAGATACATCAGCAAGTTCACACTGGGGAACGGCTGTTCAACTGCTCAAACTGCGGGAAGGGGTTCACTCAGTCATCTGAACTGAAGGTACACCAGCGAGTTCACACTGGAGGGAGTCTGTTCACTTGCTCAGTGTGTGGGAAGGGATTCACTCGGTCATCCAACCTACTGACACATCAGTCAGTTCACACTGGGGAGAGGCCGTTCACCTGCTCGGACTGTGGGACAGGATTCACTTGCTCATCCCACCTGAAGGTACATCAGCGAGTTCACACAGGGGAGAGGCCGTTCACCTGCTCGGACTGTGGGAAGGGATTCACCTGCTCATCCCAACTGAAGGTACATCAGCGAGTTCACACAGGGGAGAGGCCGTTCATCTGCTCAGACTGTGGAAAGGGATTCATGCAGTCATCTGAACTGAAGGTGCATCAGCGAGTTCACACTGGGGAGAGGCCATTCATCTGCTCAGACTGTGGGAAGGGATTCATTCAGTCATCTGAACTGAAGGTACATCAGCGAGTTCACACTGGAGAGAGGCTATACACCTGCTCAGACTGTGGGAAGGGATTCACTTGCTCATCCCAATTGAAGGTACACCAGCGAGTTCACACTGGAGAGAGGCCATTTACCTGTGCAGACTGTGGGAAGGGATTCACTTGCTCATCTGCACTGAAGGTACATCAGCGATTTCACACTGGGGAGAGGCCGTTCAGCTGCTTGGACTGTGGAAAGGGATTCACTCAGTCATCTGCCCTAATGGCTCACCAGAGAGTTCACAGTGGCGAGCGGCCCTTCACCTGCTCAGACTGTGGGAAGGGATTCACTCAGTTGTCTCATCTACAGAGACACCAGCGTGTTCACACAGGGGAGAGGTCATTCAACTGCTCAGTGTGTGGGAAGAGATTCACTCAGTCATCCAACCTACAGAAACACCAGCGAGTTCACACTGGGTAGAGGCCGATCTCCTTCTCACACTTTGGGAAGAGATTCTGTCAGCCATCGCCACCAAATGTCCATCATTGAGTTCACACTGGGGAGAGGCCGTTCACCTGCTGTAAATGTGTGAAGCGATTCGCTCAGTCATCTAACCATATGTAACTCTCGCTTCAGCTAGCAGCTTAATATAGGGGGTGATAGCCCCCCAGCCCGGCCAAACTTAAGAAATCTCGTTTGGGTGGATGCTGCGCGATGTGTCCCCTGTTACAAATCAGTACCCCGAAATAACAAACGGTACATAATATGCGATTAAACGATTGGGCTTTGTAGTTATTACTTTGACTATAGGGTTAGTAAAGAAAAAGTAAAGGAAAAGGGCCCACTCTCTCCATTCATGTCTTCTCACCTCTCCCCAGCAAAAGACCACAAAAATCTCCCTTCCAGACTCACAAGAAAGAACAAGATTTCTCTCATTGGATAGCCCTGCACTTCAAAACCCTGTTGTCTCTAGTCGTAACATAAACATTGCTGCTACAGAGAAACCGTTACCTCAGTAGTGATAGATTACAGAGAGGCCATTACATTAACACTGAAAACTCGCAGCACGTTACAGTTGTGACACACTACTGGGTTCACAATAGACAATAGGTGCAGAAGTAGGCCATTTGGCTCTTCGAGCCAGCACTGCCATTCACTGGGATCATGGCTGATCATCCACAATCAGTACCCCGTTCCTGCCTTCTCCCCATAACCTTTGACTCCGCTATCTTTAAGAGCTCTATTCATCTCTTTCTTGAAAGCATCCAGAGACTTGGCCTCCACAGCCTTCTGGTGCAGTGCATTCCATATATCCACCACTCTCTGGGTGAAAAAATGTTTCCTCAACTCCATTCTAAATGGCTTACCCCTTATTCTTAAACTGTGGCCTCTGGTTCTGGACTCACCCATCAGTGGGAACATGCTTCCTGCCTCCAGCGTGTACAATCCCTTAATAATCTTATATGTTTCAATAAGATCCCCTCTCAGCCTTCTAAATTCCAGTGTATACAAGCTCAGTCGCTCCAATCTTTCAACATATGACAGTCCCGCCATCCCGGGAATTAACCTTGTGAACTTGTGTTGCACTCCTTCAATAGCAAGAATGTCCTTCCTCAAATTTGGAGACCAAAATTGCACACAGTACTCCAGGTGTGGTCTCACCAGTGCCCTGTACAGCTGCAGAAGGACTTCTTTGCTCCTATACTCATTTCCCCTTGTTATGAAGGCCAGCATGCCATTAGCTTGCTTCACTGCCTGCTGTACCTGCATGCTTGCTTTCAGTGACTGATGTACAAGAACACCTGGATCTCGTTGTACTTCCCCTTTTCTTAAATTGATTCCATTTAGATAATAATCTGCCTTCCTGTTCTTACCACCAAAGTGGATAACCTCACATTTATCCATATTAAACTGCATCTGCCATGCATCCGCCCACTCACCCAGCCTGTCAAAGTCACCCTGCATTCTCATAACATCCTCCTCACATTTCACACTGCCACCCAGCTTTGTGTCATTGGCAAATTTGCTAATGTTACTTTTAATCCTTTCATCTAAATCATTAATATACATTGTAAACAGCTGTGGTCCCAGCTCTGAACGCTGTGGAACCACACTGGTCACCGCCTGCCATTCCGAAAGGGACCCGTTAATCGCTACTCTTTGTTTTCTGCCAGCCAGCCAATTTTCAATCCATGTCAGTACTCTGCCCCCAATACCATGTGCCCTAATTTTGCCCACTAATCTCCTATGTGGGACTTCATCAAGGGCTTTCTGAAGGTCCAGGTACACTATATCCACTGGCTCTCCCTCGTCCATTTTCATACTTACATCCTCAAAAAATTCCGGAAGATTAGTCAAGCACAATTTCTGCACTGGGGAGAAAGTTTCAATAAGCTGCATGCTGGATATTTGTCCATCACCGTTGCTGAATGCAATTTCGAGAGTGACTGTTGGTGCTGAACTCTGCAATTATTGCTGATGCTCACCACACCCAGTTCTGCACCCTGGTCACTGGGCATGGGAGGAGGTTCTTCTGCTGCATATTCACCTTTATTGGGACTGGAGTGGAGAGCGGCCAGTGAAGGAGTGGAGCTTTGAGGCTTCGGCTCGAGAGATTTCAGCGAGCAGAGGCAGAGGATGAGCTTGCTCCCAGTAAGGTAAGGCCGGGAAAGTTTATTTAATTAATTAACCTAGGAGTTAGTAATGGAGGCAGTAGGTAGGGCAGTCCAGTGCTCCGATTGTAGGATGTGGGAAGTCAGGGACAGCACAATTGTCTCCGATGTCTACACCTGCATGAGGTGCATCCAGCTGCAGCTCCTGTCAAATCGGTTCATTGGGGGGGGCAGAGGCAGTAATAGATCAGAGTTTCAGGGAGACAGTCACCCCTAAAAGTCAGGAGACAGGTAAATGGGTGACTGTCAGGAGAGGGAAGGGGAATAGACAGAAAGAGCAGAGCACCCCTGTGGCCGTTCCCATCAACAATAAGGATACTGTTTTGGATACTGTTGGTGGGGACGACCTACACCTACCAGGGACAAATTGTAGTGGTCACGTCTCTGGCACCGAGACTGGACCCTCAGCTCAGAAAGGAAGGAGTGAAAAGAGGAGAGCAGTAGTGATAGGGGATTCGATAGTTAAGGGGACAGTTAAGAGGTTCTGTGGGAAAGATATAGAATCCCCGTCTGTTCCCTCCCTGGTGCCAGGGTCCGTGATATCTCGGATGGAGTTCTCGGTATTCTCAGGAGAGAGGGTGAGCAGCCAGATGTCCTGGTCCACGTGGAGACCAATGACATAGATGGGAGTAGGGATCAGGTCCTGAAGAAGGAATAAAGGGAGTTAGGGGGAAAAAGTTAAAAAGCAGGACCTCAAGGGTGGTAATCTCGGGATTGCTGCCTGTGCCACGAGACAGAGAGGGTGGGAACAGGAAGTCATGGCAGTTGAATGTGTGGCTGAGGAGTTGGTGCTGGGGGCAGGGGTTCAGATTTCTGGAGCATTGGGATCTCCTCTGGGGAAGGTCTGACCTGTACAACAAGGACGGGCTGCACCTGAACTGGAAAGGGACCAATATCCTGGTGGGCAGGTTTGTTAGGGCTGCTGGGGAGGGTTTAAACTAGTTTGTCAGGGGGGTGGGAATCAGAATTTGAGTGCAGAGATGAGGGTAGAAGGACAAGGGCATGATGCTGTGTGTTCTGAGTTGCTGAGGAAGGACAGGCAGGGGACAAAACATAAATGTAGCCAGTTTGAGGGGTTGAAGTGTGTCTATTTCAATGCTAGGAGTATTACGAATAAAGGGGATGAACTTAGAGAATGGATCAGTACGTGGAACTATGACGTTGTGGCCATTACTGAAACTTGGCTGGAGGAAGGGCAGGATTGGCTGATGCAGGTACTGGGGTTTAAGTGTTTTACAAGGATTAGGATGGGAGGTAGAAAGGGGGGGAGTAACATTACTGATCAGGGATGGTATCACGGCTGTAGAAAGGGAGGACACTGCAGAGGGAGTGTCCACTGAGTCGGTGTGGGTGGAAGTCAGAAATAGGAAGGGATCAATCACTGTGCTGGGAGTAGTCTATAGGCCCCCAAATAGCCCTCGGGACACCAAGAAACAGATAAGCAGGCAGATTTTCGAATGGTGCAGGAAATACAGGGTTGTAGTTATGGGTGATTTCAACTTCTCTCATATTGACTGGCACCTCTTGACTGCAAGGGGGATAGACGGGGCTGAATTTGTCAGGTTTGTTCAAGAAGGATTCCTGACACAGTATGTGACCGGCCGATGAGAGGACAGGCTACTCTTGATCTAGTTCTCGGTAATGAACCTGGTCAGGTGGCAGACATCTTGGTGGGGGAGCATTTTGGTGAGAGTGACCACAACTCCCTTAGCTTCAGCATAGCTATGGAAAAGGATAAAAACAGACAAAATGGGAAAGTGCTTAACTGGGGAATGGCTAACTATGAATGGAAGAGGCAGGAACTAGCGAGAGTAAATTGGAAACAGGTGTTCAAAGGTGAAAGCACAGAAGTAATGTGGAGGAAGTTTAGGGACCGCTTGTGCTAGGTTCAGGATAGGTTTGTCCCACTGAGGCAAGGAAAAAATGGTAGGAAAAGGGAACCGTGGCTGACGAAACACGTGAGGCAACTCGTCAAGCGGAAGAAGGAAGCAGATGTTAGATATAAGAAGCAGTCAGAGCCCTGTTGTTCGCTTTTCGATTGCTCCTACCCTGTTTACTTAATTGTCTCCTACCAGTCTTTTTTTTGAAACCTTATTATAATACTTCAATACTGCTTTACTATAGCTGGGAAAAGAACCAGAGCATTTGCAAAAGAAAGAGAAACAGAAGATGAATCCCCAGTCACTTTGGATTCAATCAGTGACTTCCTTAAACAGCAAAAATCGGAATTCTCTGAGGAGTTTCAATGACTTAACGGCAAATTGGATACAATTCAACGAACTTTATTTCAGCATGAGAGCCAAATTCAGGAGAATACTGTGAAACTAATGACACTTGAAGAGGACGTTGAAGATACAATTAAACTCTGCAAAGAGTTATCTTTATCCAATGATAAAATGCTGAGAAGGATCATCAGATCGAAAATAGAAATAGGAGGAGTAACTTGTGAATCCTGGGTCTTGAAGAATCAATTGAAGGCGCTGACCCTACGAAGTTTTTTTGCAAACTTTCTCAAGCAGCTTTTCCCTGCTTTATTCACTTCCAAGCCGAAGCTTGATGGAGCTTTTTGCTCTCTGACTTTGAAGCCATTGTCCTTGGCAGTGAAACCCAGATCGGTCAGACTAGCCTTTCATGAATTTCGTATTAAGGACCTTTTAATTCGCCATACCCGGAGACAAGGAATGATCGATTTCCAAAATTGCAAGGTTAGATTTGTGGAAGACTATTCACCTGAAGTTTTGGCTGATCGCATGAAATATAAAGAAGTTATGTTGGAATTTTATAATAAAGGATATAAACCATGCCTTCAGTTCCCCGCATGTCTGCGTATTGTTTTGAAGAACGGATTGCGAAAAAGAATCCATTCAGTTGAAGATGCAAAAGAGTTTCTGAAGGATGAAGTCTAAAACTTATATTTCTTATTTGATCAAGTTTTTTCTTCTGTAAATATGAATTTGAAATAAGGTTTCATTAAGCTTACGTTTTGGCTGTTCATATACTGTCTTTTGTTATATTTTTTTTGATACTATATTTTATCCCGTTTTGAGGCTTTATTTTAATACAGCTTTCTTTGAATTTGTTTAAAGTGATCCTTTCGTATTTCCGAATACCGAGTTATTTTACTTTTTATGTTGTGTCTTGGTAGGGTGGTAGGGACATAATGACCTTGCAGGACTGGAGTTTTTTTTCTGTCAATGGGATTTTTTGGGGCCGGTACTTAGTTCTTAGCTCGCTGACTGTCTATTGACTGTCTTGACTGTCTGTCTTGCTTTGGGTGGGGGGGGGAGGGCCTATTTCTCTCTGGGAGCTGTGTTGGGTTGAATATATGAGTGTTTGTTTGAATACCTTACTTTACGGTTTGCTTTCTAGTTTTAATAACTTACGGCCAGATCTTTTAATTACACGATTGGTATTTAAAATTTTTCAAAATATCAACCTATTTAGTTTGAATGTGAAAGAGCTGTATCACCCCTTCAAAAGGAACAAAGTGTTTGCTTACATTAAAAAAATTAAAAGCACCTATTATTTTTTTTACAAGAAACGCACATACGCAGCGGTGATAGCTTACGTTTTTTTTTACTCGGTGGAAGGGTATGCAATTCCACTCTTCGTTTAAAGCACAATCACGTGGCGTTTCAATCTTTGTAGATAATACAGTTTCCTTTATTCAGCATAAAGTTGTTTCGGACCCTAATGGTCGACTTGCTATTGTATCGGAGTTTAGACAGTAAATTAATTGTTTCTGGTAATGTATATGCCCCCAACATAGATGATTCAGGATTTTTTGAATGTCTATTTTCCTTTTTGCCAGATTTGTGTACTTACTCCCTTTGATAGGAGGAGATTTTAACTGCTGGTTAGATCCAGTATTAGATCACTCATCTGTTAAACCCTCCACACTTAATAAATCAGCTTTGTTTATCCAATCTTTTCCAACTAAATGTGGTATAGTTGATGCTTGGCGTTTTCTGCATCTGACGGACAAGAAGTATTCATTTTTCTCTCATGTCTATCGTTCTTATACCGGGATTGACTATTTTTTTATTGATAGTCAAATGATTCCATTAGTTTGATTGATTGAATATAAACAGATTGCTATCTCTGACCACTCTCCTGTAATTCTATCTTCAAATCTTTCTGGTCCTATCCCCATGAGTAGATTTTGGTGATTTAATTTAACTCTGTTATCCGATGAGAATTTTTAAAAATTTATGGAGAATCAAATTACTCTTTTTTTGGAAGAAAATACGTTGGAAGAGACATCTAGCCTTATTATATGGGATACTTTTATAGCATAACATCCAGGGTCAAATTTTCTTATACTGCAAACATCATTAAAAAAGCTAACAAAGAAAGAAATGAATTAGCCAATCAGTTAAAGCAACTGGACTTCGATGCCTGATCCTGAAACATATGAGACGTATTGAAACTAAAACTAAATATGATCTTCTTTTAACATATCCAATTGAAAGCCAACTTTTAAAAGATAGAAGTCAACTTTATATTCATGGAGATAAAACTGGTAAGCTACTGGCTAATCAATTGAAGCCATTTTCAGTGAATTAGCAAATTAAAGAAATAAGTAAAATTAATGGGGACATGACAACTGACCACCTTGAAATTAATGACACTTTTAGGGAATTTAATTCTAAATTGTATAGTTCTGGCTCTGTTAATGATAATATTGCAAAGAATAATTTTTAGATCAATTAAATATTCCTAATCTTTCATTAGATGATCATAGGCAATTGGATCAACCTATTTCCCAGGAGGAAAGTGCTCAGGCTATTTGAGAATTGCATTCTGGGAAATCCCCAGGACCCGCTGGATTCTCTGGAGAGTTTTATAAGGCTTGTTCCTCCTTGCTTATACCACACTTATGTTCTACCCTTACAGATTCCTTTAAGGTAGGAAGACTACAGCAGTCTTTCTACTAAGTTTTCATTTCGCTCATTCTCAAAAAGAATAATCCTACTGTATGTTCTTTGTATAGACCTATCTCTTTATTCAATTTTGATACTAAAATTTTATCTAAAGTGTTGGCTCGCAGACATAAAAATATTATATCTTCTATGGTTTCGGATGATCAGACAGGATTTATTAAAAATCTATATTCCCATTTTAATATACGGCATTTGTTGAATGTTATATACTTTCCATCTAAGGAAATACCGGAATGTGTGATATCTTTGGATGTGGAGAAAGCTCTTGACAGAGTTGAATGGAACTTTCTATTTACATCCTTAGAAAAATTTATTTTGGACCTACTTTTATTCATTAGATTAAATTATGTTATTTATCTCCCTCCGCTCGGGTTCTTACTAATTTTCAGGATTCTAAACCCTTTAAACTCCAACCTGGAACGAGACAAGGTTGCCCCTTGAGCCCCCTGCTTTTTGATTTGGTATCAGAACCATTAGCAATTGCTTGTTGAGAGTCTAAAGAGATCACTGGTATTTTAAGGAGAGGTACTATTCATAAAGTGTCGCTCTATGCTGATGACTTATTGCTTTTTATATCTAATGTTACAACCTCCTTACCATTTGTGTTCCATTTACTGACTAATTTTAGTCAGTTGTCAGGATAGAAATTAAATCTACAGAAGAGTGAACTGTTTCCTTTAAACAATTTCATACCAACTGATATTAACCTTCCTTTTAAAATTTTAGGAGAACAATTTACATATTTGGGAGTAACAATTAATAAGAATTCTGAAGATTAATTTAAGGAAATTTTTAAAAGTTCATTGAGTTACGTTAAAAACACTCTCTAATTGGTTGCCACTCTCTTTATCACTGATTGGCCGAATCAATTCTATTAAAATGAATATCTTACCTAAATTTATATACCTTTTTCAAGCTGTGCCTGTTTTTATTCCTAAATCTTTTTTTGACTCTTTGGCCACCTAACAGTAGTAGTGAGGTCGGAGATGGTATTAAACAGGAAATTAGAAATGTGTGCAATAAAGGAACAGCACTTATAATGGGTGACTTCAATCTACATGTAGATTGGGTGAACCAAATTGGTAAAGGTGCTGAGGAAGAGGATTTCTTGGAATGTATGCGGGATGGTTTTTCGAACCAACATGTCGAGGAACCAACTAGAGGGCAGGCTATTCTGGACTGGGTTTTGAGCAATGAGGAAGGGTTAATTAGCAACCTTGTCGTGAGAGGCCCCTTGGGTAAGAGTGACCATAATATGGTGGAATTTTTCATTAAGATGGACAGTGACATAGTTAATTCAGAAACAAAGTTTCTGAACTTAAAGAGGGGTAACTTTGAAGGTATGAGACGTGAATTAGCTAAGATAGACTGGCAAATGACACTTTTAAAGGATTGACGGTGGATATGCAATGGCAAGCATTTAAAGGTTACATGGATGAACTACAACAATTGTTCATCCCAGTTTGGCAAAAGAATAAATCAAGGAAGGTAGTGCACCCGTGGCTGACAAGAGAAATTAGGGATAGTATCAATTCCAAAGAAGAAGCATACAAATTAGCCAGAAAAAATGGCTCACCTGAGGACTGGGAGAAATTCAGAGTTCAGCAGAGGAGGACAAAGGGCTTAATTAGGAAGGGGAAAAAAGATTATGAGAGAAAACTGGCAGGGAACATAAAAACTGACTGTAAAAGCTTTTATAGATATGTAAAAAGGAAAAGACTGGTAAAGACAAATGTAGGTCCCCTACAGACAGAAACAGGTGAATTGATTATGGGGAGCAAGGACATGGCAGACCAATTGAATAATTACTTTGGTTCTGTCTTCACTAAGGAGGACATAAATAATCTTCCAGAAATAGTAGGGGACAGAGGGTCCAGTGAGATGGAGGAACTGAGCAAAATACATGTTAGTAGGGAAGTGGTGTTAGGTAAATTGAAGGGATTGAAGGCAGATAAACCCCAGGGCCAGATGGTCTGCATCCCAGAGTGCTTAAGGAAGTAGCCCAAGAAATAGTGGATGCATTAGTGATAATTTTTCAAAACTCATTAGATTCTGGACTAGTTCCTGAGGATTGGAGGGTGGCTAATGTAACCCCACTTTTTAAAAAAGGAGGGAGAGAGAAACCGGGGAATTATAGACCGGTTAGCCTAACGTCGGTGGTGGGGAAACTGCTGGAGTCAGTTATCAAAGATGTGATAACAGCACATTTGGAAAGCGGTGAAATCATCTGACAAAGTCAGCATGGATTTGTGAAAGGAAAATCATGTCTGACGAATCTCGTAGAATTTTTTGAGGATGTAACTAGTAGAGTGGATAGGGGAGAACCAGTGGATGTGGTATATTTGGATTTTCAAAAGGCTTTTGACAAGGTCCCACACAGGAGATTAGTGTGCAAACTTAAAGCACACGGTATTGGGGGTAAGGTATTGATGTGGATAGAGAATTGGTTAGCAGACAGGAAGCAAAGAGTGGGAATAAATGGGACCTTTTCAGAATGGCAGGCGGTGACTAGTGGGGTACCGCAAGGCTCAGTCCTGGGACCCCAGTTGTTTACAATATATATTAATGACTTGGATGAGGGAATTAAATGCAGCATCTCCAAGTTTGCGGATGACACGAAGCTGGGTGGCAGTGTTAGCTGTGAGGAGGATGCTAAGAGGATGCAGAGTGACTTGGATAGGTTGGGTGAGTGGGCAAATTCATGGCAGATGCAATTTAATGTGGATAAATGTGAAGTTATCTACTTTGGTGGCAAAAATAGGAAAACAAATTATTATCTGAATGGTGGCCGATTAGGAAAAGGGGAGGTGCAACGAGACCTGGGTGTCATTATACACCAGTCATTGAAAGTGGGCATGCAGGTACAGCAGGCGGTGAAAAAGGCAAATGGTATGCTGGCATTTATAGCGAGAGGATTTGAGTACAGGAGCAGGGAGGTACTACTGCAGTTGTACAAGGCCTTGGTGAGACCACACCTGGAGTATTGTGTGCAGTTTTGGTCCCCTAATCTGAGGAAAGACATCCTTGCCATAGAGGGAGTACAAAGAAGGTTCAACAGATTGATTCCTGGGATGGCAGGACTTTCATATGAAGAAAGACTGGATGAACTGGGCTTGTACTCATTGGAATTTAGAAGATTGAGGGGGGATCTGATTGAAACGTATAAAATCCTTAAGGGATTGGACAGGCTAGATGCAGGAAGCTTATTCCCGATGTTGGGGAATTCCAGAACGAGGGGTCACCATTTGAGGATAAAGGGGAAGCCTTTTAGGACCGAGATTAGGAAAAACTTCTTCACACAGAGAGTGGTGAATCTGTGGAATTCTCTGCCACAGGAAACAGTTGAGGCCAGTTCATTGGCTATATTTAAAAGGAAGTTAGATATGGTCCTTGTGGCTATGGCAATCAGGGGGTATGGAGGGAAGGCTGGGGCAGAGTTCTGAGTTGGATGATCGGCCATGATCATAATAAATGGCGGTGCAGGCTCGAAGGGCCGAATGGCCTACTCCTGCACCTATTTTCTATGTTTCTATGATTCAATTCCTTCGTCCTATATATGAAAGAATAAAAGAAAAACCTTGTATAAATAAAGCTCACCTTCAGAAAACCAAACAGAATGGAGGATTTGCCCTACCCAATTTTAGGTTATATTATTGGGCAGTTAATATACTTAATATTACGTTCTGGATATATTACATTAACAATGAGAATTGCCCTATATGGGTTTCCTTGGAAGTCAACTATGTTATAAAATTTTCCATTATTTCTTTACTTGGATCCTTGCTTCCTTTACCTTTAAATAAATTAATTGACAATGTTGTGGTTAAACATACATTGAGGATTTGGTTACAGTTTAGAAAACATTTTGGTTTATTGAGATTTTCCCTCTCAAGTCCCATATTTTCTAATTGTTTTTCGAAACCATCGTTAATTGATTCATCTTCTAAAGAATGGAATAGATTGGGTATTAAACGATTTCAGGATTTGTTTAATGGAGGGAAACTTTCTTCTTTTGTGCAACTTTCAATGAAATTTAAACTTCCCAACACTCACTTTTTTGATACTTACAGATTAGAGATTGTTTTTTGAGATCTCAATTACTTACATCTCCTACAAATCCAGATAAGAATATATTAGATACAATTTTTAATTTGAAACTCTTTGATAATAGTTCAATATCTTACAGTCTGCCGTCGAGACTGAAAATGGCCTCTTTGGATACAATTATAGGAGACTGGGAAAAGGATTTACAGATTTTCATATCTGATGAGAGCTGGAAGATTATTTTAAAATTGATTTATTCTCCATCATTATGTGCTTGTCATTCTTTATTACAAATCAAAGTGGTCCATAGAATTCCAAAGAAGACAATTAATAATTGATAAGAGGAAAGATGAAATGGAAAATAATAGAGATGAAAATATCAATTTTTCAGACATATAAATAAAAGGGAGGCGAGAGTGAACAAGGGAGTCACGTAGGGAGCGATCCCTGCGTCTCCCCAACCCCCCCATCCCTCCCCACCGATCTCCCTCCTGGCACTTATCCTTGTAAGCGGAACAAGTGCTACACATGCCCTTACACTTCCTCCCTTACCACCATTCAGGGCCCCAGACAGTCCTTCCAGGTGAGGCGACACTTCACTTCTGAGTCGGCTGGGGTGATATACTGCGTCCGGTGCTCCCGATGTGGCCTTCTATATATTGGTGAGACCCGACGCAGACTGGGAGATTGTTTCGCTGAACAGCTACGCTCTGTCCGCCAGAGAAAGCAGGATCTTCCAGTGGCCACACATTTTAATTCCACGTCCCATTCCCATTCTGACATGTCTATCCACGGGCTCCTCTACTGTAAAGATGAAGCCACACTCAGGTTGGAGGAACAACAGCTTATATTCTGTCTGGGTAGCCTCCAACCTGATGGCATGAACATCGATTTCTCTAACTTCCGCTAATGCCCCACCTCCCCCTCGTACCCCATCCGTTATTTATTTCTATACACACATTCTTTTTCTCTCTCTCCTTTTTCTCCCTCTGTCCCTCTCACTATACCCCTTGCCCATTCACTGGGGTTCCCCCCACATTGTCTTTCTCCCTGGGCCTCCTGTCCCATGATCCTCTCATATCCCCTTTGCCAATCACCTGTCCAGCTCTTGGCTCCGTCCCTCCCCCTCCTGTCTTCTTCTATCATTTTGGATCTCCCCTCCCCCTCCCACTTTAAAATCTCTTACTAGCTCTTCTTTCAGTTCGTCCTGACGAAGGGTCTCGGCCCGAAACGTCGACTGTACCTCTTCCCATAGACGCTTCCTGGCCTGCTGCGTTCACCAGCAACTTTGATGTGTGTTGCTTGAAATTCCAGCAGATTTCCTGGTGTTTGAGTTTGATAGCTCTGTGCCTGTGCCCACTGCAGGGGCATCTCATTGAAATCTATGGAATATTGAAATGCCTACTTGGAGTAGAAGTGCGGAGGCTGTTTCTTACAGTTCGGCAGTCTAGGATTAGAGAGCGGGGCCTCAGATTAGAACGATGATAGTTTAGAACAGGGATATCTTTATCCAAAGGTGGTGCATCTGAGGGATTAGTTGTCACAGACGGCTATGGAAGCCAAGTCACTTGGTGTATTTGAAGCAGAAGTTGATAATTTATTGATTATTAAGGACGTCAATGTCCATGCCCGGTAGACTGGGGTTGAGGGGAATCATAAATCAGCTCTGCTACAATGGCGGAACAGGCTCTATGGGGCGAGTGACCTGTTCTTGTTCCTTCGTCTTATGGACCTATGATCTTATATTATTATTCTATCTGTGTTACACAGTACAGGTGCCATAAAACAAACAAAGGACATATCTCCGTCATAATAAACCTGGTTCTAATCCTGACCTTTATCCCCAGCAGTGGAAATCTCCTTCATTTATGATACTGACGCCAATGTTATCCCTGTACACTCACGTTCTGACCTACCAGTCTTGAAACATATTCCCAAATTGTCCAATCATACTATTTGTATCGGAATGGTGATTCATCATTACCATCACCGAAAATAAATCATGTTCAGCCCTCGCTTCAGCTGCAGTGCTGCGGTGGGTAACTAACATAGATGGAGCTGCGATGGTCGAGTGGTTAAGGCGTTGGACTGAAATCCGATGGGGATTCCCCACGCAGGTTCGAGCCCTGCTCGCAGCGCTCATTCTACAGCCATCAGGAACCAGAACTCCAGCTGCCTGTCAATAACTCCCCGGCTGCCGTCTGAACGCTACATTCTCTGCCAAGTCCAGGCGGCAGACTTTAAAATTTTTACACTCTTCAATACTCTTGCATTTCTACTCAGTGTCCAGAGTTCATTTCTACCCCGACTCTGATCAATCTCCGTGAAGCAGCTTAAACAACCCTTTTCGTGGGGTTTACTTAGCGAAGTCATTTACTTAGCGAAGTCTAACAATAGGTTTCGAGTAGAAACAGAGCGACTGATGTCGGTGGGTTCTACAGCTGTATGGATACAGAGCGCCTCACTTCGTTCACCAACCTACTTCCTTCAGCTGGATTGGGGATGATTTATCGCACTGAGCAGAATTTCTGCAGTCAAATCAGCAGTAACTTTGGAATTTTAAGAATTAAGGACATCAATTTAATATTAATTGTCTTTATAATTGGAGAAACTGGGACAAGTACCATCAATAAGTATAATGTAGTGCCCTCTCTTGCTCCCTCTGTTGGAGGATGATGTGTAAACGCATGAATCATTTCTCCTCCTCCGTCCGAACGGTAACAAAACGAGCCCTCCAGCTTCTAAGTTTAAATGAAGGGACGGGAAGATCCATTTCGTTTTCTCGGTTGGGTGAAATACTCTGATGGTCAAGAAAACACTATGAGGAAAACGGTGGCCCAAAGTGAACATGCAATTGGTAAGTTGCCGTGTAACCCTCCCCCTTCCACTGCCTTTCAAACACCCCGTTTATCTCTCTGGCCCTGTCTGCGATGTGGCTCTCTCCCCTGCTTCACTTCCATGTCTCGCTCTTTCTCTATCTCTCTAACATACACACACATACACACGCACACATATTCTCTCTCTCTCTCTCTCTCTCTCTCTTTCTCTCTCTTCACCCCACTCTCTCCCCCCCTCCCCCCTCTCTCCTCCCCTCTCTCTCTCCACATACTCCTTTCCTCCTCACTCCCACACTTTCCTCACAAGGCTGAAACAAGCGTTTAGCGATCAATAATCAATGTTTGTGTTCAGTGAAAGGACTGCGTGATTGGGGTGGGAAGTTTATAGATATTTCTTTACAACACAGCTGGGGTGGAGTGTAGGGGAAGAGATGTGAGCTGGTGCTGAAACGTAGGGGCGAACGTGGTAACATGATATGAAGGAGTGGAGGCGATTTTCCAATAAATCTTTTCCCGGAAATTTGGTTCAGTGCTCTGTTAAAACACGACCACCATGTGAAATTTAGCTGAAAAAGAATTGAAGTTTGAACCAAAAAAAAAATTACGTATTTCGATAAGAAATGTTGTCTGGCCGAGGGTGGGAGGGGACTGAGATTCTGACTCAGTCGCTGAACAGGGCAGAAGGGTCCATGAAAGGGAAAAGCTTTCGCAGTTTCATGTCACTCGCTCTACAGACTCCCCATTGCACTCCTGACCAGCGAGCGACCGTACATTGCCGTACACAAGCAGGTTCACTGATCTTCCGTCAATATCACCCTCGCCGGTTGTCACCGGTGTGGTGCAACGACTGTGCACACCCCCGTCATCAGCCAACAACCCACAAACCAATCATCGTCAAAGACATGCAACATACCTAGCTCCCATTGGTGTGTGCAGATGTCAATCTAATATGTTAACCAATGGCAGAAAACGGTTTCACCCAGGGGTTGTTCTCACCCACAGACCCTGACTGGTTTTGCCTCCCCAAAGTCCTCTCAATCCTGATCAAAATCTCAGAACAATGTCCCGTTTTTTTTTAACATTTATACCCATATGCTTCTATCGGAAGCTGGTGGCGTTATCAGGGCGCTGAAATAAAAGCGGACGACAGAAATTTATCTCCTCTCACCTAGGGAGACGGAAGAAGATTTGCTGGAGGACTTCTGACCGGCAAGTATGGTATGGGGAGTAGGAAGAGAGCAAGTTTGGACCAGCCTGATGTTATTGAATGTCAGGGCTGGCTGAAGAGGACTAGAGTCTTGCCCCTCTTTCTGTTGTCTGTGTGTTTAAAGAAAAGGAGTAAACAGGCCTTTCTTGGGCCTGCATGCTATCCCAGTGGATATAATAGGGACCGATGCTTGAAGATCAGTTATTCCCAATCTATGTCATCAGTTTGCCCGAGGAATCATTTCCAAGTCTGAAAATGGCACACGATGGCATCTATCTTTTGCCAATGATGCAGAATTCTATGATTTATGTCTCTGTCTCTTCCAGCCTGTAACGATACTGCAAATGTTTCATTGTACCTGTACCTCACCGTCTCTGGGCACACACGGCAATAAACCCGACTGGACCAGACAATACTCACTGAGATTTGAGCAGCGATGATCCCGTCCAGATGAGTCAAGGTGATGTAGTCAGACTGAGTGATTAGATTATGAAGACACGTTGTCCCCTTTTATTGTCATTTAGTAATGCATGCATTAAGAAATGATACATTATTTCCTCCGGTGTGATGTCACAAATCACAGGACAAACCAAGACCGAAAAAACTGACAAAACCACATAATTATACATACAGTTACAAACAGTGTAACAATACCATAACTTGATGAAGAAGTCCGTGAGCACAGTAAAGTTCAAAGTTTCTCAAATGTCCCACATCTGACGCAGACGGGAGAAGGAAGAAAATCTGTCCCTGCCATGCCGACCACAATGTGACTCTGAGTCATCCGAAAACTTCGAGCTCCGATCAGCTCTCCGACACCGAGTAACTGAGCGGCATCTCTGCCAAACGATTCGACCTCCCTCTCGGTCGCCAAAAGCAGGTAAGGCCGGGGATTTTGAGGCCTACCCTCCGAAAGATTCCCGACTACAAAGTAACGACATCAGCAGACAGGCGTTTCAGAATTTTTTTCCAGATGTTCCTCTGTGCTTTCACGTCCATTCTCCATCAAATCAGAATTGCCCACGGCTCCTATTTAACAGATACGACATTATTTTTCACCGGAGAGCTGCGCACGCGCGGCACGCTGCCATCTTCTCCTCCCGCCGTGGAGTCCAATGTGGACAATGTATGGTCCCCCTCTTCTACAGAGACACAGCACCTCTGAGTGTGTTGAACAGGCGAGGGATTGAGGTGCAGTGAGTAGTGATGAAGATCAAAATTATACATTATATTTATTGTAAGTTATTGTCTGTAAGACCTCGCACAGTTATTTCGGGCTTTATTGAGACTGCACCTGCGATATTTTTTTTCAAAGTCATGTTCTCCTTGTCAAGCATATGTCATATAGAGCAAATAACGAATCGCTGCAGGAACAGTGGGCAGCGGGTCAGGGAACATCTCTGGACGGAAAGAGGTAGCACACATTTCCGATCCACACACTGCCGCTGAACTGAACGTAGAGGGTAGATGACCAGTGTGGGGAGCTAAGAATGGGGCAAGAGTTGGGAAGAAACTGGAGGGTGCCAGTGAGGGTGTGTGGTAGTCAGCTCGATATGGGAGACTTTTGGTATGACACAGTGGTCGCTGTTGTTCGTTAATCGTTATTTCTGTCGGTAATTTTGATGCGAAACCGCGTCTTGATCAGGATGTTTTGTATGACACAAAATTAGGCGGTGCTGTTGATACTGGGGGAGGTTGCTGTTGGTTACAAGTGAATGCTGGTTCAGTTAGAGAAGTGACAGATGTATGGTGAATGGATTCCAATGCAGATAAATCTAACATCGTGCATTTTGGAAATAAAACTTTCAAAGCACTTGTGCTGCATTACGGAGTACAGTTGACACGAGGCACCCAGAGGCAGAAGCACACCGTTCGCTGATTTCATTAGTATAGTGAAAAGCCGTTTCTCATTCCGGCCTTCCTCATTCAGAGCAACAGGAAGGAACGTAAAATAGGACATTATGATAGGACATTGTTGAGGTTGTGTATAGAGTGCCATGTATAGTTCCGGACGCTCTATTATGGAAAATAGGCCGTTAAACTGTAAACAGTGCAAGTTATGCAATGAAGTTTTCAGGACAAGGAGAACTGGGTTATATAAAGAGTTTGTCCAAGCCTGTCATTTGCTCATTCCAAGACGAGAAGAATGCGGTTTAAAACAGAGGTAAAATGAATGTTAACAGTCTGTTTGTTTTTTTCTGTGCAAAGGAGACCAATTTGTTTGAAATTGGAATATTTGAAAGGAACATGGGCAGCAAAGTTTTCACGAAGACTTTAGTGAATATGCGGAATGAGCTGCCAGAAGAAGTAGATCAGGCAGGTAGAACAGTTTCACGGAAGGGCGGGCCTTGGAGGAATATGGTCTGCACGCAGGAAACTGGGACTTACTCTGGTGGGAAAGCTGGTCGGAATGGTTCTTTGAGTCGAAGACCCTCTATCAATTCATCAATTCTTCACGACTCGTATCAGTGGAATATGTCAGATATCGCTGGATAGACATCATATGTCAGAGCAATGGCAAAGACGCATGCGTGGTTACTGAGCCGACTACCGCTCTGATCAGGTGATGGAGATGCTGTCATATTGCTCAGCAATCATATTGTCTCTGAACAACAGGGATTCTGCAGATGCTGGAAATTCAAGCAACCCACATCAAAGTTGCTGGTGAACGCAGCAGGCCAGGCAGCATCTCAGGGAAGAGGTACAGTCGACGTTTCAGGCCGAGACCCTTCGTCAGGACTAACTGAAGGAAGAGCCAGTAAGAGATTTACCATCCCTCCGACCTTCACCTGTCGGAGGCAGAACGCTCTGTTCTCAGTAAGGGCCTCACGTTTGTCCCCCTTCGCCCACACCTCAGCGAGTTCCGTGTTCGCCACGATGTGGAACTCTTCTTCAGCCGTCTCCGTCTCCGAGCCTACTTCTTCGGCAAGGACTCTTCCGCACAATTTCTAAAAGGACAGAAAATGCAAACAAGAAGACTGAGGCGCTCAGAGCCTTGAGAGTCCTTGTACAGGTCTTCCATTGCGACGTACAGACCTGCACCATCATGTCCCAGAGGTTAATTTGTAGTTTGAGTCTGTGGTGAGGAAGATAAATGCGATGTTCACTTTCATTTCAAGAGGTCTAGAATATAAAGCAAGGATGTGATTCAAAGACTTTGTGAAGAACTGGCGAGTCCTCACTTGATGTATTGTAAGCAGTTTTAATTCTCTTAGCTGAGAAAGTATTGCTGAAGCTGGAGAGGGTTCAGAGGAGATTCAGAGAAATTATGCTAGGATGGAATGGCTAGTGATTTGAAGAGCATGTGCTGGCGCCGGGTCTGCTTTCACTGGAATTCAGTAGATTGTGCGGCCACTCATTGAAGTCTATCGAATGGTGAAAGGCCTTGATAGGGGCTGATGCTGAGAGGATGTTTCCTATGGTGGGAGAATCTAAGACCGAAGGACGCAGCCTCGAGGTAGGGGAGCATCCTTTCAGAACGGACGAGGAGTGAGTGGTGAATCTGTCGAATTCGTTGCCACAGGCCCCTGTGGAGTCCAAGTCTTTCTGTATATTTGTCAGAGATCGATAGATTCTTGATTGATCAGGGCATGAAATGATGCAAGTAGAAAGCAGAAGAATGGGGCTGAGAGGAAATGTCGAAACAACCCCGATGGGCTAAACGGCCTAATCTTAATTATGGTCCTATATTTTGTGGTTTTATCGAGTGATAGGAATGGGCTTGTTGTGGAAACAAGTTAATCCATACGATGGTTTAAAAATTAGCACATTAAATTACAGCAGGCTGTATTTCAATTCCCTGACCGGGTATCGAACCCAGGCCGCGGCGGTGAGAGCGCAGAATCCTAACCACTAGACCATCAGGGAAGCTGATAAAGTGCTGCACACAGCAATAGACAACTATCAAATGGGCAAACTATAAAACAAAACCTATAGATTAATAATAGCAATGAATAAATGTGATAAATATTGCCAAGAATCTACCACTCAGCAGTTTCAGATCTCCTGTTCATCCAGTGCTTCTGGTTAAGGAACACTCTGGACTCTGAATGACTCAGTGGTAAACACTCGTTCTCAGTGTCTTTATAAAGATTGTGACATTCAGATTCTCTTATGAGCCCTGGGTCATTTTTATTTCTGTCTACCGCCTCGAAGCAATTCAGTAGTCGGCCCTACGATTCCCGCGACCACATCATTGTTGCCGATTTATCTGGTGTCTTGTTCCTTACCCTCCGCCGGGATGGAGGTAGGAGAAAGAAAACCAGACATTCAGAATGCTCGAAATATGGTCTGGGGATGGAACGGTAGGCTTTCCTGATCGTGCTCCAACAGTGATTGAGTGTGCGGGAGCCCCTGGCACTGGGAATGATGTGCTGATGGCAAATAAGCCTAGATTTCTCTAAATAAGCCTGATAGAAACCCCCGCAATGATGTGAAAGTCCTCAGGGTAGGCAGTTCCTTGTTTGCTGATCGCGACACTCAATACATGGTATGCTTGCTTAGCATCTGCTCTGGCGGTATGTATAGTCGCTGTCCGGATCAATGAGGAGAACCCTCTCGGTAAGTAGCACCGACAGAACTTAATCATTGGATGTTGTGGTTGGGAGAACAGGGGAGTGACGAGACCGCTATTTACAGAGAGCATGAAGAACCTATCATGAAACAACACCCCCCTCACCACCACCATAATAACTTCTTCCCTTATCAGAACGGTACATTGAGAAGCCTTCCGGCTGTTCCACTGAACTGAGCCATGTCTCCATGAAACAGAGAAGACAGCAGTCCCTCATTTACCTGCGAAACAGCAATGTTCCGCTTATGTAATGTATCGTGTTTTCAAGTAATTGGCCTTTGGCTAAGAAGATGCCAGGTAGAGTATCTCAGACTACATCGCCGAGTATTTATAACCCGGCGATGTAGTCTGGCTTGAAGTCTTCCGAACCGACCTCTTTTCCGGCAAAGGTAATGGCTGATCGCTGAAAGATCCCGCACCTGCATTCCCGAGAGTCAAGTCCACCTGGTCCTTCAGGAGCTCATTCGATTACCAGTTTATTTAGGTAGCTCAAGTGTACGTTTCTTAGGGAGAAATTAGAGGTTTCAGATTGCAGCGACAGTGGTTCAGAAGAAATATATCTGGACATTTTGCGAGCTGTCAGCAATACGTCACGTGTATCGCCAGTGTCACCGTGGATTTTGGAATTACACTCAAATCTCAAAATCCCTAAAGCCTTATCAATAATGTAGACATCCCGCTCTTACTTGAGCCTACAAAATGCATTACCTCGCACATCATGGTTAAATACGATCTGTCTTTGATCTGTACAGTAAATTGAATAACGATGCATGAAATGCTGGCTATTGAGTTTAACAGCGCTGTTGGCAGGGTTACAGGAGGGGATGCGGGTGTTGCAATCAATCAGCATTTAAACAGGCGGAGGCTCATTAAATATAATCAGCCGGCTCCTAAATTTGTAAATGACATCAGTATTGGTGGTGTCTTGGACAAAGAAGTGGATTGTCCAAGCTTACAAAGAGATCCAGACCAACTTAGAAAGGGTTCAATGAATCGCAGGTGGAATTTAACATGATAAAGTGTAGCACTTTGTAAAGTTAAGGCAGGGCAGTTCTTGCAGAGTAAATGGCAGAACATTGGAAATTTTGCAGAATTGGATGAACCAAGCCGGTGGATACATATACACGTAGACAAGGCATAGGAAGGATGCCATTAGGCTGGAAAGTGTACCGGGTACGTTTCATGAGAATGTATCCTGGAACACTTGATTTGAGCTATAAAGATAGGTTGGCTAAGCTGAGAGATTTCTCCATGCTATATAAGCCGCTGAGGGGTGACACTCACAAGTGCATAATATCATCAGGGTCACAGATATGTGTCAATATGGTTGTTGTAACGCTTCTAGTGTGATAGTGTAGTGGGTAGTGTTTGTGGCTCTCACTTTTGACGAGGAGAAAAGGAGAGCTGAACGTGTAATTCTCTCCCTGCCAGTGCATAGCCTTTCCAACAGGAAGCCTCATATCGTGCCTACTCGCTGGCGACACAGGGAAACTGAACTACTTTCGGACTCAGGCTGAACTACAAAGGGCAGAGAGGACGTCTGGCTCCCGCACACGTGGCTCGCAGGCCCGCCGGTGTGTGGACGCGCCCTGGTGCTCGTGAACAGATCCCCAGCTATGGGTAAATAGCCCCACGGCCTTTTGGGCAGCCTCGAGAGAGACGAACGCTACGGGAGTAAACACAGACAGCAAATCCGGAATGGAGCCACTTAGCCGGCTGAACGTCACAGAATGCCCTTCCGGCAACATCCCCTCACACTTATCTGGGTTAAACTCCATCTGCCACTTCTCAGCCCAGTTTTGCATACTATCGATGACCCGCTGACAGGCCTCCACATTGTCCACAACACCCCCAACCTTCGTGCATCAGCACATTTACTAACAGATCCCTCCACTTCCTTATCCAGATCACTTATAAAAATCACGAAGAGTAGGGGTCCCAGAACAGAACCCCGAGGCACACCACTGGTCACTGACCTCCATGACTCGTCTACAACCTCTGTTTCGCTTCTGTGGGCAAGCTAATTCTGATCCACAAAACAATGTCCCCTTGGATCCCATATCTCCTTACTTTGTCAATAAGCCTTGCATGGAGTACCTTATCAAATGCCTTACTAAAATCCATATACACTACATCTACTGCTCTACCTTCATCAATGTATTTAGTCGCATCCTCAAAAAATTCAGTGAGGCTTGTAAGGCACGACCTGCCTTTCACAAAGCCATGCTGTCTATTCCTAATCATATTATGCCTCTCCAAATGTTCATAAATCCTGCCTCTCAGGATCTTCGCCATCAACTTACCAACCACTGAGGTAAGCCTCACTGGTCTATAATTTCCTGGGCGATCTCTACTCCATTTTATGAATGAGGGAACAACACCTGCCAACCTTCAATCCTCTGGAACCTCTCCCGTCACCATTGATGATGCCATGGGGACGATATGATCCCGAAATTAAAAGGTTTGCGCGTGACAGGCGTTTGATAAATGTGGGTGCATATTATTGACAACTATAGAATATTGAAAGGCGGTGACAGTGTGGATGTGGTGGGAATAATTCACGTGGAGAAGGGAGTCTAGGACCAGATGGCACTGACTCAGAATTGAAGGGCCCCCCTTTAGAAGAAAGCTGAGGATAAAATTCTGCCATCAGAGTGGTGAATCTGGGGAACTCATTACTATGGACGGCTGTAAAGGTGGAGCAACTGGGATTTTATAAAACAAACGTTGATAGGTTTCTGATCAGTCAGGGTGTCAAAGGTCACAGGCAGAACAGGTAATGGGGGTTGAGGAGAATAATAAATCAACACAATCAGCAGCACAGGATCAATTCCGCCCCCCAACGTTTCAGCAAAACGCATCAGCGCCCACCACCCACCAAATGAGCAATGGCAAAGTCCCCAGACAGAGATGTGCTCAGTGGTGGGAGCATGTACCGGACATGTCCTGGGCCGAATCCATCACATTCTGTAGGAACTTACGTTCAATGATATTAACGTTTCCGTACTAAACCATAATGCTGCCAGTCACCACACTCTGCATCACACATCTATAGAAAAATGCCAACGTTCTAGGTGTCATGCCGATCTCCGCAAGCTCCTAGGAAACCAGAGGCGCTGCCGTGCTTTCTTCGCAATTGCACTTGTGATGTGTACAGGACAAATCCACTGAAATAGTAACACCCGGGAATTAGAAGTTCCTCTCCCTCTCTGATCCTCCGATGAGGACTGGCACATGGACCCTCTGGTGTCTCCTTCCATCGTCTTGATCGCATTGAGTGAGACGTTTAAGGGCAGGGTGGAAGTTGGAGGCAAAGTGGGTGAAATTGTCGAGCTCAGCGTGAGTGCATGAAGCGGCAGCAATACATTCGTCGATGTAGCGGTGGAAGCGTTGGGGTGTATTACCGGGGAAGGTTTGGTACATGGACTGTTTTACTTAGCCAACGAAAAGGGAGACATATCCGAGACCTATGCCAGTGTCCATGGCTACACACTGAATTTGGAGTAAGTGGGAGGAACTGAAGGAGAAACTGTTGCTGTGAGGACCGGATCTGTCAGACGGAGGATGGTGATGATGGAGGGGAACTGGCTGGTTCTTTCCTTGAGAAATGTGGAAAGTTTTAGGGCCCTTTTAATAGGGGCACTGGACATCCATAGAGAAAATGAGACGGTCAGGGCCAGGGAATTGAAAGTTAGTGAGTAGATCGAGAGCACGGGAAGGTTCGGGAATGTCGGTGGGAAGGGACTGAAGGATGGGGCATAGGATGGACTGGAGCGATGGGAACACAGGATCAGTGGGGCAGGAGCAGGCAGAGACAATGGGTCTACCCCGACATTCAGACTTGTGAATCGAGTAGGAGGTAGAAGAGAGCAGCTCAGGGCAATGGAACCACGAGTTTTCCACAGTGAATGGAGGTTCTCCAGAGTTGGTGATGTCGGTGATAATGTCGGAGACGGGATTATTCGAGGTGTAGGCATGAGGATGTGTCTGAGAGGTACCGCCGTGTCTCAGCAAGGTAGAGGTCAGTCTGCCACTCTACAACAGCAGCACCCTGTCTGCGGGATTGTTGGTAAGGTTTGGACTGGTGCTGAGAGATTGAAGGTGCAGTGTATTCAGAGGGGGTAAAGTTCGAGGAGTGAGGATTCCTGGTGTTGAGGTGCTTGATGTCTAGTTGGCAATCAGTGATGAAGATATCCCAGAGCAGGGAGAGAACCAGGAAGAGGAGGGGGGTTGGAGACAGGAGAATGTACCGTCAGCGCTGGGTGATGAATTCTTGCCGATAAGGCGGGCTCGGAGACGGAGGTGAATCTGAAATAAACTTCACCTTCCCAGCAGCAGCTCCTCCTGAGCGTCTGAGAAGCTCCAACCAATTGCTTATGGAAGTTTCTGCAGAAATACACACGGAATAGACACATAATATTATATGTTACATACAACGAAGACTAGGGGTTACGTTTTTCTGGAGGGTGCAGTACTCCGATTAATCCCCATACAGGATTGAGACAACCATGCTCCAGGGAATGAGAGACAGATGGAACCAAATCCGCCAGTTTGTCAAAACGACCGTGGCAGGACTCGAACCTGTAATCTTCTGATGACTTCTAATCAAGCACCGAAGTCAGACGCCTTATCCATTAGGCCACACGGCCGTATTCTGTGAGAATGGGGAACATGCAGACTGCTGCAAGGAGTTTCCCCGTGTAGAATGATTTCCTCACCGAGCTAAAAGTACTCGCATGCAGTGATTTCATTCCAGGTGAACATTATGCCACGGTTGTCAATATCTCTCCATTCATTCCTGCTCTGGGCTGTTCAATATTCTGTTTCTATCACACAGAAAGGAATTCTCAAAGGCACATCCCACTGTCTCTTGCAGCGGCGTTTTATTCTGGGATTGGAATAAGAGAAAATGGTCCACCACATTCAATACATTACTGATAGAGTGAACTCGATCTCTTTTTAGTTATGTCAGCCGTTGGTTTGGTATTCCAGAGCCGGGCAGCCATGTGTTTGTGCCGGTAAAGCGTTCGGGTGTTCGGATCTGCGGCTGCGCACAGCCGGGCGTGCCGTCAGCGCGTCATAATGTGGTAGCTATCGGGTTATTGCATTTGCCCAATACACGGTAAATCGTCACTCTCGAACCAGATGGCAAATTCCTATAATATCTGTTTACTTGAAATCGTGCAATATCATAAAAAAGCAACTGAAATTTTATTTAATTCAAGATAATTTATCTCATTGCACAATTCCAAACATTCACAGTTTCTCCGAGTTACAGAGCACGGAATCGATCCTCTTGCCACAGCACGTCCATAGCGTCTAAAGTGCATAAAGTACTTACTTCCATGCTTCCTGTGGTTGGGACAAATCTCTGTAAACTGTCATCCACGTCTATGAATTCTGATAAGCACGGCGAGCAAAGTAAATCGAAATAGAATCTGAATACACATGTGTGGACCTTAAGCAGAAGTTTTAAATGCTGTGAAAATATTCAGAACTTCGGAACACAAGAGAGAGAAGAGCAGACGAGGTGGCCGAGAGGTTAAGGCGATGGACTGCTAATCCATTGTGCTCTGCACGCGTGGGTTCGAATCCCATCCTCGTCGCGACATGTGAATCGGGGGACCACCTTTGAAACTGTCACTTTAAAGCATCCAAGCCTCCAAATTTTGTCACAGGGACGCCAGACGGTTTGATATTTGAGTCATGAAAAGCGATATTTGTCATTAATTCATCACCAAATTTGGCCTCAATACCACAAGATGTAGGAGCAAAATTAGGCTATTCGGCTCTTCGATGTTTCTCCGCCATTCCATCACGGCTGAGGCCTCACCTTGAGTATTGTGAACAGTCCTTCAGCTCAGAAAATATGTGCCAGCATTGGAGAGGATCTAGAGGACGTTCACAAGGATGATTCCAGGAATAAAAGTGTTTTCATAAGAGAAACATTTGATGACACTGGGACTGTACTCGCTGGAATTCAGAAGGATGAGAGGGGGATCTCATTGAAACTATTCGAATGTTGAAAGGACTAGACAGAGTAGATGTGGAAAAGTTGATTCCCATGGTGGGAGAGGCTAGGACAATAGGGCACAGAGTCAGGGTAGAGGGACGCACTTTCAAAACAGAGATGCGTAGAGATTTCTTTGTCCAAAGGGTGGTAAATTTGTGGACTTTGTTGCCACATCCAGCTGTGAAGGCCAGTTCGTTGTGTTTACTTAAGGCAGAGATTAGTAAGTTTTTGATTGGACATGGCACCAAAGGTTACGGGGAGAAGGTTGGCAACTGGAGTTCATGAGGAGAAGAAGAAAGGATCAGACATGATTGAATGGCGGAGCAGACTCGATGGACCAAATGGCCTATTTCTGCATCTAGGTCCTGTGGTCTTATGGTCATACATATCATTCCTCTCAACTCCATTCCCCTGCATTCTCCTCGTCACATTTGACACTCTTACTACCTGTCCACCTCCACAACCGCCGCTTTAAATATACCCAATTACTTGCCTTTCACGGCTATCCGTGGCAATAAATTCCACAAATCCATAGCTTTCTGTTTGCAGAAATTGCTTCTCGTCCTTTTCTAAAGGGACATCCTTACCTGAGGTTGTGCCCACTGGCCCTCGACTCTAGCACTACATGAAAATCCTCTCCATGTCCATTCTAACTCAGCCTGACAATATTCGATAGATTTCAATGAGATCCCCGACTCATTCTTCCAAATTCCTGCGACCAGGTGCCAGGGTCCTAAAATATTCTTCATACTTTTATTTCGGGCATCATTTTCGTGACCGTCTGTATGGACTCTCTCCAATGCCAGCACATCCGTTTTAGATAAGGGACGCAAAATTCTTCACCATATTCCAACTGCAGTCACATCAAAACCTTATAAAGGCTCCGCATTACATATTTGTTTGTGTTTTCTAGTTCTCTCAAAATAAATGTTGACATTGCATTTGCCTCCCTTACTACCGTCCCAAACTGGCAATTAGACTTTAGAGAATCCGCACTAGGTCTCTGAACTCCTGTTATATCTGTTCTTTTCCGATTTGTATTCTGGAAAATAGTCTTCGAATTTATTGCTTCGGTAATGTACATTTCCATACAATTCCCTGCAGTCTAGTCCATCTGGCACTTCATTGCCTATCTCTCTATCTGACCAAGGTCTTCTGCAAACTTTCTGCTTCCTCAAGACTACCTACACGTCAACCGATGTTGGATTGTCCGCAACTTTGGCGGCAAAGTCACCAATTTCATCATCCCGATAACTGGCATATAAGGTGAAAAGATGCGGCCCGAATACCGACTGGTCACCGGCATCCGACCAGAAAAAGTCCTCCTTATTCTCACAGTTTCCACCCAAACAGCGATCCGTCTATCTCTGGCGGTATCTTCGCTGTATTATGAGAGGCCTTTATCTCTCTCAGCAGGCTCGTGTGCTGCACTTTGTCAATGACCTTCTGAAAACCCAAGTAAACAACATTCAGTGACTCTCCTTTGTAAATTCTGCCTGTTATTTCCTCAAAGAATTCCAAGCCATTTGTCAGGCTAGATTACCCCCTGAGGAAACCGTGCTGACTTTGGACTGTTTTATTATATGCCTCGAAGTGCCGCGAAACTTCATCGTTAATAATGGACCGCAACATCGTCCGAAACACTGAGGTCGGGCTAACAGGCTGATATTCTCTCTTCCGCTTCCCTCCCTTCTTAAACAGTGAATGACGATTCCAATCTTCAAAACTATTGGAAAATATTGTGCTTTTCGAAGGGTCACTACAAATGCCTCCACAATATCTTGGGACAAGAAGATTGGCGTGAATGTCGGCACAATATGCGATGGCGATTAGTTTCGCTTTTTCGCTCTCTCTGCGTCTGTCCCTTCATTTATTATCAAAGTGCGCAGACTTCATACAACCTTGGGATTCGACACGAAGCAAAGAGACCTAATAAAACTCGTTGAAAAAAAAAGAGGATTGTCCAACACCCAGTGGGCAGAGAGAGAGAGAAACATATCGTACAAAATATAAAAGCACGAGAACAGTGTTCAGAACTAAAGATCACAAAGCCAGGCATCACTGCAGGCGGACAAGAAATCCACCAGTTGCACTCCACAGTCTCAGGCCAGCACAGAGGCGGGCAAACCCCGCGGAGCAGCAAGCAAAGCCGGGCAATCTCTCGCCTACGACACTGACAACGAGCCATCTCTATCTGGTCTGTTTCTTAAATTGTCAAAACGTTGTGTCATTGCTCACTCTCTGTTACTTCGATCGCCCTCGGGATCGGATTTCGTCGGTTCGATTCGGCCAGTACCCGACACAGTCATCGTCTGTATTTCCATTTGACTTAGAGTGTCTTTCCTAGTTTTCTGGTAACTCGAAAGGAGGTGAGACGCCCGGAGTTAACGCGGAAATTTGGACTTACGTACTGATAGGTAGACAGAGTAAGTGAAAAGTCGGCACGTGGAGTTTAATAGTGGAAACTGAGAGGGTAGAAGAATCAAGTAGAGGAGATTACAGGTAAGCGAAATTCAAAGAATAGGCATTGAAGCATGTTGAATAATGTTACAGAAATTTAGGCTTAGCGTCACGGAACCCTGTACAAGATGAATTACCGTAATTAAAAGAAGCGAGTCTGTAGGTAGGAGACAAACAGGAGTCGGGATGGAGACGAAGACGTGCAAACGGTGGAAATAATTTTGCTTTCAATTCTGGACATTTTACTGGTTCAGAGGCGGAGCGATTGGGACTTCGGTGTTTGAGGAGATTCCCGAACATAGGTGACGGGAACGCAGTAAACAGCATCGCTGAAAAAGCTGCCGGAGTATCCAGGCTTTTCAGTCGCAAACCTGTTGATGGAGTTTATATTGATCTCTTCAAAGCTTCCTCGGCGATTAGTTGATAGCCTCCTCCCTAAACTCTTTTCCTCTTTCAATAGCGAGTACCGGACCATTTCACCCAGCTTACACTCTTCTGCATTGCACATTTTGAAAGCTCCAGAAATGAGTTGTCTGCAAGCTGATCGGCCTCGATTTCCAGCTTATCTCTGCCCTGAGACCCATGGAGCGGGGATACAGTAATCCACTCCTTCTTCCTGTTGTCTCCCCAGTGAATTAGTGACGATGGTGATCCTGTCCCGGGGAAAGTGCGGCCTCTCCACCTGCACCACTCGCTACCTGGTGGCCTTGGCAGCGGCTGATCTACAAACTACCATCTTTCAGGTAATATTGTGGTGGGTCAGTTATTATTACTTCCCCGTGACTTTCCTGGACATCACCCCCGTATGCAGTGTGATCACAGCCATCGGAGCGGCTGCCACAAACGTTTCTGTTTGGTTCACTGTCAGTATTACGTTCAATAGGTTTGTCGCCATCTGTTACCAGAAGCGGAAAAAATGCGGCTGTGGTTCTGACAACAACCGGCGTTCTACTCTGTCTTAGAAAGGTGCCGGACGCATTTATGCATCATCCTGTGAAAGTGATTGATAATATACCCTGAGACTGTATTCTAAAGCCGAGCACCTATACAGATCCTGATTGGATGGGATTCAGATGGTTTTCTACCGTTCTAACACCATCACTCCCGTTCGTGTTAATAGTACTGTTCAACGCTCTGACAGTCAGACACATTTTGGTGGCCAGTCGGGTCCGTAAGGGGCTGAGGGGTCAGAGCAAGGCGGAGAACCGCAGTGACCCGGAGATGGAGAGCAGGAGGAGGTCTGTGATCTTACTTCTCACCATCTCCGGCAGCTTCATCATCCTGTGGTCGGTGAGTGTTGCCGAATTCCTCTATTACACCATTGCCGGATTGGATGAAAGTAATTGGATTGGAATACATACCTCAACAATCCGCAGACATGCTGATGATACTAAGTTGCTGCACAAATGCTTTTATTTCCGGGGTAACTCAGTCCAAGTTCAGAAAGCAGTTCATCAGCGCTGCGAAATATCCGCTCATGTTAATTATTCAACTCATAATAAACAAAATGTTTAAGTTAAAGTCAGAGTTGGTTGGAGTATTTTCCATCTTGACACTACAGATTGGCGGTGCCATTGACCAAAATAAGCTGGGTTAGATCCCGAGAGAGGCACTGCACCGGAACAGATTCTACAGCACCCGCAGCCAAGAGATCTACCTCCTACGAATTATTAAAATCATCCTACCTTTTGTTTTATTTGCCCCATATTGGCTGGTTTGTACCCGCCACACCCGTATCGTCACGCCAGAGTGAATTTTCATCGGGTAACTAATCTAGTAGCCGCTGTTTCTCCGTGATGGAGAGGAAACGAAGCACCTGGCGGAAATGCTGCCGTCACCAGGTGAACGGGCGGAATTCACACTGAGCGCCCCGGAGATTAGGTCTGGCCTGGTCTACGCTCAGAGTATTCAGCCTCGCAAACAGACTTAGCTCATTGCATCCAACATCGGCACGTTCTTCAACAGGCTAAGCACAGACAACATCCACGTGTACAGAGATCCCAACTTCACCTGTGAGTGCAGCTGTGCCCAGTGACTTGCTGTCAGCTTGGTCATGTTTACCTGACCTGCACAGGGGTTGTCTCCAAAAGGTCTGATTACCATCTGCAGACAATCTTTTTCGAAAGGTATCATCGTGAGGAAGGCGCCTCTTTCCCCCGGGGGTTTTTGGAGCTAACAAAGAATTTTAATGTACTCAACATGGTCGAAGCCGTTGATGCCCACTTTAGTCAGGCTTTGGACGAAGGACGAGTGGTTAATTTGACCAAACGACATAGGATAAGACATTTAAATCACAGGCTGTCGGGACAGAATTGGGCCAATCCTTTCATTGAGCTCTTCCGCCTTTCATTCTTAGTTGATCTGTTTCTCAACCTCAGTCTTCTTCCTTCTCCCATATATCGTTAGCCCCTCACCAATCAAGAAAGTTTAAACCGTTTTTTCAGTACACCTAATGGATGAGACTCTACATCTTCTGTGGAAGGAAGTTCGAGTGTTCTGGAAATGAATGCCTGCATTTATTTTGCCTTAGTCACTAGCGAACTAACCCCCAAATTAGCCTTCAGGGCATCCAGACACGACTAATAAGTCCACATGCATCTCTAATTTCTGAAATTTCTGCCCAGTTAGAAACGTTTCTCCACATTACTCGTTCATTCCACAGTACCTATTCCACATCCCCACACGTTGTATTCTACCTGTCACCTCTTTGCTCGCTCTTGCGTCTCTGCAGGTAAATGCTGCCCATCTGAATTCCATCCATTAGGCAAAACTCCGGTGTTGAGAAGCTCATTTGCCGGTAGTTCCCTGGCTTATCTATGCTACCTGTGTATAACACCAAAAGATTAGCTGTTTTAGGGGTTTCATGTATTAGTTTTTGACAAGGGGGCACAAAGAACGCTGCCGAAGTCACAAAAATCTCATGTTTCCCACAATATCCTGGGGTAAAGATGGCCCGGAACTGAGGACATTAAAGAAAAGCTCCAACATACCGTCCATCCTAATGTTGATATGCCACATATAGCACAGCCCCCTGCAGAGAGCTCATTAACTATGTCCGTCTAACCAGTACAAGTAAATAGATGTTTTCAGTTCATCTCCTGTCATTTTACACATACATCACCTTTGAAGCTAACGGTGTCCATTCTACATCCACACCTAAGTATGAACTTGTCTATTTATCCCTAATTTTCGGTACTGTACTAAATCCTTATATATGCAATCCTTTCACGGGGCTCGCATGGAAGCTTGGCTCGTTCCCGGCTACGGGACTCGGCGTTGAGAATGCACCTTTCATAAGCAATAAACATCTACGGACGGTAAAATTTTGCGTTCAACTAAAAATGATGATCCGATTAAACAAATCTCTACTTGAGCGAATGCTGCGTAAATACCGCCCATACACAATTGTCCGTCGGCAATAAATAACAAATCGTACTCTGCATAAATTTATAAAGGAAACATATTCAGAAATTTCAGCTTTATCGAAAAAGAAAAGGGTATATATATATATATATATACTGACCCTTCCTCCTTCAAGCCATTCATCTGCACAAATGATTTTGTGCGACGGGGACGCCCCTTCCTGTCTACTCAGCAGCTCCCGCCAAAAGCACCACCAGTGTGTCTCACAAATCTCTCTCCGCCCAGCTTTCTCTGGTACCTCCTCCCAATCCCACCATCCAGATTGGCTGACATAGCATTCCCAAGTTGAGCATCACAACCCCTTATCTTTAGCCGATACCCTAACATGCTTTTCTCAGGCTTCCCACTTTTACCGTGAATATGAGTTTTGTCTCCCCCACCCGAATCCCGGCTTATCTGAACGCTGTGTGATTTACTGCTCCCAGCAACCTCCCGCCGGCATGAAATAACAGATTCCACACTGCATACAATTATAAAAAAATGATATTCATGAACGTTAACTTAACCAGAGGGTTAGAGAAGGAAAAAAACATATTTAATATCTTTACTATTAATTATTTGCATTAAATTCTATGTTGGCACGATGTTTTCTCTTTTATCTCTGTCACTGGGTCTAAAAGCGACGTCACCACCAGTGGATCGGGTCGGTAATGCAGGGTCATTGTTTTGTCTTTCGCGCTGCATACTTGCACGTGGCCAAGTGGTTAAGGCATTGGACTAGTGACCTGAAGGTCGTGAGTTCGAGCCCGAGCCGAGGAAACATGTTGTGTCCTTGAGCAAGACACTTAATCACTGTTGTTCACCAATGTGACGACATTGGTGCCAAGCTATGTGGGTCCTAATGTCCTTCCCTTGGACAATTTTGGTTGGACAACATTGGTGTCGTGACTTGCAGCATGGGCAACTGCTGGTCTTCCGCACAATCTTGCCCAGGCCTGCGCCCTGGAGAGTGTAGACGTTCCAGGCGCAGATCCATGGTATCGCAAGACTAATGGATGCTTTTAACTAGCCAGCATCTGTGTTTGCGGCTGACTCCGGCAAACTTGCGGCAAATATTAATGGTATGCGCCAATAACATCAATGTTAATGTATCACTCAAAGAGAAAAAAATCATCTGAACAAAGTACCTGTGAATTAAATTAAAGGAGCGTCATCACAGAAAAGCAACAGGGCCCTTTATTGTGTAAGGCCCTGAATTACTTTCTGAAGTCCAAACTTCAAAATATTTCATATTTTTTCTCGTACTTATTTTCGTTAAACCCTGTGTTCACACAGTGGTTTCCCGTTTCTCTGTCTCTGGGAGTAAAAGTGACAGCAGCGGTAGAGAATCGGATCTGTGATTCAGGGGGTCATTGTGTTGCATTTCGCGCTGCGTACTTGCCAACGTCTGTGTTTGCGGCTGACTCCGATAACAGCGCAAACATTAACGGTATGCGCCGATAACGTCAGTGTTAACGTATCACTCAAAGAGAAAAATATCACCCGAGCAAAGTAACTGTGAATTAAATTAAAGGAGCGTCAACACAGAAAAGCAACAAGGCAGTGTATTGTTGAATTAAATTTATTAGTCATTTGCATTGGAGCGGAGACTCCACTCGCTCTGTTGGAGTGGAATCGGCGCTGATGAGGTGGACTCAACAACAGGATTACAGACTACTGTCGCCACCAGCGATGCTCAGATAATGTTCTGTCATTACACGGAGGATTTTGACAACATCGTACTTGGTGTTGCGGTCCCAGCATCGGCCGTCTCTTGAGACTTCATGACTGCTGAGTGTTCGGTTCTGTGAACTGAGGCGTGTTATTTCCCCATCGGCATTACGGTTCACTAAAGCAGAGGAATCATTGTCAATTAGCGGTAATTAACACCAATCACTGTACAAGTTGTTCTCATTGTCGGTAACCGATTACTCTATAAAAGAATGCCATTTCAGATTCAGATATACTTCGGACAGAAACACGCAGACGCGGTGCGCTATCAACAACTTCTGAGCAGAACTGTAAATTCTAACAGCCTAAGAATGACAACGCAACAAAATAGGACTGTTTGCTACACAGTAATGGTGATTGTCGGTATCCCCGGTGAGTACCTGTCAGTTACATATACGCAAGCAGAGACTTTACGCCTCTCTCAGCTACTGCTGATGTAATTTTAATCCGTGTTGAAAAAGTTCACACCAAAGTCTTCTTTACGAGGTGATCTTTTGTTTCTCACTCACATTCCATGTCAGATTCGCTGCGTAGGCGGGACGCTATCAAACGGGTTTGTTCGTAAATGACCCGATTCCATAAAACAATCGACAGAGCCAGAGCTGCTCGCTGATCACAGGATCTGTCAGCACTGCCTTTCAGATCTTCATCTCGTGTCCCTGTCAGTCCCTAAAACGCTGTCAATCTCCTGCCCTGTTAATATTGTAACCTGGGTCATGCAGACTTGTCACTAGAACTACCTGTAGTCTTCTCATTTGTCGCGTGAGACTTCGAACTGTACAGACACAACACATACAATCCATGTTTATCAAAACCTCCTGTCATCAGCAGACCATATTCCTTAGAACTCGTTCACGTGTACGATTGATTAAGGTTTTAAATCACTACACAAAAGCTTCGATTTCAACTTGTGAAAATCTGTTCCCCTTTCTTGTTCGGGTTCACGGTGTGTTCGCATCGACGGCGATACTAATGTTATTGCCTTTCGCGACCAGAGGATTAAGGTGATCATCCAGAGATTTTCGTGGGTCTACGGCCACATAAAATCCATATTAAGGCGATTATTCTCCATCCCTAATAGACATTGGCGAAACAAGCGAGCCTTTCCAATAACTTTGTAAGTTTCATGTGTTTCGTCACCGAGGTCGGCTTTTGTTTAGGAAAGGGAGAAATAGACTTGTCTGATGACAGAATTCAAATGGCGCGGCTGTACGGTATAATTTCGTCTCCCATCCCGCTATAAATGATGCACCGCTCCTGCTGTGGCCAACGAGCAGCACCCTATTGCAACTCTACCGAATGCTCACCAGAAATCTTTCTCCCTCATTCTGTAAAGTAAACTCAGCTTTACCCCCTTGGCATTTCTCCCACCTCGGTGAATTAACTGACTCCGTACCAGCAATTCTTTGACAATTCCCAATTTCTCCCCTTGACCAAAGTCTTACCCGTGTTCCCTGTTGTCAGCACTTTTCCCACGAAGACGAACGGGTGCGCGGTCGTGCAGAAACTGAAACGCTCCCGCGAACAGCTGGAATGTTCTTTTATATAATGTAAATATAATTTAGAAATTATGCCAATATATTTTTGAAAAATTAGCTTATATACTTATGAAATATCCTGTAATGAATGATTTAATGAACAATACCTATATGTTTTCGAAATAATAAACGTACAACAACCTTTATTTTGAATCATTTTAGAGCTTCAACGTATTGACATTATCAGAGTATCAAGTTACAGCGCAGATACAAATTGTAACAATGAACACAGATTGGAAATCGGTAGCTCATTGTTCATGAACCAGCGGCCCGCTAAGTGCCGATACGGTCCAGTGAAAACACTGTACTTTTGTCATAGTCACTTGTTGCGACAGTCTGCCATCGCTTACTTGTCTTGTGAGTTGCGGTTTATGTTGGTTTGATGGGCATCATGTGCCTCGAGTTTTCAGACCATGTTAAAAATTCCTGCTCAGAGCAATGGTTTGTCCACGCAACAGTAAAAAGAGTAGAGGGGGACGTTGCTGGCATGCAGGATCGTGGTTCCAGAATCTGAATTTGCAATAGAAAATAATTCTCCCAAATAACCTCTGGCGTTTCCCTCGTTGATGCCGCCGTAGTATAAATCTCCGACCTCACATTAATTACCCTACCTCTCTCATTGGAGACACCGCGCTTTGAGGTTAATGTACAGCTTTGGACGCCGGATAGGGGAAAAGCAGACGTTCACTGAAAGGAGCGCAGACAGGATTTACAAAAACAGCTGCAGGGACTCTGTGGCCTGAGTTACTAGGAGAGGTCCGGCCGAGCAGCATTTTATTCCTTAAGGCAGGTGATGGGCAGATGTGCATAAAACCAGATACTGTCAATGTGCACAGTCAGCTCTTCTCCATGGGGTTGGGGAATCATGAACTAAAGGGGTATATTTAATTTTAGAGGGCAGAGATTTAGTTGGATTCCGAAGGACGTTTCATCACACAGAAGTTGGTCTCTATATGAAACAGCCTGGGAAAGGAAGTAGGTGATACAGGGTCACTAACAACGTTTAAAAAACACACCAGGAACAAAATCATCAATGCGAAAGGTTTAGAGAGATGTGCTCGAAACCTGGACGTACGAGTAAAGCTTAGATGGCTGAGTAGGTCAGTATGAAGGAATTGGGCTGAAGGGCCCGTTTCTGTGCTCTAATCGTTCCAGGACTCTACTCATAGCTGCTGCAGTCCGTGAACGTGAAGAGATAATGTAAACGGCTTTATGCTGCGGTCACGTGTTCATAAAAACCGCAAAAAATCGCAGATTTAGTGATAAAGTCAATCAGAAATGAACGATGGATGTTATTTTAAGTGAACAAAAGCTGTTTGCATTTCTACGGAAATGCGGTTTGAATTGTTTTTAATTCTTGTTTTTGGCCTTTCACTGCAGTTAACCTTGTGGCAATCACCATTCTCTGGCGAGGAAAATGCGCTCTCTCCAAATGTGTTACGCGCTACCTGGTGGCGATGGCTGCGGCGGATCTAATGGTGGTGATGATCGAAGTCCTGTTCTACCGGATGGGTCGAGCATACGGATTTGACACGTTCCTGGACAACGCTCCGTTCTGCCTTGTCCACTACGTCATGTGTCACGTGGCCGTTGATTACTCCATCTGGTTCACTGTCGCCTTCACTTTCGATCGCTTTGTGGCCATTCGCTCGGCTAAATTTAATTTAAGTCAAAATACTGCATCCCCAAAATTGCAGGTTTGGTGATTGCCACAGTATCTATTGTTCTCTGTTTGAAAAACATTCCATTTTATTTCCTGTACATGGAAAAGCAGCGTTGTTCGTCAGGGGTAGCTGGATCTGTTTCAATAGACCCGTACTTCCTTTCACTGAAGGGTTTGAGGGTGGACCGTCTGTTGAATCCGCTACTTCCTTTCTTCCTCATTTTGACCCTCAATGCTCTGACCGTTAGACAGATACTGGCGGCGAGCAGAGTCCGCAGGGGGCTCAAGGGACGGGGAAATTGCGGGAAACAGCGAGATCCAGAGATGGAGAGTCGGAGACAATCCATCATTCTGCTCTTCAGCCTGTCGGGGAGTTTCCTTCTCTGTTGGGCGACAAGCACTCTGGTCTTCATTCTCATGCGATGCCTCTACACAGACCTGGAAATGTCTATTCGGCTTTTTCAGGCACAGTTTTGGGGTTCTGTGATTCAGAATTTCAGTAGCCGCACAAATACATTTATTTACGGAGTGATCCAGACAAAATTCAGAGAGCAGTTGAAACTTCTTCTGCTCTCCCCCATTACCTTAGTTTTGAAATTGTTTAGGAGCCTGTACCACTCAGGTAAAATGGTCAAATACAGTATTTGTCTAATATCGGAAATAAACCCTCATCTGTTCTGCAAGCATATTAAGAAATTAAACGCCCTGAAAACATTGCTGTTCTTATTCCACATATTTGTTCCCAGCAGTCTTTCTTTCCTTTCCATTCCGTAAAAGATTCTCCTTTCCTCTTACAGACTGAGGTGTTTGATTACTTCCTTGCCGCAATAATGTATTCTACCTTGCACATTAAATCACGCGGGCATCCACTATTGAAAACGCATATATCCATTCTCGAAGTGTGCATTACCTAAACTTTTGCAGTGTTCTGGTCTTGGCTGCCGACGCGGACATCCAACATCCATTCTCTTTCTCTGTTTTCTCTTAATTTAATGTTCCAGTTTAACTGCTATACTGGCATATTTCTGGGAAATATTGCTTTGTTTCTGTTTGGCTGATGCTCGTCGAAGCCCACAGTATGAATGATATATTATTGTGCTTCGGTTCAACTTCTGTCTAATTTGACAACACATCGGAACACATTTGCTTTTGGCCTGACAGTATTTTCATACAGTAAATACAGGTTGTCCTTACTATAGCAGCCTTGCAGCACTGGCCCTTTACAGGAATGCTGCCGAACACGGGGAACGGTTAGAAGTAAGTTTAAAGACTTTACTTTTTGTACCTTTCACTAATTTTAAAATGTGTACATTCACATTGAGTTCACGCCATTATTGTCCCGATCATTATATATTGCGTGTTTCATTCTGTTTCCCGGGGACGTTGTGCTGGAATGGTATTGAACTCTGACCTCCTTGCCTTGTCACGTGCCGTAAGCGACTGGGTTGCAAACAGTTACTGTGAATTGATGGCTCCGAGTCCGTATTCGCGGGGGTTCAGAAGAAGGAGGGGGATCTCATTAAATAATTCGAATGTTGCAATGCCTCGATAGAGAAGAATTGGAGAGACACTTTCCAATAGTGGGGGTGCCTAGGACGAGATGAGAACACAAACGAGATTTTTTTTTTAGCCAGGCGACGATAAACCTGTGAATCGATTTGCACATTCGGCTGTGCAGGTCAAGTCATTGGATGCATTTAAGGATGAGTTACATAGCTTCTTGGTTAATAAGGCCGTCAAAGGTTAGGGGCGGAAAGGCATAAAATTAACTATATATTAACCATAACGGAATGGAGGAGCGGATTCGACTGGCTGAAATGCCTAATTCTTTTAAAGGTCTTGTGGGATCTATTCTGATTCAACGACACATCACCTCAATTTCTCAAGTCTTCAACGCCTGTTCTTAGATTTTAAACTGTAAATTCAAAATCAAAAACATCTGGCGACTTTGTATATGATGTTCCTGCTGGGCTGAATATATTCTTAATTGTTCGCCTAATTTCAAAAGAGCGCGATTCGTCTGGAAATCTGGGTGCCTCTCCTTGTCTCAGTAAAATGTCGTTAAATTAAGCATAAACAGTAGAATTTATCTAATAAGTAGCATTCAATTAAGAATTCTTGACTCTACCTATCCAGAATTAACTTTAAAGAAGACTTAAGTGCTGATTTTGAACTCTGCCCAGTTTGCAGCATTCAAAAACACTTTACGTCAAAAGTCCCAACCAGTGGAGCAACTTGACATACCGATGGAGTCCTCGCCGCTGAAATTGCTCCTTGGTGTAAGTCGGGATTTCGGGAAACTTATTGCGCAATCCACAATTGTTAAATCACTTTTAAAACATTAACTTATTAACGGGTCATTTCAATTTACTGAAACATCAGAATTGTCTAGAACTCCCTGCACATTTTGTGTCACTTTCGTTTCCCTAACTCTTTCCGGGGAAAAGTTGCAGAAGGGGTGGGTTTGCTGTATGTTCAGTTTAGTTATCTCCTTGAGAACTTGATATGCAGCAACATCCGGAATTCACTTCCACTTTCAGATGCAATCAGAGTTTGATTACTGATTGAAAATTCAGGCAGATTCATTTGCGTATTTGATTCCAAACGTGAGAAATCCGTCTCTGACTGACAAAGCCGTGTATCATTTTGAGATTGCTTAGGAAAACAATTTTGAAACGCTGAAGCTTCTGGAAGATGTTCGGTCTCCCGCTGCGCCTTTTCTAATTCTACTTTCATGATCATCCAGTAAGATGAGCCTGGCACAATCGGTTATGGCCATGCGTTATCGCCCAATTGGGAATAAATGTCATTTAACGATAAAAACTCATTTAATATTAAACGATTTGAGCAAAATATCGTTCAGTAGTGATGCAGACCCGCTCTGTGTGTTTATCCATAGGGGCAATATTTGCAATTAGAGAGTGTCAGTGTGGTGCCAATAAATATAAACGCATTTCATTGGACTGTTTTCTGAGATTAAAAACTCACAGAAGTGAAAACCCGAATAATTAGGGGCAATGGAGATCTGACCTCATATCTGGCATTGAAGACAGATTTAACAAGTTACATTCAGATTTTCCGGAGCTGTTCGCTTTCTCGCAGTTACGTTTCCGGTTCTGCGCTCCTCAATGCCATTGTTTAACCCCTTGGTACATTTCTCTTATCACGTGGTGCAGGATCGCTGACACATTCGGCAACAAGCACAAGAATCAATTGTAAATGAACTGAATAAGTTGCTTGTACTTCCCAGTCGGCAGTGAACGTGGTCACCTTGTTGTTGGCCTGGAAGAGGCCGGGCCGCAGGTTTACACAAATTAAATGTAGAACCACGGGTCACTATGGAATTACCTTCCCATACAAAGTGGGATTCTATTCTATCGATGTGTTCAATTCAATTCAAACTTCCAACAACCTTCTTAGCTTATGAAAGCATTCCCAAAGCTCAATGCTAACTGCATGACGGGAAAGCTAAGAAGGTTTCCCGCCAAGGCTGAAATTGCTAAAACGAGAGGGCACCGTTTTAAGGTGCTTGGAAATAGGTAGAGAGGAGATGTCAGAGGTAAGTTTTTACGCGGAGAGTGGTGAGTGCGTGGAATGGGCTGCCGGCGACGGTGGTGAGGCGGATGCGATAGGGTCATTTAAGAGACTCTTGAATAGGTTCATGGAGCTTAGAAAATAGGGGCTCAAAGGAAAAACATTGAAGAGAGGATACTTTCCATCCCCATAGAGGCAATATTGGCTGATGGCAACCGACAAAATTACATAAATACTATTGATGAAATGGGCTCTTAAAATATGGAAAACTATTATAAAATAATATAAACTAGAGGGGGATATTGCAATTTTTACATGGTGTGCATATGACTCTGATTTTACGCCGAATAAACTGGATGCTAGATTTAAGCACCGGACAGTTAAAGGAAGAACAGGTCTTTGCAATATAATGAAAGAAGGCACACTGTTCAGTTTCGGAATGCTTAAAGAGAAACACTTAGTAGAAAAACAAGACTTTATCGGTATTTACAGATGCAACAGTATGCTAATAAGAGAGTTAAAATGTATGCAAGGTTTGATAGAGTTATTTAGAAAAACATAATTCAGATAACGGTAGTAGAATCATTTCAAGCGTATATAAGGATTTGTCAAATCTTAAAACACGTCCGACTTCATACATTAAAACAAAATGGGAGAAGGAAGGAGGGATATTATATCTGAGGAAGAATGGACAATAATATGGAGGTATCAATGGAAGTGTACCAGTTCACAGAAATGGAGGGAATTTGAATGGAAAAACTTGATATTTTATTACACCCTCTCAGAAATCCCATTATGATTGTAACCTCCATGTTTGCTGGAGAAATTGTGGAAATCAAAATGCAAACCATTATAATATGTTCTGGGAATGCCCCATTATCAAAGACTATTGGAGTGGGATACAGAATACCCTACAAGACATCCTTAAATGTGAAATACCCTTAGAAAGTAAGACCATATATTTTGGGTATATACCTCAATAACAGTTGAAAAGAGATAAATATTTAATGAGTATACTGCTGGAGGCTGGTAAATAGACTCTTACCACGAAATGGTCATCAAAGGAGAGTCCAACTTTAAATGCATGGATGGAAATTACAATGGACATTTACAAAATGGAGAAGATAACAGCATCTGTTAATCATAAGTTGGAACAGTTTGATTCATACTGGGAAAAATGGTTTAACTACATAACACCTCATAAACCAATGAATATGTTGTAAAAAAAATCACTCCCTACTTGTACATAGTTTTCTCCTTTTGCTCGTTCTTTCTTTCTTCTCTTTTCTATAAGTGTATACCTCAGTTAAATATTATGTGGAGATTTGTGGCAAATGTGATTATATGATATATATGTACAGTATTTGAAATACATCTGATAGAAACATAGAAACATAGAAAATAGGTGCAGGAGTAGGCCATTCGGCCCTTCGAGAAATGTTTGTTTGATGATAAACTTCAATAAAAAAAATAAATTACAAGAGTCTAGGACCAGAGGAGGCTGCCTCAGAATAGAGGAGCTTCTTTATAGAACGGCGAACAGAATTAATTTCGTTAGCCAGAGAGTGGTGAATCTCTGTAGTTCTTTGCCACGGGCAACTGCGGAGACCAATTCTTTATGTAATTTTAAGACGGAAAGTGATAGATCCTTCATTGTGCAGGTCATGGAGAGAGAAAGCAGGACACTGGGGCTGAAAGGAAAATTACATCAGCCATGATGAAATGGTGGAGCAGACTCGATGGGCGAACTGGATTAATTCTGCTCCTACTCCTGTTGGCCTCATGGCCTTACCTTCTTTGTGCTGACTATTATTGGAGCCGTCTCGTTAACTTTGGGATCGATATCTACACATAAACCGCCCGTCATCTGTGTGTGCAGTTTCCTTTGAAGACTCCTGGTGAACCCACCTCCATCACAGGGTCAGGCAGCGCCTTCCAATCACAAACACTTATTGTTTGTAAAACACAGCGTGTGTAGCCCGGGTGGTATCCTGGCAAACCTTCTCTTCACCCACTTTCACCTTTCCACCGTCTTCATAAACACAACTTTTCAAGTGTGGTCTAACCTCAGCGTTATAGATTTGCAACATTTTCTCACCACGTTTGAGCTCGGTTCCCAACAAATGAAGGCCAACATGCCTTCCTAACATTGCTCCCAACTTGTTCACAGTTCAGAGTACATTTATCATCAAAGTGTGTACACAGTACACAGCCTTGAGATTCGTCTCCTACAGGCAGCCACAAAGCAAAGAACCCGCTTAAGGAAATCAAAAACGCAGAGAACAAGACCATCAAATCTGTGAAAGAACAAACCGCGCAAACCAACAAAAAGGTGGAAAATAACACGGAATATCCAACATCAAAACGCAGATTCCCCAAAATTGAGCCCACAGCCAGGAGCCGCAGAGACGGGTGGAGCCGGCCCAGCAGCCGATGTCTGCCGCCACGGCCACTGACTCAGTCGGTTCATGACTGTGTCGATGCTGCCGGCTACAGCGGCCGGTACAGTTCCGAGCCGAAGCGCCTCGATTAAATAACGATAATAGTAAAGGAGGTTCCATGCTGAGGGCATTAAGCATCACACTGCAGCCGTAAATGAGTCCACAACCAGGAACCGCCAAGACCATCGAACATTACAGCATGGGACAGAAAACCCTGCACCTTCCTCCGGTAGCAGCACCGAGAGTGAGGGCGGTCAGCCGCCTGCCGACGGCTCCGAACATTGTTCCCATTTGACGGTCTCATGCTCGGTGCTTTATTCGCGCAGAGCAATGGAGCCGGCCACGGGTTCGTGTCCCGCTATTCGGAATTCACCCAGCGAACACCGCCAGCAACGACACGTCTGCCCTCCACGCCGAATCCACAAGGACTTCACAGAAGCGCCAAATCGTTCAGTTGGCCCCAAAAAAATACACTCTCAAGAGGGAAATTTCAGGCGGCAATCGAAGGAGTTCAGAAGTAGTAGTATATTTAGAAAAAATAGGAAAAGCCTGTACTTTGTACTGGCTCTGATGGTCCCTCTGTCTCTCCGCAGTGCTAAGTAAGAATCCAGGCGCTAACCCTGTTTTCTGCCTCACATTCCACCTCCCAGAGTGAACCTCTTCACATGTTTCTGGGGTGAACTCCACGTGGCATCCCAGCTCTTCATCCCCTCCATTTCTCTTTGTAAACTACAGTAACTTCTAACAGCAAATCCAACTTCCTTCGTGCCAGCGGACTCTCACTAACCCACCCTTTCACTTCCTCATCCGGGTGACTTATAAAAATGACAAAGAGCAGAGTTCTCTGAACCGATCCCAGTGAGAATCCACTGGTCACCGACCTCCCAGCAGCATGTGTTACATCTCCGAGCACACTGTGCCATCCATGGGCGGGTCAGTTCTGTGTTCATCTGGGTTTGCCTGAATCTCATGGCTCGTGACGCGCAGAGGGAGATTAACTGTGTGTGTGATGGGACAGGGTGGAGGGATCTTCACTCTGTGTCTGACCCCGGGAGTGTGTGATGGTACGATGTGGAGGGAGATTCACTCCGTGTCTGACCCCAGGAGAGTGTGATGGCACGGTGTGGAGGGAGTTTCACTCCGTGTCTGACCCCGGGAGTGTGTGATGGGACGGTGTTGAGCGAGCTTCACTCTGTGTCTGACCCCTTTTTTTTAAATTTTTTTAATTGCCACAAAATTTTTTATTACAAATGTCGGTGCTGTACAATATTTACAAAACCAGTGACTAACACATTTACTACACTACAAACAGACAATACATGTTAAACCAATATATTGCCATCCTCATCAATGATGGCATTTACACCCCGCGGAGCCCAACGGTCCCGGAACATCTCGACGGTCGCCGTGGACTGTGCGTATTCCTTTTCAATGTTCACCCGGGCACGAACATACCCCCTAAACATAGCCAGGCAGTCCGCCCGGGGAGAACCTCCTGCAACCCTTTTCCAGGAGCCACGGATGGCAATTTTCGCCAGCCCCAGGAGCAAGTTGACAAGGACATCCTCATCCCTCTGTGCCCCCCTCCTTACTGGATGACCATATATAAATAGGGTGGGACTGAAATGCAACCAGAAGGCGAGAAGCAGCCCACGCAAATACGCGAAAAGGGGCTGCAGCCTCACACACTCCACATACATATGGTACACGGTCTCCTCCAGCCCGCAGAAGTGACACGCGGCTGGGAGATCCGTGTACAAACTAAAGAACTTATTGCAGGGCACCGCTTTATGCAGCACCCTCTAGCCGAGATCCCCAAGGTGCATGGGAAGGACTCCCTTGTAGAGGGACTTCCACTGGGGACCCCCCTCACCTCCAGGTGGAAAGACCGACCGCCATGGCGTGTCGGGACGGTGGACAAATGCTAGGAAGTGGAGGGTGTGGAGCAGCAGCCCATAAAGGTACCTCCTGCCTGCATCCCTGAATGGGATTGTGGGTGTTGATGAAAGACGGCTCAAGTTGTGTGGATTCGTCTCTCGGGTAAGGCTGCGGGGCCTGGGCCCGACGAGCAGCTCAGCCCGAGTCGTTCCACACACCTGAGCTGCACTGACATCCGTTGAGACAGGGCAAGGGTCGACCAGGACCCCGCCCTCTGCCAGAGGAGGGGATTCCCGGCCTGAGGCAACCATGTTCCAGACTCTCTGTAGGTCCTGATAGAAGCCGGGCAGCCTCTGCAAAGCAGCACGGCTAACGCCCGCCGGTGGTAGCTGCATATCTTCGGCAAGACAGCAGCCCCTCCGGAGGAAGAAAATCGCCAACACGTGCCACCTGGGAGGGTGCTCGGCATACAGGAATCTCTGCAGCGTCCTGAGGCGGAGAGCCGCCAGTCGTGTGCGTACACACACCAGCGACTGACCGCCTTCTCCTACTGGGAGACTCAGAACCGCTGCAGAGACCCAGTGCTTCCTGTTTCCCCAGAAGAAGTCCACTAGCTTCCTCTGCATTCTTGCGACAAAAGGGGCAGGAGGGGCCAAGGTGACCATCCGGTACCACAACATGGAGGCCACCAGCTGGTTTATGACCACCACCCTGCCTCGATAGGAAAGCACCCTGAGAAGGCCTGACCAGCGCCCTAGCCGGGCCATGACCTTTGTCTCCAGGTCCTGCCAGTTCGCCAGCCAGGTCTCCCCAGAAGGACTCAGGTAGACTCCCAGATAGAGAAGACGTCTGGTGCTCCACTCAAAAGCTCTCATCTCCTCCGGCAAGGAGTCCACCTGCCACTGGCCTACTAAGAGTCCGGAACATTTCGCCCAGTTGATCCTGGCGGAGGATGCCGCCGAGAAAACATCTTGGCACTCGCGCATCCTCCGCAGGTCACAGGGGTCTGTCATCATGAGGAGTACGTCATCGGCGTAGGCCGAGAGGACGACCCCCATCTCCGGTTCGCGCAGAACCAGACCTGTCAGCCTTCGCCGAAGAAGGCCGAGGAATGGCTCGACACAGATCGCATACAGTTGACCGGACATGGGGCACCCTTGACGCACATCTCTTCGGAAGTGGATAGGTCCTGTCAATGATCCGTTAATCTTAACTAGGCACTCTGCGGCAGAGTACAGGAGCCGAACTCGGGCCACAAAGTGTGGTCCGAGCCCAAAAGCCTGCAGGGTGCCCACCAGGAAACTGTGGTCCACCCGGTCAAAAGCCTTCTCCTGGCCAAGAAAAAGAAACGCTGCCGGGGTCCCAGTCTCCTGGAGTAGGTGGATCAGGTCCCGTACTTGGTGGACATTGTCCTGGATGGAGCGGCCCGGGACTGGGTAAGATTGGTCAGGATGGACCACCTGTCCAATTACCGAACCCAGACGGTTGGCCATTGCCCAGGCGAAGATCTTGTAGTCCACGCACAACAGGGAGACCGGCCGCCAGTTCTTTAGCAGGCGGAGGTCTCATTTCTTGGGCAGTAGGACCACAACAGCTCTTCGCCATGAGAGGGGCATTTCTCCGGTGGCTAGGCTCTCTCCTAGGACAAGGCTGTAATCATCCCCCAGGACATCCCAAAAAGCCTGATAAAACTCAACACTCAGTCCATCCAAACCAGGGGACTCGCCCCTCCGGAGTTGCCGAAGGGCAGTGGACAGCTCCTCCCGAGTCAGGGGGGCATCCAGACGCACTGCGTCCTCTGGGCTGACCTTAGGCAAATCCTTCCAGACCTCATTACACGCCTCCGCATTTGACGGATCAGGCGAGAATAAGGACCGATAGAATGAACGGACCTCGTTGTTAATTCCATCAGGGTCCGTGATGGAGGAGCCATCGGCAGCCAGCAGCTCCACTAGCTGCTTTTGAACTCCCCGCCACCTCTCCAACGAGTAGAAGAAGGGTGAGCCACGGTCCAAATCCTGCAGCATTTGGATCCGTGACCTCACGTACGCACCTCGGGACTGCTGGAGCTGCAGGTTCCTTAGTGCGTCCTTCTTCTCCTGGTATTCCTGCCACAGCTGCTGGTCTCCAGCGGTCGGACCGAGGCGGGACTCCAGGTCAGGCAACGCTCTCTCAAGCCGCTCAACCTCAGAGCTCCGCCTCTTTGTCGACCCCATAGTGTACTCCCGACATAAAAACCGGATGTGGGCTTTGCCCACATCCCACCATAGCCGTAGGGAGCAGAACTCTGTCCGCCTCTCCTTCCAGGAGACCCAGAAAGCTCGGAACGAATCCCGGAATCGGCTGTCCTCCAGCAGCCGGTTGTTAAAATGCCAATACCCGGATCCCACCCGAGGGTGTAGTGGAATAAATTCCATCCACACAAGGTGATGATCCGAGCACGACACCGGCCGCATGGAGGACGCTGACACGCGGGAGACGTAGGCCCGAGAGATGTAAATGCGGTCTATCCTGGAACCTCCTTCTCTAGACCTTCTCGAGAAGGCGCTAGAGTCGGGGTGAAGATTCCGCCAGCTGTCCACCAAGTCAAAGGAGCCGACTAGCTCCTTTAACTTTTTTCCGATGCTGGATGGCGTTGGAGGCCCGAACGGTCCTCCGTCTCGAGGGTTCAATTGAAATCTCCCCCGAGGATGACGCAATCCCCAGGATCGATGGACCTCAGCAGGGTGGACAGCTGGCAGAATAGGCGCGTCTGCATCACACCGCGCCTGGGAGCATACACATTGATAAAATGCAATGGTACGCCATCCAGGCGCACAACCAGGTGGAGCAGACGGCCGGGCACAACGTCCTAGACTCTTTCAATTACTGGTTGGAAGGTCGGGGCCAACAGGATCGCCACCCCGCTAGAAATGGAGCTGAGGTGGCTCATGTAGACCCCGCCCCGCCACTCCAGGAGCCAAGCAGACTCATCCCCAGGGATGGTATGGGTTTCCTGCAGGAAACTCACTGTATACCGCCCATCCCTGAGGGCTGAGAGATTGTTATGCCTGCGAAGAGGACCCCTGCTGCCGTTTAAATTGAGACTAGCTATGGTAAGCTTCATGGCGGGAGCACACTAGGTCTCAGCAGCAGTGCCCATTTCGGTGAAAGCGGAGGCGCCCTCCACCACACTGTCCGGAAAGAAAGCAAGGTTACCTTTTGCCTTCCGGGCTCGAGTGGTACCAGCGACACCCTGTGACCCACCATCCCCCGTAGGAGCGAGGCTGCTTCTCCCTCTAATGTCCCTTACTAGGTCATCTAGGAAAGATTTTAGTTGCCGTCTGTCGTTCCCCGCCACCGCATTCCTCTTTCCCTTTCCCTTTCGTCCGAGGATGACTCGCAGGGACCTCACCAGCCTCGGCATGCTGGGCCACCGTAGCGAGGCTAGTTGAGGCCGGTACTTGGCACCCTCAGAGGTGAGAATAAAATGCTTGATTTCCTCTACAGGTATCAATGGGGACTTCTCAGGAGGGGTGAGGATGTCCATTATTTCACTATCGAAAGAGTCCCCCTCCAACCCGTCACTGCAGACAGAATCCCCATCGGCCTCCCCGCATGTTCCACTAGATGGCTGCGCTTGTGACCCATACCGCGCAGCGGGCACCTCGCTCTTACCTGCCCGCTCCACCGTCGCATCAGCCTCATCCACATTTGCGACAGTGGAGGGACAATCCCCAGGGACTCCCTGCAAGTCATTAATTGCTGGGGTCGACGTGCACAGAAAAACGCCCTCCCCAGGGGGCAGGCGTAGAGGGGAACCCGGCACCTTTGGTCCAAGGGATTCACAAGCAGCCTGGTGCTGAGCATGAGAGAGCTTTGTCTCGTCTCCTCTTACATTATTCGGTACACTGGCCTCCAGAGAGGCGCTGACTTGTAGGTCCTGGGTGGAGGCCTCCAGGGCTGCCTCATTTGTGCAAACAGGGCTATCACAAGCTTTTTGCACAACCACACCATCTACCCCAGGACTGGTGGCTACATTTGGGGACTCAGGTTTAAAACCAACCCCGACCCGGATTCCCACCCCTTCCTGGGACTCCCCCGCATCTACATCCCCTGTCCTCTTGCGGGAACGTTCCCTTCTCCTCTTCACGCCGGAGGAGCACACAGGTGCAGGCTTCACTGATGGGGCGGCGCTTTCTGTTTCCATCGCCCCGTCTGCTTGCGCACCTCCCCGAGCCCCACGCTCCACTTCAGGCGAAATGGGCGTGAGCTCTGCGGCCTCAAAGGCCCGCTTCTTACTGTGTTTGGATTTCCCCTTTGCCTTCTTACTCCGCACAGACTCCACCCCGTCCCCCACCTGAACCACAGGGAGAGGAGCAGGGACCGATCCAACCGTAGGAGTAGGGACAGGGGTAGGGGTAGGGGCAGGGTGAGGGGCTGGGGCAGGATCAGGGGCGGGGGCAGGGTCAGATGCAGGCGCAGACGCACGCTCAGGAGTAGGATCAGGGGCAGAGGTAGCTGGGGCACTGGTGCCAGAAATGGGCTCCCTCGGGTTCCGGGTTGTAGGACAGTCCCTCCGAAAGTGCCCCACCCCACCTGCACGCATGGCACCGTGGGCGCTCGGAGCTCCAGTACACCTGATAATCCACTCCCTCGTGCCGGACAGTAAACCGGCCCTCAACATCGTCCTCCCTTTCCAGCTGCATGAATACCTGACGCCGGAAAGAGATTACGGTGCGGAGGGTGCGTCTCTTAAATTTGTGTCGGATGGCAGTGATCTCCGACCTTACTTGCCCTAAACGGGCCAGTGGGGGAAGCAAGTCCTCATTTGGAATGAAAGGCTTAACATGCCCAAGCACGATACGTTGCGCGGGGGCCGTCACCAGCTCCATAGGTAAAAAGATGTTGTCTACCATGACTCCCCTGCTTAGGGCCCGGTGCACTAGCTCTTCATTCGCCAGATAAAACACCGCCTTTCCGAACTCCTTCTCGGTGGCCAGAATACCACCTTTCCCAACAAGGTCCTCCATTGCCTCCGTACACTTTTCTAGTGTCATTCCAGGGCGCAAAATACATTGCACCCCACGTTCCACCTTCACCGACCGAAGGAGGGCGTTGTCCGAGGCCGGGGAGGCAGCCGCCCTTGCATAACTCCCCGAAGGCCCGCGACTCCCTGGAGACCGGTCCGGCATGCTGGCGCTCTTTCCAGTCCGAGAATCCTACAGCGGTGCCGGTTAGAAGTCCTGGAACGAGTCGAATAACTGGCCGGGAAAGTTTGCAGTCGACAGTTCCTCGCTGGCTCGGAGCCAGGAAAGGCTCCGTCGGACTTGTAGAGACCCAGGCCGGGAGAGGCCGAAACGTCCTTTCAGATGCTCCGGCACCGACACCGGACGAAAATCAGGAAAACAATGGAGGAGGAACGTTGCCCCGATGTCAATGGGGGAGGGGGGGGGCGACGACGGCGTTTGCCTCCAGTTTTGGAGCGAACCGGCTTCCTGGCGAATTGCCAGCGGCCGCAGCTGGGAGCTACGCAGTTAGCAGCCGCCAACAAACCCAGCCCAAACCGGCTGTAAAACTCCACATCGAGTTTCCACACTAGCGCCGTCACTCACTCAGTGGTCCAAGAGACTTTTAGAGCCACCTCCAAAGTATTCCACGAACTTTATCCAGTAGTTTTGCCTCGATTTCTCCCAGCTCAGTCAGCACAGCTCCACTCTGTGTCTGACCCCGGGAGTGTGTGATGGGACAGTGTGGAGAGAGATTCACTCTGTGTCTGACCCCGGGAGTGTGTGATGGGACGGTGTGGAGGGAGATTCACTCTGTGCCTGACCCCGGGAGTGTGTGATGGGACGGTGTGGTGAGAGATTCACTCTGTGTCTGACCCCGGGAATGTGTGATGGGACGGTGCGGAGGGAGATTCACTCTGTGTCTGACCCCGGGAGTGTGTGATGGGACAGTGCGGAGGGAGATTCACTCTGTGTCTGACCCCGGGAGTGTGTGATGTGATGATGTTGTGCAGGCTTCACCCTGTGCTCAACACCGGTATTCCATCCCTGATCCCTTTGATACTTGGGACCTCAGTGAAATCAGGTCTGACATTACAGTCGATTTTAACTGTCTGCGGGGGCAGTGAGCCAGGAAGGGGGTTGGGTGGAGATGAGATCCTGGGCACCCAGACTCTGCCAGTCCGACCTCCCTCAGCCTGGAGCTGAGACGCTGCTGTGTCAGTGTGAGGAGCTCCGACCCACTGTTGCAGTTCACCGGGTGCGAGGGGCAGCAGTAACCCCTGGTCGCTGTTTCTCCTTTAATGAGACCCAAGTCTAACACCAAGACAGGAAGGTACAGCGGTTTATTAATTTCATCATGACAAACGTAAATTAAACAATGTGTGAGCTGCTGACATGTGGGAATAAATAAACTGCTCCCGACTCACTCACAGTCACACACAACTAACTGACCGGCGACAACGAGTGACCGGTTGAATAATCAGTCACGTTTCTCACCGTCACTCTGCATCGAGGAACCGATGATTATAAAATCATACTTCAGTGCCGTGTCCCAGGTCGCTGCAGATCCATGGTCACTGCCGAGTTATTTGTCAATTTAACATCATTATAGCGGCCAGACTGTCGAATGCACCGTCCTCAGCAAAGGGAGCGAAAGGATTCTCTCCTGGGATAATTCCACCCCGGGACACCGGTGTCCCAGACTGAGTCCCGGCCCCCGGGCTCTTCCTGTCTGTGTAATTCCCCGGGGTCTCACGTGGGAGGGATCTCGAACCCGCACATCCGGCGGAAGCAGCGCCGCTGGACAGGAGGCGGAAATACGTCACTGCGGGAGCACCACGAATGACACACAGCACGAGACTACAGCCAGTTTCGTTAAAACCGTAGGGAATTACACCCGGCACGCGGCCATTAAAAGTAAGGGGAAGGTGGGGGGCGGGAGTTAAAGGGGAGGGCGGGGAATCGGCCAAACTGTCAGCATCCCGCGGGCGGGGATGTTCACACATTCAGATGTTCACACGGTCACGGTCAGTCCGGGTCTGGGTTCCCGCAGAGATCTCAGTTCCTTCTTCCCGGTCTCACTGAACAGATTGTACCCCAGCCTGAAACAGATGGGAGAATAAAGATGAAATAAACAGATTACACAACAGTGTCAGTAACAGGGGACAACACTCACAGACAAATATCACCGGAAAACCCGCGGATCCGCTGATATTTTATCACATTGAACATTAACACAAACACTCACCCAATCCGCTCCAGACTCCGGTGGGTCAGTATGAGACGGCGGAGAGCGGGGACAGATCCGTCTGTGAGCCTGTTCCATCTCAGGTCCAGCTCTGTCAGTGATGGGTGTGAACTGAGAGCGGAGTCGAGATCCTCGGCACCAGAATCTGTGAGACCGACACTCCACAGCCTAGAGATGAGAGAGAGTGAGAGTGAAGGACACAGAGAGACAGAAGACGGTAAAAATCCCCAGTGTTTATCAGTAACACAATTACTGATCACATTAATGTTCAGTGTCAGACACCCAGTGACTGTAAACACAATCTCCCACAGTCTGGTACTTAACGACAGCTTCTGTATTTTACACTCCGAGATCCTCAGAGCCTCAGACACCAGTTTCACTCCTGAATCTCCCAGTTTATTATCATTCAAACTCAGCTCTGTCAGTGATTGGTTTGTACTGAGAGTGGAGATGAGATCCTTGGCACCATTAGCAGTGAGACTGACATCATACAACCTGGAGATGAGAGAGAGTGAGGGTGAAGGACACAGAGAGACAGGAGACGGTACAAATCCCCAGTGTTTATTAGTAACACAATTACTGATCACATTAATGTTCAGTGTCAGACACCCAGTGACTGTAAGCACAATCTCCCACATTCTGCTACTGACCACAGTTTCTGTATTTTACACTCCAAATTCTTCAGAGCCGCAGACACCAGTTTCACTCCTGAATCTCCCAGTTTATTAGCACCCAGGTTCAGCTCCGTCAGTGATGGGTTCGATCTGAGAGCGGAGGCGAGATCCTCGGCACCAGAATCTGTGAGACCGACATCCCGCAGCCTGGAGAAGAGAGAGAATCAGGTTGAAGAACACAGAGGTACAGGAGACTGTACATATTCTCACTGTTAATCAATAATATTACTAATCATATTAATGTTCAGTGTCAAATATGCAGTGACAATCTCCCACTCTCTGGCATTTACCACAGTTTTTGGATTTTACAGTTCGCCTTCTTTAGAGCCGCAGTCACCAGTTTCACTCCTGAATCTCCCAGTTTATTATCATTCAGGTTCAGCTCCATCAATGATCGGTTTATACTGAGAGCGGAGGCGAGATCCTCGGCACCAGAATCTGTGAGACCGACATCATACAACCTGGAGATGAGAGAGAGTGAGAGTGAAGGACACAGAGAGACAGGAGACGGTACAAATCCCCAGTGTTTATCAGTAACACAATTACTGATCACATTAATGTTCAGTGTAAGACACCCAGTGACTGTAAACACAATCTCCCACAGTCTGCTACTTACCCCAGTTTCTGTATTTTACACTCCGGGTTCCTCAGAGCCTCAGACACCAGTTTAACTCCTGAATCTCCCAGTTTATTAGCACCCAGGTTCAGCTCCGTCAGTGATGGGTTCGAACTGAGAGCGGAGGCGAGATCCTCGGCACCACGATTTGTGAGACCGACATCCCGCAGCCTGGAGAAGAGAGAGAATCAGGTTGAAGAACACAGAGGGACAGGAGACTGTACATATTCACACTGTTAATCAATAATATAATTACTAATCATATTAATGTTCAGTATCAAATATGCAGTGACAATCTCCCACTCTCTGGCATTTACCACAGTTTTTGGATTTTACAGTTTGCCTTCTTTAGAGCCGCAGTCACCAGTTTCACTCCTGAATCTCCCAGTTTATTATCATTCAGGTTCAGCTCCATCAATGATCGGTTTGTACTGAGAGCGGAGGCGAGATCCTCGGCACCAGAATCTGTGAGACCGACATCCCTCAACCTGGAGATGAGAGAGAGTGAGAGTGAAGGACACAGAGAGACAGGAGACGGTACAGATCCCCACTGTTTATCAGTAACACAATTATTGATCACATTAATGTTCAGTGTCAGACACCCAGTGACTGTAAACACAATCTCCCACAGGCTGGTACTTACCCCAATTCCTGTAATTTACACCGTGATTTCTTCAGAACCGCAGACACCAGTTTCACTCCTGAATCTTCCAACTTATTATTATTCAGATTGAGCACCGTCAGTGAAGGGTTTCCTCCGAGAGCGGCGTTAAGATCTCCGGCACCAGAATCTGTGAGGCCGACATTCCACAGCCTGGAGATGAGAGAGAGTGGGGGTGAAGGACACAGCTAGAGACAGGAGATGGTGCAAATTCACAGTATGTATCAGTAAGATAATTACTCATCACATTAATGTTCAGTGTCAGACACCCAGTGACTGTAAACACAATCTCCCGCAGTCTGCTACTTACCACAGTTTCTGTATTTTACACTCCGAGTCCCTCAGAGCCGCAGACACCAGTTTCACTCCTGAATCTCCCAGGTTATTATCACTCAAACTCAGCTCTTTCAGTGATCGACTTTTACTGAGAGTAGAGATGAGGTCCTTGGCACCATTAGCAGTGAGACCGACATCAGAAAGCCTGGAGATGAGAGAGAGTGAGGGTGAAGGACACAGAGAGACAGGAGATGGTAAAAATCACCAGTGTTTATCAGTAACACAATTACTGATCACATTAATGTTCAGTGTCAGACACCCAGTGACTCTAAACACAATCTCCCACAGTCTGGTACTGACCACAGTTTCTGTATACAACACTTCGAATTCGTCAGAGCCGCAGACACCAGTTTCACTCCTGAATCTCCCAGTTCATTAGCACTCAGGTTCAGCTCTGTCAGTGATGGGTTTGTACTGAGAGCGGAGGCGAGATCCTCGGCACCAGAATCTGTGAGACCGACATTCCTCAGCCTGGAGATGAGAGAGAGTGAGGGTGAAGGACACAGATAGGCAGGAGACGGTACAAATCCCCAATGTTTATCAGTAACACAATTACTGATCACATTAATGTTTAGTGTCAGACATCCACTGACTGTAAAAACAATCTCCCACAGTCTGGTACTTACCACAGTTTCTGCATTTTACACTCCGAGATCCTCAGAGCCGCAGACACCAGTTTCACTCCTGAATCTTCCAGTTTATTATCATTCAAACTCAGCTCTTTCAGTGATCGATTTGTACTGAGAGTAGAGATGATCTCCTTGGCACCATTAGCAGTGAGACCGACATCATACAACCTGGAGATGAGAGAGAGTGAGGGTGAATGACACACAGAGACAGGAGACAGTACAAATCCCCAGTGTTTATCAGTGACAGAATTACTGATCACATTAATGTTCAGTGTCAGACACCCAGTGACTGTAAACACAATCTCCCACAGTCTGGTATTTACCACAGTTTCTGTATTTTACACTCCAGGTTCCTCAGAGCCGCAGACACCAGTTTCACTCCTGAATCTCCCAGTTTATTAGCACTCAGGTTCAGCTCCGTCAGTGATGGGTTTGTTCTGAGAGCGGAGACGAGATCCTGGGCACCAGAATCTGTGAGACCGACATTCCTCAGCCTGGAGATGAGAGAGAGTGAGGGTGAAGGACACAGAGAGACAGGAGATGGTACAAACCCCCAGTGTTTATCAGTAACACAATTACTGATCACATTAATGTTCAGTGTCAGACACCCAGTGACTGTAAACCCAATCTGCCACAGTCTGGTACTTACCACAGTTTCTTAATTTTACACTTCGAGTTCCTTAGAGCCTCAGACACCAGTTTCACTCCTGAATCTCCCAGTTTATTATCATTCAGGTTCAACTCCATCAGTGATGGGTTTGTACTGAGAGCGGAGGCGAGTTGCTCGACTCCAGAATCTGTGAGACCGACATCCCTCAACCTGGAAATGAAAGAGAGTGAGGGTGAAGGACACAGAGAGACAAGAGACTGTTCATATTCAAAATGTTAATCAACAACATAATTACTAATCACATTAATGTTCAGTATCAGAGACACAGTGACAATTCCCCACTGTCTGGTATTTACCACAGTTTCTGTATTTTACACTCCGCCTTCCTCAGAGCTGCAGATACCAGTTTCACTCCTGATTCTCCCAGCTGATTATCATTCAGGTTTAGCTCCATCAATGATCGGTTTGTACTGATAGCAGGGGAGAGATCCTTGGCACCAGAAACTGTGAGACCGACATTCCACAGCCTGAAGATGAGAGAGAGAGAGAGGGTGAAGGACACAGAGAGACAGGAGACGGTACAAATACCCGATGTTTATCAGTAACACAATTACTGATCACATTAATGTTCAGTGTCAGACACCCAGTGACTGTAAACACAATCCCCCACAGTCTGGTACTTACCACAGTTTCTGTATGTTACTCTCCGGGTTCTTCAGAGCCGCAGACACCAGTTTCACTCCTGAATCTCCCAGTTTATTATCATTCAAACTCAGCTCTTTCAGTGATTGATTTGTACTGAGAGTGGAGATGAGGTCCTTGGCACCATTAGCAGTGAGACCGACATCAGAAAGCCTGGAGATGAGAGAGAGTGAGGGTGAAGGACACAGAGAGACAGGAGATGGTACAAATCCCCAGTGTTTATCAGTAACACAATTACTGATCACATTAATGTTCAGTGTCAGACACCCAGTGACTGTAAACACAATCTCCTACAGTCCGGTACTTACCACAGTTTCTGTATTTTACACTCCGGGTTCCTCAGAGCCTCAGACACCGGTTTCACTCCTGAATCTCCCAGTTTGTTAGCACCCAGGTCCAGCTCCGTCAGTGATGGGTTTGTTCTGAGAGCGGAGATGAGATCCTTGGCACCAGAATCTGTGAGACCGACATTGTCTAGCCTGGAGATGAGAGTGAGTGAGGGTGAAGGACACAGAGAGACAGGAGACGGTACAAATCCCCAGTGTTTATCACTAACACAATTATGATCACATTAATGTTCAGTGTAAGACACCCAGTGACTGTAAGCACAATCTCCCACAGTCTGCTACTTACCCCAGTTTCTGTATTTTACACTCCGGGTTCCTCAGAGCCTCAGACACCGGTTTCACTCCTGAATCTCCCAGTTTGTTAGCACCCAGGTCCAGCTCCGTCAGTGATGGGTTTGTTCTGAGAGCGGAGATGAGATCCTTGGCACCAGAATCTGTGAGACCGACATTGTCTAGCCTGGAGATGAGAGTGAGTGAGGGTGAAGGACACAGAGAGACAGGAGACGGTACAAATCCCCAGTGTTTATCACTAACACAATTATGATCACATTAATGTTCAGTGTCTGACACCCAGTGACTGTAAACACAATCTCCCACAGTCTGCTACTTACCCCAGTTTCTGTATTTTACACTCCGGGTTCCTCAGAGCCGCAGACACCGGTTTCACTCCTGAATCTCCCAGTTCATTCCGCCCAAGGCTGAACACAAACAGACAAATTGATGAACAAAGTGATTCAAACCGCGGGCCTGAGGGAATTTCTCTCACTCGGATATTTGAGGAAACATTAAACCCTTCAGTAAATCACTGATCGGAGTTCCCGTCACTGTCAATGTCCCTCACTGCCCAGCTCCAGGGTATTCACCGAATGTCAGCAATTTAACCTGCTGGTGCGACCGTGTATTCTCCCCATATTCTGTGTCATTTCCCAATGGTTGGAAAAGTCTCCCTGACCTGAGAAGGTCGGAAGGGGCAGAGTTGGAAAATGAGAGTAAGTCCAACAGTGAGGAAGATTTGTTAATAGGAAAGTGTCGATGAGAGACTGTGTACGAGTCCCCACCTGAGCAAGGGGGGTGGAGAAGAGAGATCCAACAGGAGGATCGGAGATGGGGAAGAGAGATCCCACTGGAGAAAGGGGGCGGAGGAAGAGAGATCCCACAGGAAGAAGGGGGATGGGGATGAGCGATTTCTCAGGAGGAAGAGGAATGGGGAAGAGAGATCCCACAGGAGAGATCGGACAGGATGAACGGAGATGGAGAACAGAGATCCACAAGGCGATGAAGAGAGAAACCCAGGAACGGAAGGGGGATAGGGATGAGGGAGCCCGCAGGAGGAATAGGACGGGGAAGAGATCCCCAAGAAAGGAAGGGGAGTGGGGATTAGAGGTTCCACAAGAGGGTCTGAGGGGAAATGATTATCCTACAAGAAGAGAGGATGCAGTAATAGATTGTCCGGGAGGGGTGGGTCTGAACCGAGGATCATAATCGAGAGAGAAGATGTGTCCATTGGGTCTGGGTATCTGGTAGTGAGTAAAGTCACACAGGTGGACTGATGGTGATAGTCACACACGGGGAAGGGCAGGGGAGGGCAATCTCACAATGGTAATTCTTTCGCTCTCACAGGGAAAGTCTGCTGACGGTCTCTTGTCCCGACCGGGAAGCGGGTGTGAAGCTCTGACCCACCTGCTGCAGTCAGTGTAGGTCTGGGTGTCAGTAACAGTGAGAAGGAACATTGTGAATGGACGTGTCACAGGCAGTGAGAAACACGGCCATTTCTGTGATTTAATAACATTAAACTGATGACCGTTGTTCACTGATCTGATGAAGTCTCCAACATCCCTTCACAAGGAACCACAGAACCCTTCCGTCCTTGGGTAATTACTGACCGATCCTCTGGGCATTCACAATTTGACTTATTGCAGTTTCACCTGAATCCCCTTACATTGAAACAACACAATGGAACAGTTTCACAGTTCAGAGTGAGAGATAAATCAAGTTACCTCAACTCCTGGCACTTGTGCAGCCCGGGTCCCAGCCGCTGGATTCCTTCACACCGAATGTGGCAGCCCTCCAGGTTGAGGTATTTTATTGTATCACAGAGTCCAATGACATGATCCAGGACCGCGCAGTCAAACGGGGTCAGTGTCATTCCACTGAATGAAAGTTTTTTCACAGATCCCAGTGCGACCTCACGATTTTGAGACTCAAACAGGTAGCGTAATCTGTTCAGGAGGCTCCTTTTACCAGCTTCATTCCATGTGTTTCCACTCTGACGTTTAACTTCCTCCTTCACCCAGTCAATCACCTGGCAGGTTGTTTCATGAGGAAATGGACCCAGAAACTCCTCTCGGCCCTGAGCTGTCATTGGGGAGGAGAGACCAGCCACAAAATGAAGAAATACATGAAATTGACCATCTGTCATGTTATGGGATTCAGTGAGGAATTTCAGGATATCCCCGGGATGTGGATTCAGGAATTGTGCGACTGCAGCTACAAACTCTTGGATAGTGAGGTGTGGGAAAGTGTACAGATGAACAATGCATACTTTGCATATGTCTTCACCGCGCAGAGAGCTGTTGTCCGTGAATGCGGGCAGTAGGAGTGAGTGCCATTGCTATTACAAAAGAAAAAGTGCTCGGCATACTGAGAAGTCTTAAGGTGAGTAAGTTACCTGATCCAGATGGACTATGTCCCAAGTCCAAAGAGAGGCTGCTGGAGAGATAACGTATGCATCGGTCATTATCTTTCAACAATCACTTGATACTGGCATTGTCCCAGATGAGTGAAGGATTGCAAATGTCATTCCACTCTTTAAGAAGGAAGGACAAAGAAGGGAAATTATAGGCCAGTTAGCCAAACTTCAGTGGTTAGGAAAGTGTTGGTGTCGATTATTAAGGTTGAGGGTTCGAGGTACTTGGAGGCTAATGACAAAATAAGTCAAAGTCAGCGTGGTTTCTGTGAAGGACAGTCATACCTAACAAATCGAGGAGAAAACAAGCAGGCTGGACAAAGGAGAGTCAGTGGATGCCATTTACTTAGATTTTCAGAAGACATTTGATAAGTTGTCACATATGAGACTGCTGAACAAGGTAAAATCTTACGGTGTTGCAGGAATGATATTGGCATGTGTAGCGGAATGGCTGACAGGCAGCAGGCAGCAAGTGAAAATAAAAGGGTCTTTTTCTGTTTGGCTGCCGGTGACTGGTGGTTTTCCTCAGGGATCAGTATTGGGACTGCTACTTTTCACATTGTTTGCCGGGGATTTAGATAATGTAATTGATTGCATTGTGGCAAAGTTTCCGGGTTTCAAAAAGGTAGGTGGAGGGGTAAGTAGTGCTGAGAAAGCAATGTGATTGCAGCAGGACCTAGACAAATTGGAAGAGTGGGCAAAATAAAAGGTGGCAGATGGAATATAGTTTTGAGAAATGTATGATAATGTATATTGGTAAAAGGAACAATAGTGCAGACCATTATCCAAAATGGAAAGAGGGGTCAAACATCAGAGGTACAGAGGGACTTGGGAGTCCCCGAACTGTTAATTTACAGGTCGAATCTGTGGTAAGGAAAGCAAATGCAATGTTGGCATTTATTTCAAGGGGAATCGAATCTACAAGCAAGGAGACAATGCTGAGCATTTATAAGACTGCAGTCAGGTCTCACTTGGAGTTTATGGCCCTATATCTCAGAAAAGATGTGTTGTCATTGGAGAGAGACCAGAGCAGATACACGAGGATGATTTCGGGAATGAAGGGTGAACATCCGAGGAGCATTTTCGAAACTTTGGGCCTGTACTCACTGGACTTTAGAAGAATGCTGGGGGTGGGGGGGGGAGAGGATCTCCTTGAAAGGACCAGATAGAATGGAAATGGAGAGGATATTTCCTATGTTGGGGGTATCCAGAACTACAGGGCACAACCCGAAAGTTAATGGGTCATCCTTTAGAACATGTCAGGAGGATTCTTTATTTTTTAGCCAGGAAGTACCAAATCCATTGAATGCTCTGGCACAGACCGTGGGTACAGTTAAGACGAGGTTGATCGTTTCTTGATCGGTCAATGCATCAAAAGATATGGTGAGAAGGCAGTTGTATGGAGTTCAGTGGGATTTGGGATCAGCCATGGTGGAATGGCGGAGCAGACTGATGGGCTGAATGGCCGAATGCTGCTCCCATGTCTTGTGGTCTTGTGGAGGAATAACAACAAATCTCATCTCTACTTTGGAGCGGAGGTCTGAGATTTTCCTTGCTGAAGTTGGATGTTCCAATTGGAACAGTTTGGCTTCAGTTTGGTCAAATCTCCGGATATTTGGCGCTAGAGTAAGAGGAACGCTGAGGATTCCTCTCTGACCGACTGGATTGTTTGTTTATGAAACTCATACAGGTTTCTGGGTGCACAGTCCGAGACTTGGAAGGTGTCAGGTGTTGTGACGAATGCAAATGCTTTCCTGTGCTCCAGCCGCAGCAACAAACACCTGTCTCCCCATTTCTGATCGTCTCTAAACAGGCCTCTGAAGACAGGTATTCAGACACTCAGAGTGAAATCAAGACTTTGAGTTTTCCGCTTCATCGCTTACCTTCCAGGTCAGTAGGTGTTTCAGAAAAAGCACACACAATGTCCATGTAGGCGAACTGGCCGTCACCTGTTCAAACAGATTAACCTGCATGAAGTCTGGTCTGTGTAATACTGTAAATTCATCAGCATTTACATCTGTAACACACAGTGTATTGTTCACCGTACCACGTTCCCGTATTTCATTCAGTATTCTGCTCAGCTTCGGTAAAAGGAGATGTTGTTTCATAAAGGATTCCCACATCACCCTTCGGGCCCCGGAGCCCTTCTCCATTACCAGATCCAGGAGGAGTTTGGAAGCACCCGCTCGGTTTCCCTTCTCCGCCAGCTCAGTCACGCTCTGTAATGAACAATGGGGAATATATTGAGGAGCGGAGGGATGGGTACAGATCTGCTCGACACAGATCACTAAGAGACATTGAAGTGTTCATAGCGGGAGAAAGTTTTAAAAGAAACGAGCGGGGTCAGTCGAGACTTCCTGCACGCCACAGATTGAGGGGTAATTATCAGACTAGCAAGGTTTGAGCGGAGCAGACATAGTGTGAGTGAGCCAGAGATAGAGTGGGGAGTTGAGTCTTCGTGTCAGAGAGGGTTCAGTGAGGAGACTTCAGGTAGATTTTTAAAGAAGCGAGCAGGGGCAGTCACGACCTCCTGAATGCCACAGTTTGTGGGGCAATTATCCACTTGGCAAGGATTAATTGGAGCAGACATACTGTGAGTGAGCCAGAGATAGAGCAGGGTCTTGAGGCTTTGTGCCAGAGAGAGTTCAGAGAGGAGAGGCGGAGGCTGTTGGTAGATTTGGGGTAATATTTTACCTGTATTTTTCACAGAATGCCAGGCAGGGTAATGGGATGCTCTTCCTACAGGGTGCAGCAAGACAGGGAGACCTCTAGTGTCCCTGACAACTGCACCTTCAGGAATTTCATCCAGCTGCAGCTTCTTACACACTGTGCTCAGGAATTGGAGCTGCAGCTGGAGGAACCCAGGATCATTCAAGAGGCTGAGAGGTTGACTGACAAGTTATACGGGGAGGGAGCTATACCCAAGGGGCAGGACAGAGGTAACTGGGTGACTGTCAGGAGGGGGAAAGGAGACAGGCAGCCACTGTAGGAAACTGCTCTGTAACCGGTACACGGCTTTCTGTTTCGGGGTATGACCTAGCAGAGGAAAGTCATGGCGATTATACTTCTGGCACTGAATTTGGCTTTGTGACTCAGAAGGGGTGAGAAGAGTGAACTGAACTAACAGGGGCATTCAATGGCTAGTAGAACACACTGGAGATCCTGTTGATGAGAACAAGATTTCTGGATCATGTGTTTCCAAGGTCAGGGATATCTCCCATCCAGTCTAAAACTTTGTTAAGGGCAGGGTGAGCAGTCAGAAGTCGTGGTCCACGTCGGTACCAATGACAAGAGTAAGAAGTGTGATGAGGTCATGCAAAGTGAGTTCATGGAGTTCGAAGCTAAGCTAAAAGGCAGGTCCTCCAGTGTTGTGTTCTCAAGGGTACTACCCGTACCACGTGCTAGCCAGGCCTGAAATAGGGCGATCATACAGTTTACGTGTGGCTGATGAAATGGTGCATGACCGAGGGTTTGAGATGTTTGAATGATTGGGCTCTCTTCCAAGTAAGATTGGACCTGGACGGGGGTGATCATTTTGCACCCGAGCTGGAGGGGGACTGATACTCTTGCAGGATGGGTTGTTAGCGCTGCATGGGAAGGTGGAGGTGTTAAACTTGAGTTGCAGGGGGATGAAGAACCAGAGTGGATAATGGAGAGGTTGTGTGGGAAAGACGTTGTTAAGCCAACATAAAAAGTCAGGAATCTAAAGGATGAACATGGTGAAACTAATGTTCCGAGTTGTGTATTATTTCAATGCAAGGAGTACTGTAGGAAAGGCAGATGAGTTTAGAGCATTGACCAGCACATTGAATCTCAGCATTGTCACCATTAATATGATTGGGTTGGAGCTGGCGCAGGATTGGCCGCTCAGCATTCCAGGGTTCCGTTGCGTTCGACACGATTCGATAGAGCGGGAGGGATTACAGATGGAGGGGTGGAATAACTATTCAGAGAAGACGTCACTGCATTGCTCAGACAGGACAATCTGGATAGCTGGTGCAATGAGACTACATGGGTGAAACTACGGAATAAGAAAGGGATGACCACGTTAGTGGGATTATATTATAGAGCACCCAATAGTCAATGGGATTCAGAGGATCAAATATGTAGAGAGATCACAGAAACAAGAAACACGAGGTTCTGATGGTAGATAATTTTAACTTTCCATTTAGTGACTGGGAAACCCATATTTTAAAGGGCTGGATGGGATATTGTAGGTCAAATTGGTTCAAGGAAGTTTCCAGAATCAATATATTGAGATCACAACTGTAGACAGTACATACAAGAATCCTGTTAGGGAACAGCACAGGTGCAGGGGAACACTTTGGATCTGGTGATCATCATGCCATTAGTTTAAAGATCATTATGGAAAAGGATAGGTCTGGTCCTCGGGTTAAGATTCTAAATTGTAGAAAGGTCAATTATAATGGTATCAGCAGGGATCTGACGAAACTGGATTGGGACAGGTTGTTTTCTGGTACAGATGTGCTTGGTGAGTGTGAGGCCTCCATAACTGAAATTTTCAGAGTACAGAGTTCCAATGCATAAATGACCATAGATACAGAGTTTGAATGTTCCTGAGACAATAAAAGGTACGGGTAACATGTTTAGGGAAGCTTGGGTATTGAGAGCCATTGAGGCCCTGAGTGCATCTCAAGTACAGGCTCGAAGATCAAATGAGGTGCTTGATGGCTACAAGAAATTCAAGAGAAATACAAATGCTCTAGCAGACAAGGAAAAAGAGAACTTCAAACTCTTCATCGATTATTTTCGGAACAAAAGTATAGCAACGGACAAAATTGAAGTTCAGAATGGCATTTACGCGTGATGCTGAAAAGGTGGCGGGGGGGGATTTTAAATGCATTTTTTACATTTATATTTACACCGGAGACATACAGAGTCTTTACAGTGAGCCAAACAGCGGTGAGATCATGGACTCTATACAGAGGAGGGGGTGTTGCTGTCTTGAGGCAGATGGGGGGGGGGTAAATCCCCAGGGTTTTCCTTCACACCTTGTCTGAGGCGAGTGCAGAGATTGCAGGTGCACCAGTGACGATATTTAAAATGTTAGATGCGGAAGTATTGGAGGGTAGATAATGTTGTTCTGCTGTTTGAAAAGGAGGTAAGAAAAAGTTAGGGAATTACAGGTTGATGAGCCTAACACCAGTGGTGGTAAAGTTATTGGTAGGTATTCTAATGGACTGAATATGAGTACTTGGATGGACGAGGATTGATCAGGTATAGTGAACACTGATTTCTGCCTGGTAGATCCTACCTAACCAATCTTATATTTTCTCAACAAGTTCCCAAGCAAGTAATGAAAACAAGGAAGTAGATGTTGTCTGCATGGACTTCAGCAAGGCCTCTGACTCGATCCCTCATCGGAGCCTGGTCAGTAAGATGAAGTCGCTTGACATTCATGACATGGTAGTAAGTTAGTTTAGATATTGGATTCGTGAGAGAAGCTAAGGGAGGTAGTAGAGGTTTGCTTCTCAGACTTGAAGTCAATGACTAGTGGTGTGCTTCAGGTATCTGTGCTCGGTCTGGTGTTGTCTACCAACGCCCTGGATGATAATGTGGTAAACTGGGTCAGCAGATCTGGAGACGATACCAAGGTAGACACCAAGGTAATGAAGACACGACAGCACTAAGGCATTGAGTGGTAGTGCTAAGAGTGGCAGTAGAGGTTTGCTTCTCTGACTAGAGGTCTATGACTAGGGGTGTGCGGCAGCGATCTGTACTTGGTCTCATGCTGTCTGTCATATACATCAACGCTCTGGATGATAATGTGGTAAAGTGGGTCAGCAGATCTGTGGATGACACCAAGGTAGTGACAGCGAGGAAGGTTATCGGAGCTTGCAGCGGGACATGGGACAGCTAGAAAAAGGTGGAATGGAGATTGGGAGGTAGAATTTAAAGACACATGTGAGGTGTTGCACTTTTTGAGGACAAACCACGATAACACTAAGACATTGAGCTGTGCGGTAAAACTAAGGTATCAGGGAATTCAGATCCAAAATTTCTTGAAAGTGTTGTCGAAGTTAGATGGCGTTGTAAAGCTTTTAGGACATGGGCTTTCATAAATCAAAATATTGAATACAGAAGCTGGGATATATGTCTAAATTGATGTGTCAGAGGCTAATTTGTATACCTACTTCTCGGAAGGATATTAATAAGATTGAACTAGTGCAGGAAAAAAAATGCAGATTGTTGCCAGAACTTGAGGTCCTGAGATATAGGGAAAGTGTGAATACGGTAGGAGGTTATTCCACAGAGTGTAGGAGGACCAGGAGAGATGTGATGGAGGTGTACAAGTTTATAAAAGGTATAGAGAGAGTAAGTGCTGAAAGGCATTTACTACTGAGGTTGGGTGGGACTGGAATTAGACATGGGGTAACGATGACAGGTGAAAGGCAATATGAGGGGGAACTTGTTCACTCGGACGCCGCTGAGAACGTGGAACGTGCTGCCATCGGAATTAGTCGATGTACATTCAATTTGAACATTTACGATCAATTTGGGTAAATTCACCAATGGGGGAGTTATGGATGTCTCCAGTCCGGGTTCAGATCAATGGGACTAAACAGATAATAGGTCGGTGTGGTCCAGATGAGCGGAAGAGCCTGTTGCTATACTGTAGAGTTTGATGACTATGGCTAGGTCAAACTGTGACAGGATCACCGTTGATTTCCCCTGGGGTAATTGCCGGTGAACCGCAGCAGGTTCACACTTCACTGCCAGGCTCCATGAGGGGTCCAGTGTCAGCCTACAGCTGGGAATTGGCAGTGAGGAGCAGACAGCAAATTCACGACTAGTGCGCACGTGTGACAAACCAAAGCCAACTGGTGGTAATGTTGAGTAAGAAGTTTGGACTGAAATTGTCAACTGCCTCACGTGGAATGCAGTGTTCAGTGTGGTGTGTGTCTCTTCACTAAAATTCAGTCTGGGTGGCAATAGGTGAATGCATTCCAGTAGCACAAGGACCATTGGAAAGCTGTTTCTTTGTAATTCTGTGTGAGCGGTAGATGCTTGGAATATTTTCAGTGATAGTGATGTTGCACATCCCAGTGTTAACAGTATATGCTGTGGTAATAGATAGCGAAATCAAAGATTATGGAGATAAGGCAGGACCTGGATACTGATTATGGATGATCAGCCATGATCACAGTGAATGGTGGTGCTGGCTCGAAGGGCCGAGTGGCCTACTCCTGCACCTATTGTCTATTGTCTATTGTCTCTTGTCTATAATTTCAAACTCAAATTGGAAGAGTCACAATTAACAAAAGGTAACAGAACCATGAGGCATGTTGGGATATTGATCAAAAAAGGATCAGCAGTTCAAATGAGAGATGATAGTCAATGTTGCCTGGTCAATTGAAAATGGGGTTGAAGGTCGACTTGAGAAATGAGCTGAGAAATAAGTCACTATATATTTGAATTGTGGGAAACTCGTGGGTCATCAGAAGAACACAGATTGGTGAATGGCCATTAAGGTCGAACATTGGGAGCATGATGTGATGTCAGACGGAGTGGTGTAAAGTGGTTCTCTGTCCATTTCAATGTCCGTCAATTGTCATATTATTAAAGACACCTGTCAATCATTGTCTGTATCCTAACCTGTCCAAAAAATGAATGTGTTCAGAAAACTGACGAGAGGCTTGTATTGGTGAATAGGGTTTCCAGAGATGAAAACTCTTTCCTTGATGTTGACCACAAGCATTGCAGGATTTTCATAGCCCAGAGGTGCCAATGCACCGGTGCTGTCTGTCTGTGACAGATTCAGTAGAATCTATACTCAGTCTATGTTCCTTCCACTTACTTGATACTCTCGCCCGGTGAAGTGATCCTCGCGCATTAACATGGAGCCGACTCCCTCCACACCCTCCTCAATCGCCTGCTCCAGTCGCTTCATGTAGAATCCCGTCAACTGGTAGAGTTGGTGATCCTCACAATTTGACAGGAAGGCGGAGATTGCGGAGTTCAGATCTGTAGTCAGTCATGGAACATAAAATAGTAGATGTCTCATGCGAAGGCGGCCACGATGCCAATTTAAACCAATCCCATCTTCAGGAACGTGTCAATATCCCTCCGTTCCCGGCCTACTCATGAGTTCAAACACCTCTCAGATGCTGCTGGGTATCCGTTTTCAGTCCCCCTCCTCCCACCCCCAGGCTGCACATTCCAGGCACTGATCACTCTCTGCGGATAACATGCATCCTAAATCCCTTTTAAACTTTCCCCTCTAATCTTAAGTCTATTCCCTCTGGTATTTGTGGTGAAACTTGTCTGCACACTCTCCAGACCCTCCACATCATTCTCGTGATGTGCTTACCAGATTTCTGCACAATATTGAAATAGTCTCTTAAACAACGTTCATCCAGTTACATCCCAACTTTAACAAATACCTCAACTCGTCGTTATCACGTTACCAGTTGTGTTGCCACTTTCACGGAGCTATGCACATCCATCACAAGACCCGTCGTACATCAATCATATTACCGGTCCCAGCATTCACTGCGCACATCGCTCGCAAAGTTGACCTCCCAAAGTGCAACTTCTCACATTTGCCTGAATTAACTGTTCTTGGCGACTCTCTGTTCATATTTCTGATTGGATGCTGAACACTTTGACAACAGTCCCAAATTTACTCAACTCCGCCAACTCTGCAAGTCAACGAATCAGTCCACTTATGTGGTTTTACAAAGATATCATTTTGAGTAATACATAGTTTATTATTAATTTATTTACATCACACACGACTCATGGCGAAACAATGATCCTTGCGGATACTACTGGTCACAGACCTTCAGCCAGAACAACGCTCCTCCAATCCTGACTCCATTGTATGTGCCCAATACAACTTTGAAATCAATTTACAAATTCTCTGATTAAGATTCCTCAAGCCAAAACGTCAATAGTTAATTTCTCTCTATAGATGCTGCCTGACCTGCTGAGTTCCTCCAGCATTCTGTGCGGTGCCCTCTCTACTTATCATTTTGTTTTACTTTAATCCTATTCGCCAAGGATATTTCATTGCTTCAGTGGACCACACCGCACCACCAGAATCCCTATTTAATTTTTTTCTTGTTCACTGTCTCCCGCACCCAGCACATTCTCCCACAATATAACGTTCCTTAACTCGACCACAGAAACGGACACCGGGAAACTCCCCTCACCTCCTTTGTGCAACAACCCGAAAATCCGGGGAGAATTCACACCTGCCCTTCCAAAAGAGAAAACAACATCTGTTTCTCTCACTTGCTGTTGAAGGCATTTCCCACATCAGGATGTAACAAATACTGACGGAAATTCTGTCTGTTCCCTGGACGGTTACATTGCCCGCTGCTGTATTCCTGTCTGAGTTTCACCCACACCCACCATATTCAGGAGCTCCTTCCCCTTTCACTCAGGTGAAGATTTGCACGGTGAGTGGAGTGATTCGACCATTCCCGTTGTTAGGTCCCTGCGCTGGACCTGGTGAATTGTTCCAGTGCTGAAGGATGCTTTACCAGTAGGAACAATGACCCTGGCTTATGGTACTTTCTCTCTGGCCCTTTATCGCCCAAGTTTATTCCTCTTAACTACTGATGATTTGACTACACGTGTACCATAAGGACAGAGTTTTAATGAGAAAGAGCCCAGTGAGCATACCTGTGTCCATTCTGACTCCGACTGACGTTGGTTGGTTGGCGTCTTCTTGTGCGCCGTCCGAGTGGAAGAAAGCACCACCTGCTGGCGATAACCTGTATTACACAAATAAAACAGAGTGGGTCAGTTACTCTGCCCTTCAGATTTAAAACACTTCTGTCAGGTTGCTGCTCAGTCTCCTACATTCCAGGGAGTAAAGACATAGAGTCGCCATCCTCTCCCCAAAAAATGGGCCTTCTGGCCCTGATAACACACTCGCAAATCTTCTCTGCACTATTTCCACTTTACCCAAAGGTTTTCAAACATATAGCGTCTAGAACTATACTTTGTACTACAAACACAGTCTCTCTTTCTCTGTATCTTGTTTTACAGCGGTTGGCATCCAGCTTAATGGTGCATTACCGCCGCCCACTGCTCCAGAATGTGCACTAGACATACATTCTAAATCCCTTCACCCAATCTCACACACACACACACAAACCGACACTTCACCCTCCCATCTTTGACCATCCTAGTATCCTATTCCTGTTTATTCGTCATATTCTATATAAAACCCCTGTACCCCTTAAAAACGCTAAAAATACCCGGACTTGTGCTCTCTCACCCATGCCCAGCAACCCTTTTAATGTGAATTCCTGCATCCCCAACTCCCTTAATTTATTTCTCATAATCTCTCTCTGTATCCCATACTTCCTGCAACACAAAACTACATGTTCTACTGACTCCTCTTCCTGACATTCCTCACACAATCCTGTCTGGTGTTTCCCTATCATTTTCAATGTTTTGTTTAATGCACAATGCCCCAGCCTTAACCTAGTCCACAGTTTCCTCTCTTCTGTTTCCACTACCTATACTAGTAACTGAAACACTCTTTTGTATTTGATATAAATGCCTCCCTTTCCCCTCCAGTCCCATCTTTCTTGCCACATTCGGTTGACTTTTTCCCAGATTACACACTTAACCTCTGCTTTACTGATACTAATGTGCATTTCCACATTTTCTTTCTTTAACGCCCTCTTTACCAACTCATCCACCCTCTCATTCCCCTTCACCCCTACAAACACAGTCTCACCAACGACTCATACATAATGGTTAAAACAGCTCTTTACAGTTCAAACGACCCAGTTGCAATTCCTGCCGCTGCCTGTAAGAGTTTGCAGGTTCTCACCGTGATCGCATGGGTTCCTCCAGTTGATCCGGTTGCCGCCCCCTCCCCCCCCCCCCCACCCCCCGACGACAGTCTTAAGACGTACCCGTGGGCAGGTTAATTGGTCATTGCAAATTGTCCTATGATAAGACTAAGATTAAATCGGGTGATTTTATGGACAGTGCGGCCATTATTTTTTAAATTCTCATTTAAAAAAATAAAATAATGTCACAACTCCTGCACTCAGTACATCGACTGTTGAAGGATGCCGTGGTAAACACCTCTTCACCACCCCGTGTCGCCACATTGAGCGAACTGTGCGCTTATACTCCTCGGTCCCTCTGTCCTACGACAATCTCAGACCATGAGCTGCTTGTCGCTTGTTACAGTTGTAACCCTCAGGTTGGGCCGGTGGCCTTAGCCTATGGGAAGACAGTCTCCGGCCGCGCCAAACTTGTGAAATCTCGCTTGTGTGGATGTTACAAACCAGTACCACAAAATAACAGACAGTGCACCATATGCAATTAAACGATTTAGCTTACGTCGGAGCTCACGGTTTCCCCGTCCTTTAGTTCTCCATTGTTTCCTGCCCTGCCCCCGCCCCTCCCGGCCCTATTCCATGTCCACTGCGTCATGACGTCTACGATCTCTACGTTCTGGTAACTTCTCTCTTCATCTTCTGCCGAGCGAAGGCCGGCGAACCTCTCGCTTTCGGCCCACAAGAAAGAAAACCACTCCTCTCGTTGGACAGGGCATATTGCAAAGTCTCCGTTATCTCTAGCCATAATCAAATCACTGCAGCTACAAAGAAGCCATTGCATTATCAGTAAAACATTTCTCACGGCGTTACACTCTACCCCTACCACATTTATTCATGCCCTCATGACTTTGACATAATTGGCCAGCCCTTCCTGCAAAACACAAAGTCCAATCCAGGTGTAAAAGGCAGTGGCACATCTCCCCAAAGCGGTAGGGGTCACACTCTGTTACCCCGGCACTACGTAGGGCAGCCTATCCTGTAGTCTCCTGATTCTGTGAAATCACCGTTCCCCCTCATCTACCTCTTCATGTTCCGACACTACTGGTGATACTTTTGGTCTACCTGGCGAGGCCTCCCCCTGCCTATCACTCGTGCCCACCTTCAACTGGGACCCTTGGCTGAGGCTCGCTTCATCCTTTGCAGGGTCCCGCTGCAACCTGGGCTTTCTACAGATAGAAGTCTGCCTGTCCACCGATTTCACGTGACTCAGCTTGAGAGGGTTGGAAATCTCTTCCGCAATCATAGGGCAGTTAGCAAAAAGCAGCATAAACCAGACCTGGCTTCCACTGCCTTCTGGGGCAGAGCATACCACCTATCCACCACTCCCTGGGTGAAAAAGTTTTCCCTCAACTCCGTTCTAAATAGCCTACCCCTTATTCTTAAACTGTGGCCTCTAGTTCTGGACTCACCCATCATAGAAACCATAGAAACTACAGCACAGAAACAGGCCTTTTGGCCCTTCTTGGCTGTGCCGAACCATTTTCTGCCTAGTTCCAATGACCTACACACGGACCATATCCCTCCATACACCTCCCATCCATGTATCTGTCCAATTTATTCTTAAATGTTAAAAAAAGAACCCGCATTTACCACCTCATCTGGCAGCTCAATCCATACTCCCAACACTCTCTGTGTGAAAAAGCCCCCACTCCAATGTTCCCTTTAAACTTTTCCCCACTCACCCTTAACCCATGTCCTCTGGTTTTTTTCTCCCCTTGCCTCAGTGGAAAAAGCCTGCTTACATTCACTGTATCTATACCCATCATAATTTTATATACCTCTATCAAATCACCTCTCATTCTTCTATGCTCCAGGGAATAAAGTCCTAACCTATTCAACCTTTCTCTGTAACTGAGTTTCCCAAGTCCTGGCAATATCCTTGTAAACCTTCTCTGCACTCTTTCAACCTTATTTATATCCTTCCTGTAATTTGGTGACCAAAACTGAACACAATACTCCAGATTTGGCCTCACCAATGCCTTATACAGCCTCATCATAACATTCCAGCTCTTATACTCAATACTTTGATTAATAAAGGCCAATGTACCAAAAGCTCTCTTTACGACCCTATCTAGTTGTGACGCCACTTTTAGGGAATTTTGTATCTGTATTCCCAGATCCCTCTGTTCTACTGTACTCCTCAGTGCCTTACCATTAACCCTGTATGTTCTACCTTGGTTTGTCCTTCCAACGTGCAATACCTCACACTTGTCTATATTAAACTCCATCTGCCATTTTTCAGCCCATTTTTCCAGCTGATCCAAGTCCCTCTGCAGGTGCTGAAAACCATCCTCACTGTCTACTACACCTCCAATCGTTGTATCATCAGCAAATTTGCTGATCCAATTTACCACATTATCATCCAGATCATTGATATAGATGACAAATAACAATGGACCCAGCACTGATCCCTGTGGCACACCACTAGTCACAGGCCTCCACTCAGAGAAGCAATTCTCTACCACCACTCTCTGGCTTCTTCCATTGAGCCAATGTCTAATCCAATTTACCACCTCTCCATGTATACCTAGTGACTGAATTTTCCTAACTAACCTCCCATGAGGGACCTTGTCAAAGGCCTTACTGAAGTCCTTGTAGACAATATCCACTGCCTTCCCTTCATCAACTTTCCTGATAACCTCCTCGAAAAACTCCAATAGATTGGTCAAACATGCCCTACCACGCACAAAGCCATGTTGACTCTCCTTAATAAGTCCCTGTCTACACAAATGCTTGTAGATTCTGTCTCTTAGTACTCCCTCCAATAACTTACCTACTACCGACGTTAAACTCACCGGCCTATAATTTCCCGGATTACTTTTCGATCCTTTTTTAAACAACGGAACAACATGAGCCACTCTCCAATCCTCCGGCACTTCACCCGTAGACAGCGACATTTTAAATATTTCTGCCAGGGCCCCTGCAATTTCAACACTAGTCTCCTTCAAGGTCTGAGGGAACACTCTGTCAGGTCCCGGGGATTTATCCACTTTAATTTTCCTCAAGACAGCAAGCACCTCCTCCTTTTCAATCTGTACAGTTTCCACGATCTCACTACTTGTTTCCCTCAATTCCATAGACTTCATGCCAGTTTCCTTAGTAAATACAGATGCAAAAAAAAACTATTTAACATCTCCCCCATTTCCTTTGGTTCCGCACATAGCCGTCCACTCTGATCTTCAAGAGGACCAATTTTATCCCTTACAATGCTTCCTGCCTCCAGCGTGTCCCATCCCTTAATAATGTTATATGTTTCAATCAGAACCACCACCCCCCCGCCCCTTCCTTCTAAATTCCAGTGTATACAAGCTCAGTCGCTCCAATCTTTCAACATATGACAGTCCCACCGTCCCGGGAATTAACCTCGTGAACCTCCGCTGCACTCCCTCAATAGCAAGAATGTCCTTCCTCAAATTTGGAGACCAAAACTGCACACAATTCTCCAGGTGTGGTCTCACCAGGGCCCTGTAGAGCTGCAGAAGGACCTCTTTGCTCCTATTCTCAATTCCCCTTGTTATGAAGGTCAGCATGCTATTAGCTTTCTTCACTGCCTGATGTACCTGCATGCTTGCTTTCAGTGACAGATGTACAAGAATACCTAGATCTCCTTGTACTTCTCCTTTTCCTAACTTGACACCATTTAGATAATGATCTGCCTTCCTGTTCTTAGCACCAAAGTGGACAACCTCACATTTATCCACATTAAACTGCATCTGCCATGCATCCACCCACTCACTCAGCCTGTCCAATTCACCCTGCATTCTCATAACATCCTCCTCACATTTCACACTGCCACCCAGCTTTGTGTCATCTGAAAATTTGCTAATGTTACTTTTAATCCCTTCATCTAAATCATTAATGTATATTGTAAACAGCTGTGGTCCCAGGATTGAACCCTGCGGTACCCCACTGGTCACCACCTGCCATTCCAAAAGGGACCCGTTAATCGCTACTCTTTGTTTCCTGTCAGCCAGCCAATTTTCAATCCATCGCAGTAGTCTGCGTCCAATACCATGTGCCCTAATTCTGCCCACTAATCTCCAATGTGGGACTTTGTCAAAGGGTTTCTGAAAGTCCAGATATACTGCATCCACTGGCTCTCCCTTGTCCATTTTCCTAGTTACATCCTGAGAAAATCTCAGAAGGTTAGTCAAGCAGGATTTACCCTTCGTAAATCCATACCGACTCGGACCGATCCTGTTACTGCTGCCCAAATGTGTCATAATTTCATCTTTTATAATGGACTCCAGCATCTTTCCCACCACTGACGTCAGGCTAATCGGTCTATATTTCCCTGTTTTCCCTCTCCCTGCTTTCTTGAAAAGTGGGACAACATTAGCCACCCGCCAATCCAGAGGAACTGATCCTGAATCTATCGAACATTGGAAAATAATTACCAGTGCGTCCACGATTTCTAAAGTCACCGAATCAGTATCCCACTCAGTGGCGGGGGCCGGTCTAATCTCGCCTGCTGTTCGTCCTGCAGTTGCGCAGCGTTTCCTCAGAGTTTACTTAGTGGTGTAGGCTGCAGGTCGGGCTCTGAGTCAACCTGCACCTCTTGTCCCAAAGGCAGAAGGTGGTTCTGATGGAGAATCTTGACAGGCCCATTCCCATCCTCTGGTTTCACTTGGAAAACTGGCACGTTTGGCACTTGACTCTCCACCACATAGGGCGTAGCCGCTCAGCGATCAGCCAACTTATGCTTCCCAGGTAGCCCCAAATTCATTATGAGGACTCGCTCTTCCGGCAGGAGATGGGAGAACCTCACCTTTTGATCATACCTCCTCTTAATTCCTTGATTCTGCCTGGCTGCCGCGGCCCCAGCTAATTCATACGCTTTTTTCAACTCTCTACTCATATCAGACACATACTTCAGATAAGTCTTCGGTGGTAAGTCGCCCTCGTCGGTCCCAGAAAAAAAGGCCGACGGGCAACCTCGCCTTGCGTCGGAACATCAGCTAATATGGCGAGTACCCGGTAGCTTCATTTCATGTACGGTTGTAACAGTTGGCCAGAAGTCCAAAAATTTGACTCCATCTGCTGGCCTTGCTGATCTCCAAAGTCCTGAGCATGTCTATCAGGGTCTGATTGAATCTCTAGGGCTGGGGATCGACCAGCGGATGATTGTGAGTAATCCCCGACTTCTCGACTCCAAGCATGCCCAGTAACTCATGTATGTGTTTGCTCTCGAAGTCCCGTCTGTGATCACAATATGTTCGCCTGGAGAGGCCATAATAAATTAAACACGTCTTCCAAAACACCTTTGCCTCCGTTGTCGCCCTCTGATCATTAGTCGGGACAGCCTGCGCATATTTGGTGTAGTGATCCGTGATGACTAAGACATTCGCCGTGCTGCTGGCATCGGGTTGTACTGACACGAAGTCGATACACACCAGGTCAAGGAGTCCCGCGCTCTGCAAATGGGACAAGGGAGATTCCCGCGTAGGCGGTGTCTTCCTCCGTGTGCATCGAGTGCACGACTTGCAGTTTTCTTCGACCTCCGGATTCAATTAGGGCCAGTAGGCCTGTGGAACAATCTATAGGTCTTTTCAACCCCGAAATGTTCAGAATCATCATGAAGTGACTTCAACGCAATTCCCATTATTTCTCTGGGAGAACCAGCACGGAACGGCGAGGTCTGTCCGGAGGCGACGTGACCCGGTATAGGATCTGGTTCCTCAACTCCAACCTGGGCCATTCTCTCAGTAATGGAGGCAAGATAGCGTGTTTCCTCTTCTCCGCCTGAGCCATGTCTCCCTTTTTGGCTGCTGACCAAATAGTACCGATGTCCGGGTCATCTCGCCGAGCAGCTGCCACTTCGCCAGAACTCAATTCCGGCAACTGGTTTGTCTTCAGAGCTGTCAGGTTACAGCAAACTTCTGGAACGGCGTCATCGGATCCCCCAGTTGATCTATCATTCGATCCTGCCCCTGCTTCCCGTCTGTCTTCACCGTGATGGCAAACTGACACATGACTTTCACCCGCGGGACAGTAAAGCTCTCCCACTCTCCGTCCCTGTCCAGCCCTGCATGCGCTCATAGCCCCCACTGTTTTCTCCTTGACACGCTGGAATTTTGCAGGTGCCTCCGATATGCCCTGGGGCATCGTTTCGAAGTGGAAAATTCCCAGGTGACATATAAATGCCATACTCTCATTGTCGGCCTCACTGACAGGGATCTGGTAATAGTCATTCCCCATGTCCAGCACACTGAACCACTTCGCACCACTCAGACAGACCAGCGCGTCTTCGATCCTTGGGACCGTATACTGGTCTGGGATAATATGCCTGTTCAGAGTCCTATAGTCCACACACATGTGTACCTTCCCTATCGTGTTTCGGGCCAGTAGGATTGGAGACGCATAGGGGATTCTGGTCTCAGTGATGATCCCAGCTTCCTTCAGCTTACAGAAATGCTGCCGCACGTCTTCCACGTCTGCAGGGGCCAGTCTCCGCGGCTGTTCTCTGAAAGGGGTGAGGTCGGTCACCCGGATAGTATAACGAGTGCACTTGGAACAACCCACATCAAACTCGTCAGTGGAAAAGACACCTCCCAGCTTCACCATCTTCTCTACCAGCCTCCTCTTCCAGCCCGGCGGCACCGGCGAGTTCCCGAAGTTGAGTGACTCAGCGGTCAGCTTTCCCCCCTTTGCCAACAGTTTCTCCCCGGTTTGTCTCACAGGGATACGAGGCATTACCGTCACCGGGGAAAAGATTCGACAGACGCATCCCCCGCTTGAAGGTGACCTCCCTCTTCGTAGTGTCCCTGACGATCACGGCCATCGGGTTCGCCTGTACAACCCAGGGCTTCTGCAGTCCGGGCCTCACCAGTACCCCAGCAAGCACGCCCAGCTCGTCTTCGTACTCTTCCGGAGCATCCACCAAGAGGGCCTCGCCCTCGGGCATGCCGGGAAATTTGGGGTTTTACATGACTCTTGCTTCTTTCCCGGATGATTGTCTTGGTCTAGGTAAACCAGACAGTCCCTTGTCTGAACTCGTGATCCGGCCCAATGCAGCCACGCACTTCCTCAAAAGCGGCTCGCTCGAAACACCGGGTGAACGGACAATGCCCTCAGGAAGCTCTCTCCAGCTTTCTCCCTGCAGGCTCCCATGAGCCTCCTCACAACAGGAGTGTTTGTTCCCACAAAAGTGGAAACGCCGCCCTTCTCATCGGGGTCCAGACAAATCAGCACTAATGTATCCAGGGCCTCAGCCACTCCCATATCGGCCTCCCAAAACTCAGCTTCAGTACGCCGGAAGCAATTTCGCTGCCTCTCTATCCGAGATATGTAGGCAGAAAGAGCCTCTTGAATCCCACGTGACCGAACCCTTCAGATCAGCTGGCATGCAGGATCTGGTTAGAGGCTTTACCAAAGTCCATGTGGGCAACATCCCTGCTCAACTTCATCCATCCCCATAGTTCTCTTCAAAAATCTTCAAAATACTTGACAGACATGACATCCCACTGAGTGGTGCAGGCAGTGTTTTCCCCACAACCAGACGCCCCGACTGCAGCCTAACTGCAGAGTGAGGAAATTCCGATCCCAGCTGTAGAATTACCAACCTGGACTGAAGCCCGTATACCGCCAGTTCCATGTTCTTACAGACTCCTTCCTAGTATAATAACCCACACACAGACTCCCCTGGGACTCTTTGCTGTTTGTAGGATTACCAGTCTGGACTGTAGCCCGTATTCTGACAGTTCCATATTCTCAGAGACTCCATCACAATATGATAACCCGGACACAGACTCCCCTGGGAGGTATTTGCCGTGGATTGTGGAGTTCCTGCCATTTCCGATTCACAAACTGAGATGGAACTGGAACCTAATGACCCTCTGCCGGGGCCGGGGCTCAGGCTGGTTCACCGGTCTGTAGATTGTGAGAGGATGCGGATACACTTCAGCTTGACTCCAACAGCTAAACTGAGCACATTTGATCACTATGCCATTGATCTGTGGGATCTTGCCCAGCACAGTTGGCTGCTATGTTTCCCACAGTGTAACAGGAACAAACTGTTTACAATGTAAAATTATACAACAGAAAATGCTGGGAATTCAGTACATCAGGACATATCTGTGAAGGGAGAAATGGTGGAAGACCCCATGTCAGAGCTGGGGCTGCTCAAGATGCTGCCGATTTGCTGAGCGCTTCCAGTATTTTCTTATTCATGCTTTAAATTTCCTGTAACAGTAGTTTTTTCCCTCTATTTTATTGCACAAATATTAACTGATTGCAAAATGATGGGGCACCTCAAACTGTTCAACAGATTTGTGTAAATGCCACCCCACCCCTCTAATTGGTTAGTTCTCAGTTCATTCTGACCCTGCTGTAATACATTCCGTACAGTCAATGCTCACAGCATCCTTTCCTCGCACTATTATTCGGTTGCATTTGCTCCTGAGGCCACTGTCTCCACGCTGAGAGCCGGTGACCAAAGGGCGAAAAAATGTGCAATTCTTCTTGCAACACTTGCTGCAGCTCTGACTGGCTGTTACTATGGAAATGGAGGAAGGGGCTCACCGAAATTAACCGAAAAAGGAAATAACTAGTTAATCATATTCTACATGTTTAATTATGGCAAAGATACAAAGCAGCTATTTTGTAACGGTGAAACTAAAACTGCAATGGCTGATTTTACCCTGCCTCGCACTGTATTCAGTGAAAGCTCTCGTAGTTCTAGCTAACGAAAAACAAAACTATTCCTGGAAAACGCAATGATGTAAAAGGTGAGAAACAACATTTCACAATGATGGCAAAGGTTATAAGAAAGATGTTGATATATATCATTGATGTGGTGGGATACAGACTGGACAGAGATTGAACAAGATGGTTGATATATATCATTGAGGTGGTGGGATACAGACTGGACAGAGGTTGAACAAGATGGTTGATATATATCATTGAGGTGGTGAGATACAGGCTGGACAGAGATTGAACAAGATGGTTGATATATATCATTGAGGTGGTGAGATACAGACTGGACAGAGGTTGAACAAGATGGTTGATATATATCATTGAGGTGGTGGGATACAGACTGGACAGAGGTTGAACAAGATGGTTGATATATATCATTGAGGTGGTGAGATACAGACTGGACAGAGGTTGAACAAGATGGGTGATATACATCAATGAGGTGGTGGGAAGCAGGTTCCCCAGGTGCAACTCAACGGATGGGATCAGTCCCGGCATCACCACCTCATCCCCTCCTGGAACCAGAGCAGTAGGTATTGAGCGGCGGCTCATCTCGGGCGGTTCGTTGTGAAGGTCTCACAACCCGAAGCAACCCCGGTAGGTTGTGTCCAGGAAGCGGGGCGAGGCCGCTATTTCGGTGAATTTAACGGGACTCACTGCCCAACATCAGGCCACGCCCCTCGGGATCAGTCTTAGTTCTCACCTACGGGAAATTGTCGGTCTCGATCCCCCCCCCCCCCACTCGGAACGGGCCTTAGTACTCACCGATGGTAACGATTCATTTGCCCCGCAGACAAGTGATCCGTCCCCCGGCTCCCCGCTGACGATCCACTTCAAGACAGAACGGAAAGAAAACTACAGCCCATCCGTGGACTGTGAGTATTTGCGAAGTAATGGCCGCGTCATCAGACCGTGGGCGGGGCCTCGTAAAAAAAACGCTGATGTTGCAGATCTGCGTTGAAATAAAATCGAGAAAGTGGATCACGTGACGTGTGGAGGGTCTACCACCTGAACCGGTGACTCTGTTCCTCGCCCCCACATGCTGCCCGACCCACATTCCGCATTTTTCAATTGTTTCAATTTTACACCAGCTACATTTTTAATATTCCCTGTGTATCTTCCCCGGCCCCATTGCTCCACCCCCGTCCCCCATCCCCCGGTCTCAGAGCTATCTGTTCAATTCCCATCCCGGTCCGACACGCAACTTAGACCAAAACTGGAAATGCGCAGTTTTTATTCAAATCACCTCTGTGTTTATAAACACTGATTTCTATTTTCATTCCTCCGGGCTCACTGGACAGCAACACTGAAACACCAAGTGAGAAACAACAGGTGGCGGCCATTCAGCCCCTCAACCATGAATATGACAGCTGCTCTCACATTTCAGACACATGTTCCTGGCTGATCCTTATTTCCTCGATCCCTTCGTTCACCTCACATCTGCCGATTTCTGTTTTATTTGAAGACTATCACTGATCTTCATCTCCTCCAGGAATCAGTCTGGTGAATCTCTGTAACAAATACTCTCTAACCTCTTTGTTCATCATCTATGGAATTAATTTCCACCTTCTACAGCCCCATGTTGTCCCCACCACTCACGTCCCACCACTGTCACTATTTCCAACTTTCCACCTTCCTCATCACCTGAATCCACCTCTCACTCCCCATCTCTTTCCCCAGCCTCACCCCTCACCTCTTTTCTTCGACTATTTCCCGTCCACTCTCATTCCAGAGGGAGGGTCTCGGCCCGAAATGTTGACGGTTGATTTCCCTCCACAGATGCTGCCCGACCCACGGAGTTCCTCCGGCAGTTTGTTCTTTGATCTGTGTAACCTGTGTTAGTAGGGGCTGCAGGATTTTACTCCAGATTCCCGATATAATCTCAACAAAGCACAAATTATCGTCATGGTAATTACCATACGTAAACACGAAAAAGCCTGCAGATGCAGGAAATCCAAAGCAACACACACAAAATGCTGGAGGAAGTCAGCACATCCGGCAGTATCTATGGAAAAGAGAAAACAGTCGACATTTTGTGCAAAGAGACTTCTTCATTACTGAGGAGGGAGGGGGAAGATATCTGAATAAAAAGGTCGGGGAGGAGAAAGAGGCCAGCTGGAAGGTGATAGGTGAATTCAAGTGATGGGCAGGTCAAGGGCTGGAGAAGAAAGAATCGGAGTGTTATCAATAGGAGAAAGGGAAAGAGGGGACCCAGGGGAAGTAATAGGCTGGTGAGCAGAAATGAAAGTTCAGAGTGGGGAATAGAGAAGTGCGTGGGGGGAATTTGTTTACTGGAAGGATAATTCAATATTCATACAATCAGGTTGGAGGGAACCCAGATGGAATACAAGTTGTTGCTCCTCCACCCTGAGGGCGGTCTCATCTTGGCACAAGAGGAAGCCATCGATCGAGACATCGGAATGGGAATCAGAATTAAAATGTTTGGCTACTGCGAAGTCGTCCTTGTGGCAGATGATACAGAGATGCTCAACAAAACGGACACCCTATTTATGGCGTGTATTACCAATGTAAATGAGGCCGCATCGGGATCACGGGACACAATAGATGACCCTAGCAGATTCGCAGGTGAAGTGTTCCTGGAAGGACTGTTTTGTGTCTGAATGGAGTTTAGGGAGGAGGTGTACGGGTAGCTGTCGCACATAGGTCGCTTTCAGGAATAAGTGGCTGAAGGGAGTTTAGTGAGGAAGGATGAATGAAGAAGGGAATTGCGGAGAGAGTGATCCCTGTTGAAAGAAGAGGGCGGGGTGGGAGAGAGGAAGGCAAAGATATGTTTAGTTTTAAAATCTCTTTGGAGATGGTGGAAGTTGCAGAGACTGAAGGGGTGGTAGGTAAGGACAAGAAGAACTCTATCAGTATTACGGTGGTAGCAAGATGGGGTGAGCACGGACGGATGGTAAATGTGAGTGAGGACAGCATCAACGGTGGAGGGGGGACAGCCACATTCTGGGAGCAGCGGAGGGAGGACAGCCACATCCTGGGAACAGCGGAGGGAGGACAGCCACATCCTGGGAACAGCGGAGGGAGGACAGCCACATTCTGGGAACAGCGGAGGGAGGACAGCCACACCCTGGGAACTGATGCAGTGGAAGCAAAGAAACTGAGAAAAGGAAAGAGCATTTTACGATTGATAGGTTGGGAAGAGGTATGGTCGAGATTATCATAGGAATCAGTAGGTTTATAAATGAAGTCGGTTGACAGCCTGTCTCTCGAGATGGAGACAGAGAGAGATCAGGAAAGGACACGGACGTGTCAGAGATGGACCAGTTTATAACAAATAGCTCTTGGGAGGCTAGTATAGAGACTACAGGAGCCCTGGCAGACACGGATGTTGCTGGCATTTAAGGAACTGAGTTACAAGGGTAGATTAAACAAGTTAGAAATTGATTCCGTGAAGCACAGGAGATTGAGGAGAGAAGCTAGCAGAGGTTCCCGAACTTTTTTTATGCCATAGACCCCTACCATTAACCGTGGGATCCATGGATCCCAGACTGCGAACGCCTGCTAGTGGTATACCAAGCTGTGATGGTATAAATAGGGCGAATGAATGTAGGCCTTTGCCACTCAGATTGGATGAGATCATGGGTTCAGGGCAAAAAGTGAAATATTTAAGGGGAATCTGAGGAGAAACTACTTCACTCAGAGGGTGACACGAATGCGGATGCAGGTTCAATTGCAGCATTTAAGAGAATTTTGTACGTGTACATGGATGAGGAAGGTATTGAGGGCTATGGTCTGGGTGCACGTGGATGGGGCTGGGCAGAGAATGGCACAGAACAGATGGGCTGAAAGCTCTGTTTCTCTGCTGTAAGAGAATGAATTACATTGTGCGTCCTACACAAGTCCACTTCCCAAGAGACTTAAATCATTCCAACGAACTGTTCTAAAAACAAAACTGCAAATACAAGAAACACTCAACAGATAAAGAATATCTGTGGAGAGAAACAAAGTTAATGTTTCAGCTCCAACACCCTGTGTCGGAATGGCTTCAAACAATTTCTGAATTGATTTCAGGTTACTAACGACTTGAGTGTTTTTTTCATTTCCAGTTGTCACAGAGAGATGAAAGTGAGTGGGAATTGTCCAAACACGGTGAGAATATTGAACCAGAGGTAGAGAACCAACGATGCAAACACTGAGCAGCTCATTCCAGATACTCACTCGCTCTGTGTATTGAGATTGCCTCTCTGGTGTCTCTGATCTCCGCTTCTTTGTATCTGTGCTCTTTGGCTTTGGACTTCTCAACCCTGGGGAACAACCTTTGGCATATTTGGCTGGGCATCAAGGGCATTGCTTAGCTTTGACTGTATCAGTGACGTTCCCCTCCCTGACGCTCTAAACGATGCTTCGGGGCACGCAACTTGAGCAAGTCACGAAAGCTCCATTTCCGAGGAGAATAACTACACTTTAGAACAACAGCAGATGAAAGGATTCTTCAGAGATTCAACCCCTGTGATGCTGCCGGGCCAGAAAACACCCCAGGAGAAATACTCCGGCAGTGTGCACACCATCTCACTGATAACTTCACGACCATCGTCAGCACTTCACTAATCCAGGCTTCAAATGAGCCGGCATCATCCCTGTACCAAATAACTCTACACTTTCAGAATGAAACGACTACCACCCGGTGGAACTTTCACCAATCATCACAAAGAGTGTGAAACAATAGACAATAGGTGCAGAAGTAGACCATTCGGCCCTTTGAGCCTGCACCGCCATTCTGAGATCATGGCTGATCATCTACTATCAATACCCGGTTCCTGCCTTGTCCCCATAACTCTTGATTCCCCTATCCATCAGATACCTATCTAGCTCCTTCTAGAAAGCATCCAGAGAATTGGCCTCCACTGCCTTCTGAGGCAGTGTGTTCCACACCTCCACAACTCTCTGGGAGAAGTTGTTCCTCCTCAACTCTGTCCTAAATGACCTACCCCTTATTCTTAAACCATGCCCTTGGTACTGGACTCTCCCAGCATCTGGAACATATTTCCTGCCTCTATCTTGTCCAATCCCTTAATAATCTTATGTCTCAATCAGATCCCCCCTCAATCTCTTTAATTCCAGCGTGTACAAGCCCAGTTTCTCTAACTTCTCTGCGTAAGACAGTCCGGACATCCCAGGAATTAACCTGGTGAACCTACGCTGCACCTCCTCCACAGCCAGGATGTCCTTCCTTAACCCTGGAGACCAAAACTGCACACAATACTCCAGGTGTGGTCTCACGAGGGTCCTGTACAAATGCAGAAGGATTTCCATGCTCTTGTACTCAATTCCCTTTCTAATAAAGGCCAGAATTCCATTAGCCTTCTTCACTGCCTGCTGCACTTGCTCATTCACCTTCAGAGACTGATGAACAAGTACTCCTAGATCTCTTTGTATTTCACCCTTACCTAACTCCACACCATTCAGATAATAATCTGCCTTCCTGTTCTTGCTCCCAAAGTGAATAACCTCACACTTATTCACATTAAGCGCCATCTGCCAAGTTTCTGCCCACTCATCCAGCTTATCCAAGTCACCTTGAATTCTCCTAACATCCTCATCACATGTCACACTGCCACCCAGCTTAGTATCATCAGCAAACTTGCTGCTGTTATTCACAATACTTTCCTCTAAGTCATTGACGTAAATTGTAAACAGCTGTGGTCCCAATACCGAGCCCTGTGGCACTCCACTAGTCACCACCTGCCATTCCGAGATACACCCATTCACTGCTACCCTTTGCTTTCTATCTGCCAACCAGTTTTCTATCCATGTCAATATCCTCCCCCCAATGCCATGAGCTCTGATTTTACTCACCAATCTCCTAGGTGGTACCTTATTGAATGCCTTCTGAAAGTCAAGGTACACCACATCCACTGAATCTCCCGCATCTATCTTCCTGGTTACATCCTCGAAAAACTCCAATAGATTAGTCAAGCATGATTTGCCCTTGGTAAATCCATGCTGGCTTGGCCCAATCCTATCACTGCTATCAAGATATGCCGCTATTTCATCTTTAATAATGGACCCGCTATTTCCTCTTTAATAATGGACTCTATCATCTTCCCCACTACTGAAGTTAGGCTAACAGGGTGATAGTTCTCTGCTTTCTTCCTCCCTCTTTTCTTAAAAAGTGGGATAACATTAGCCAGTCGCCAATCCTCAGGAACTGATCCTGAATCTAAGGAACATTGGAAAATGATCACCAATGCATCCGCAATTTCCAGAGCCACCTCCTTTAGTACCCTAGGATGCAAACCATCTGGACCTGGGGATTTGTTAGCCTTCAGTCCCATCAGTCTACTCATCACCGTTTCCTTCCTAATGTCAACCTGTTTCAGTTCCTCTGTTACCCTATGTCCTTGGCACATCCATACATTTGGAAGATTGCTTGTGTCTTCCCCAGTGAAGACAGATCCAAAGTACTTATTAAATTTGTCTGCCATTTCTCTGTTTCCCGTAACAATTTCTCCCAATTCATTTTTCAACGACCCAACATTGTTCTCAACTATCTTCCTTCTCTTCACATACCTAAAAAAAAATTGCTATCCTCCTTCATATTCCTAGCTAGCTTGCGTTCATACCTCATTTTTTCTCCCCCATTGCCTTTTTAGTTAAGTTCTGTTGCTCCTTAAAAACTTCCCAATCATCCGTCTTCCCACTCACCTTAGCTCTGTTATACTTCTCTTTTAATGCTATGCTCTCTCTGACTTCCTTTGTCAACCACTGTGGCCACTTTCCCCCCTTTGAATCCTTCCTTCTCCGGGGGATGAACTGATTTTTCACCTTGTGCATTATTCCCAAGAATACCTGCCATCGCTGTTCCACTGTCTTTTCTGCTAGGATATCCGACCAGTCAACTTTGGCCAGCTCCTCCCTAATGGTTCCATAGTCTCCTTTATTCAACTGCAATACTGACACTTCTGATCTGCCCTTATCCCTCTCAACTTGCAGATAAAAACGTATCATATTATGGTCACGACCTCCTAATTGCTCGTTTACTTCACGATCAGTTATCAAATCCTGTACATTGCACATCAAGATCACTTATCAAATCCTGTTCATTGCACAGGAGGGACCAACTAGAGGGGATGCAATATTGGATCTCCTGTTAGGAAACGAGTTAGGACAAGTGACGGAAGTGTGTGTAGGGTATCACTTTGGTTCCAGTGATCATAACACCGTTAGTTTCAACTTGATCATGGAAAAGGATAGATCTGGTCCTAAGGTTGAGGTTCTGAACTGGAAGAAGGCCAATATGAAGAAATGAGAAACGATCTAGAAAGCGTGGATTGGGACAGGTTGTTCTCTGGGAAGGGTGTGATCGGTAGGTGGGAAGCCTTCAAAGGAGAAATTTTGAGAGCGCAGAGTTTGTATGTTCCTGTCAGGATTAAAGGCAAAGTGAATAGGAATAAGGAACCTTGGTTCTCAAGGGATATTGCAACTCTGATAAAGAAGAAAAGAGAGTTGTATGACATGTACAGGAAACAGGGAGTAAATAAGGTGCTTGAGGAGTATAAAAAGTGCAAGAAAATACTTAAGAAGGAAATCAGGAGGGCTAAAAGAAGAAATGAGTTTGCCTTGGCAGTCAAAGTGAAGGATAATCCAAAGAGTTTTTACAGGTATATTATGAGTAAGAGGATTGTAAGGGATAAAATTGGTCGTCTTGAAGATCAGCGTTGTCGGCTATGTGCGGAACCAAAAGAAATGGGGGAGGTCTTAAATGTTTTTCTTTTTTTTTTTTTTGCGTCTGAATTTACTAAGGAAACTAGCATGAAGTCCATGGAATTAAGGGAAACAAGTAGTGAGATCATGGAAACTGTACAGATTGAAAAGGAGGAGGTCCTTGCTATCTTGAGGAAAACTAAAGTGGATAAATCCCCAGGACCTGACAGGGTGTTCCCTTGGAACTTGAAGGAGACTAGTGTTGAATTGCGGGGCCCTGGCAGAAATATTTAAAATGTCGGTGTCTATGGGTGAGGTACCGGAGGATTGGAGCGTGGCTCATGTTGTTTCGTTTTTAAAAAAGGATTGAAACGTAATCCGGGAAATTATAGGCCGGTAAATTTGACGTCGGTAGTGGGTAAGTTATTGGAGGGAGTACTAAGAGACAGAATCTACAAGCATTTGGATAGACAGGGGCTTATTAGGGAAGGTCAGCATGGCTTTGTGCGTGGTAGGTCATGTTTGACCAATCTATTGTTTTTCGAGGAGGTTACCAGGAAAGTGGATGAAGGGAAGGCAGTGGACGTTGTCTACATGGACTTCAGTAAGGCCTTTGACAAGGTCCCGCATGGGAGGTTAGTTAGGCAAATTCAGTTGCTACGTGTGCATGGAGAGGAGGTAAATTGGATTAGACATTGGCTCAATGGAAGAAGCCAAAGAGTGCTAGTAGAGAATTGCTTCTCAGAGTGGAGGCCTGTGACTAGTGGTGTGCCACAGGGATCAGTGCTGGGTCCATTGTTATTTGTCATCTATATCAATGATCTGGATGATAATGTGGTAAATTGGATCAGCAAATTTGCTGATGATACAAAGATTGGAGGTGTAGTAGACAGTAAGGAATGCTTTCAGAGCCTGCAGAGGGACTTGGACCAGCTGGAAAAATGGGCTGGGAAATGGTAGATGGAGTTTAATACAGGAAAGTGTGAGGTATTGCACTTTGGAAGAACAAACCAAGGTAGAACATACAGGGTAAATAGTAAGGCACTGAAGAGTGCTGTTGAACAGAGGGATCTGGGAATACAGATACAAAATTCCCTAAAGGTGGGGTTACATGTAGATAGGGTCGTAAAGACAGCTTTTGGTACATTGGCCTTCATGAATCAAAGTACTGAGTATAAGAGCTGGAATGTTATGATGAGGTTGTATAAGGCATTGGTGAGGCCGGATCTGGAGTATTGTGTTCAGTTTTGGTCACCAAATTACAGGAAGGATAGAAATAAGATTGAACCAGTGCAGAGAAGGTTTACAAGGATGTTACCAGGACTTGAGAAACTCAGTTACAGAGAAAGGTTGAATAGGTTAGAACTTTATTCCCTGGAGGTAGAAGAATGAGGGGAGATTTGATAGAGGTATATAAAATTATGATGGGTATAGATAGAGTGAATGCAAGCAGGCTTTTTCCACTGAGGCGAGGGGAGAAAAAAAAGAGGACATTGGTTAAGGGTGGGGGGGGGGGGAAGTTGAAAGGGAGCATTGGGGGGGCTTCTTCACACAGAGAGTGGTGGGAGTATGGAATGAGCTGCCAGACGAGGTGGTAAATGCGGGTTCTTTTTTTAACATTTAAGGATAAATTGGACAGCTACATGGATGGGAGGTGTATGGAGTGATATGGTCCGTGTGCAGGTCAGTGGGACTAGGCAGAAAGTGGTTCGGCACAGCCATGAAGGGCCAAAAGGCCTGTTTCTGTGCTGCAGTTTCTATGGTTCTATGGTTTCTATGGTTTCTATCCTTTCCTCCCACCATCATTCTGTTGCAGTTGCTCCTGTGGTCACTGTCGCTGCGGTAAGAAGCGGCGAATACAGAGTGATAGAAATGTGCAACAACTCTTGCAGCTCCGGAGGGCTGTTACCCTGGAAACGGAGGAAGTGGCTCGCCGAAAATAATCGAGAAAGGAAATAACAAACGCATATAATGTGCTCTAAGTTTCATTGTGACAACAATTAGCACTGCAGCCATTTTGTAATGGTGAAACTAAACTTTAATGGCTTAATGGCTCCGTTTACCTTGCCTCGTGCTGTGTTAAATTAAACATCAATTAACCGAACAAAAATACAGTTCTTGGAAAACTCAGTGAGGTAAAAGTGCAGTACAGTACTTCAGAATGAGACAATGGTTAGAAGAAAGACGGTTGACATATATATCAGTGACGTGGTGAGATACAGGTTGGAAGGAGGTTGAACAGGATGGCACAGAATGAGCAGATGGAACCAGGTGGGAGAAGGGATCAAGGACAATCACTGATGGTCCTCCAGCAATACACAGATACTGAATTAATAGTACATACTACGATATATATATATAATCCTATAAAATGTCAAAGCTATAACAAACAATAAGAACTTTCGTATATACCCTTTGCCCCTGAACGCACCACAGAAAGCATCCCATCCGGATACTTCACAACTTCCTACGGCTACTGCTCTCCGTTTGACTGCAGGAAAGAGCAGAGAACTGTGGACACAGCTGAGCACGTCACAGAAACAAGCCTCCCTTCCATTGACTCTTTATATGCTCCCCGCTGCCTCAGTGAATCAGGAAACAAAATCGAAGATTCCCAGGACCCTAGACATTCTCAATTCTCAACCACCCATCGGAGCGAAGATTAAAAAAAAACAGAAAACATACCACCAAGCTCAAGGCGGCTTCCATTCTATTGTAATAAGCAAACTGAATGCTCCCCAGCATAATAAGATGGACTCCTGGCCTCACAATGTCACGCGATGTGACTTTGCATCATATGTCTACCTGCAGTGCACTTTCTCTGTAATCATAATCCTTTGTTACTCTCTGTTAATGTTTTACCTAATATACTGCGTAACGTATTGATCTGTGTAGATGGTATAACGCAAGACAAGATTTTCACTGTACGACAATAATAAACTATTCCCCATTTTAATTATGTGGAAATATTAGACAGACTGAGCTTCAGCTCTGGAACTTCGGGAGGGCGATTTCACCGAAGTGTGCAAACTTTTGAGGAACAGACAAATGGAAAAGGCTTAATTCTCGCATTAATAGGGTTATATACCCGGAAACATTCGCTGCGCTTCGGCGGGTCGTAACAGTGGAATGGAGTCAAGAAAAAAAATGCCGACACAAAAAGAGGGAACGTCACAAATCTGGATCTCACTGCCTTGTCTGGACTGACGAAAGATAAGACTACTCATACACACGGAGCAGTGTCCCGCAAATGTGATTACCCCGTTTAACCTCCGGCTGCAAGAAAACAACAGGCCGAATGGCCGCTTCCCGTGCCCTGAATTATCTAAAACAGTTATTGACCTCAGACACTGAACCCGGCGAAGTTTGGATCCGAGACCGCGCGGGGTGAAGGAGGTAATTTTTCCCAGGTACAACTCAACGGATGAGCGCAGTCCCGGCTTCATCACCTTACCTTTTCTTCGGACTAAAGCAACAGGGGCTGAGCGGCGGCTCATCTCAGGCGGTTCCGTGTGAAGGCCCCACAACCCGGATTGACCCCGGCAGGCTCTCTCCAGCAACCCAGACCGATCCCCAGTTCGGGTGAGTTAACGGGATTCACTGCCCATCTGCAAACATGCCCTCTCGAAAAGGACTCAAATACTCACCGATGCGAACTTGACGTGCTATCCTCGCAGACAGCAATCCTACTCTCGTCTCCCCGCGACGATTCGCTTCAATAGAGAACGGAAAGAAAACCACCCACTTTCCGAGACTGAGCATGCGCAATTTGAGATCTGCGTTTTCAGAGCCGGAGTGGGGGTTTTGGAGGCAGAGCAAAGAGGTTAGAAAGGAAATCATAGATAATATAGCATACAGCATAGAGCTGTTCAAATTTTTTTTAAAAAATAACAGTAAACCGATTCCCCATTTTAATTTTGTGGAAATATTAGACAACTTTGTTTGTAGCTTTGAAAAGTGTACACATTTTTGAGACACACAGATCAATGGAAAAGGCTTAATTATCCCATAAATACTGTCGTACATTGGAAAACACCGCAGCTTGTAGCAGTGAAATGAGTCAAGAAAAATAATGCCCACCCACAGCGAGAGGGCGTGACAGATCTGGATCTCATTGCCTTGTCTGAACGGAAGAAAGATTAAACTGCATAACCACGGGAAACAAACTCACAGGTGCTGCAGATCTGCAATAAAATGGGAATGAGGAGCGGGATCACATGACCGGCTGACAGTTCCCTCCGAAACCGGTGACTCTGCTCTTCACCCCTCACACGCTGCACGACCCACCTGCCGCATTTCCACATTAATTCATATTGACACCAGATAAATTTTTAATCATTCCTCCACATCTTCCCCCTTTCTCCTCCCTTAGGGCACTGATTTACGGGTTCGGTCCCCATACCAGTCCGCCATACAGTTCACACCGAGACCGGAAATGTGCACGTTCTATTCAAATCAGTTCTATGTTTAGAAACATTAACTTCTATTCGCATTCCCCAGGCTTCACTGGACAGTGAAAGTGTACCTTCACCAAGTAAGAAACAGCAGAAGGTGGCCATTCAGCCCATCGAGCGATCAACAAGATGGTGACTGCGCTCCCATCTCAGCCACATGTTTCTGCCCGATCCTCATTTCCTCGATCCCTTCAGTCCCCACACATCTGCCGACCTCTGCTTTACGTGAGGACGGTCATGAGTCTTCACCGGCCTTCTGTGGTGGGGATTTACAGACATTCACCACTCTCGGAGTGGAGATGTTTCCCCTCATGTCAGTCCCGGACAATCCACCCCCTTTTTCATTGGTTCAACCGGTAATGATGTTGTGCATTTCAATGTGTTCACTTCTTCGTCCTCGATTCTCTAAATGAAAGGGTTATCACATTTGATCTTTCTTCACATGATGACCAGACCACTCCAGGGATCAGTCTGGTGATTCTTCATTGCACTCTCTATAACAAATACTCTCCAACCTCTGTGTTACTCCTCTATGAAATGAAAACTTTCAAAATTCTTGAAGAACTTGGCAGGTCAGGGAGCGTCTGCGGAAGAGAGTAAACAGTCGACATTTCGGACCGAGCCCCTTCTTCAGGACTGAGACTGAAGAGGGGAGATGCCTCAATTAAAAGGTAGTGGGAACGAAAGGAGGCCTTCGGAAGGGGATAAGGGAAGCCAGGTGGGTGGGAAAGTGCTGTGGATGAAAGAGACTGACAGGAGAGGAGAATGGGCAAGAGGAGAAAGTGACGGAGGAGGGGCCCATAGGGAAGTAATAAGAGGTGAGAAGAAGTAAAAGGTCAAAGTGTGGGAAAGGGGGAAAGGTGAAAATTTTGATCACCGGAAGGAGAAATCGGTATTTCTCCTGTTGGGGTCATCTACTGCATCCGGTTTTCCCGCCGTGGCCTCCTGTATATAAGTGAAACCCGACGTAGACTAGAGACCGCTTCGCCAGAAAAAAAAAAGGATCTCCCTGTTTTAATTTCACTTCTCATTCCCATTCCGACATGTCAGTCCACGGGCTTCTCTATTACCGCAATAACGGCAGACTCAGGTTGGAGGTACAACACCTTATATTCCGTTTGGGCAGCCTTCAAGCTGTCGGCATGAACATCGATTTCTCGAATTTCCGCTAATTTCCCACCCCCCCCCTCCCTCACCATTCCCCATTATCTGCTTACCTGCCCATAACCTCCCTCTGGTGATCCCCCCCCCCTTTCGTTTTTATCCATGGTTTCTACAGTCTCATATCAGGTTCCCCCTTCCCCAGCCCTTTGTCTCTTTCGCCAATCAACTTTCCAGATCTTTGCTTCACCAATCGCTTGTGACCTTGTACTACTTCCTCCACTCCCCCACCTTTTTATTCTGACTTCTCTCCTTCCATTGCAGTCCTGAAGAATGACCTTGGCCTGAAACGTCAACGGTTGACTCTTTCCCAGGGATGCCGCCTGACCTGCTGAGTTTCTCCAACACGCTGTGTGCATTGCTATCAAAAAAGTTACTCATCAAACATCCAACTAAACTATTTTTTTGCCTACACACTGTCTATATTCTTTTGTTTTCTTCACATCAATCTGCCTATATAAATGCTCTTAAAGGCCACTAATGTATCTGCATCTGCCATCACCCAGTCAGCACATTCCAGCTATCCACCATTCTCTACGTGGAAAAGCTTGCCCCTCACATCGCTTTAAAACTTACCCTTTCTCACCTCAAATGCATGGTCTCTTGTATAAGGCATTTCAAACCTGGGAAAAAATATATTGTCTGTCTACTCCTACGTCTCAGCGATACATCAGACTCCGGCCGCAGAAGATGATCCACAAACGCCCCCAACTTCCCTCGGAGAGAACTGGATATACATTAAAAAAAACAGGACATTTACTTTAAGGTTTGTTCCGCTTTGACTGCGAGTTCGAGGCGGGACTAGAGGCGGATCAGCGGGGGTAACTCCCTCTCGGCTGATCTGATTCCACTATTGGGCCTAATCAGTGAGTGACATCGGTTTGCACCAATGGGAACCTCTCGTAGTTTGATAACCAACTGTTTCACTAACGTAAACCAGAAATGTCCTCGGGTTAGATACACTTCGTATCCGTCAAATGAAGACCTCTCGTCCCTGCAGTCTTTGTCCGCTGGGAAACTAAACACGCTGACAATGAAGACCATAGATACCCCCTTCCTCTGAAAGACAGTGAATCATTCAGAAAGCTGATCGCTGAGAGGAATTATGTTTGTTGGTCATCAAAGTTCGCCCAGAGTCGGCGGGATAGAGTTGATGTGGATATCGGGCGTCTCCCAGTGAAAGGATCGACAGCTGAACCCCCCGTTTTGTCTGCCTCCAGCCACAAGTGGCGCTGTAGTAACCTCCGGAGACGTGCAGAGGAGCTGCGGGGACCTTCGGCCACCGCTGGCGAAGTGCCGATCCCGGATTTGCTGCTGGTTCTCCTGTTCGGGCGGCTGTGAGGAAGGGTTTGATCCCAGGTTTCTGTAAATCAGGAACCGGTTGCAGTGGGAAAGGGCCGGGACCGCGCACTGCCGGATGGTTGGAGTCTCTGGGCTCTCCGGTCCCGCAGTCCCGGTTTTAGCTTTGCTCCCGTGCGTGATCTGTGGGATCGGTAAGATGTGGTTCCCAAAGCTGGGATGGGGTTTGGGATGAAGGGACTCTCTCTGTGCGTGCGGGGAGAGGTCATAGGTGGACGTGTCGGTGTGGGGTGAAAGATGTGATGGCGTAGGGGGATGTTGTTGGGAGAAAGTGGGATGACTGGACATTCCCTCACCCGGGGAGGATGGACACAGGACACGAGGTAAACAAGGGAGGATCTAGTCCATTGGATCAGACAGCTCGCGTGTCCTTTCAGGAAGCAACAATTCTCTCCTGATATTAATTATTGTGTAATTTTGCTGTTAACACTGTGTTTCTTAGAAAGCCCCAGAGTCTGGGATATCTGTCACCGTCATGGGCTGTAGGTGCAGATTGGGAAGTGGAGTTGGGTGTCGGTGACCTCTGCATCAGAGAAGGACACGGGTTTGTACAGCTTCCTGTGAGATATAAATGTCCTGACAGTGGATCCGGATCTGGTGGCATATCCAGAGTTGACAAAGAAGGGGCTGACGAGACAGAGTTCTTACTGGTCAGCAGTGGAGTGCACAGGGACTGTCTAATGGATCGTTTGGTTGGTCTGTTATGATCTCACAGATGGTGACTAAGGAAAGAGGCTTGTTGAGGAGGAGAGCGAGCCGGGAGGATACCCGGAGATCAGCAACTCAGTCAAGGTATCGGGAAAGTGACAGCGAAGTGGTTTCCTGTGTCAGGAGTATAAGCAATCTTTGCAAGTGAAGGGTTTGTGTGGAGATGCAGCTTCCCTGGAGGTGGAGGAAAGAGGACACACCAACAGGTGGAACCAGCTGTGGGAAGACATGGTTTGTCAGGTCTGACGACGAGCTGAATGTACCATAACCTTCAGACTGAATCAGAAAACCATTCGGAGGGTATTTGAAATGTCAGAAGCAGGGGAGATGTGATCACATGTGCAGAGGGCAGAGGTTGTGTCTCCATCAGACCCTCAGTGAGATGGTTCAACTTACAATGTGCAGGGATGAAAGCACAGTGTTTGGGGCTGGATTTAATCACTGATTCTGACACAGTGAGAGGGTTAGTTTTGGCGTAAGGAAGCAACATTAATGGAAGAAGACACAGGAGCTTCATCAATTGCCATTTGTTTAGCAGAACTGACAAATTTATAATATTAATAATTAATTCATAATATTCTGATTTGTAATTCCACAGTCAGTGCTTTTCTGCTAATGACTGAGCACAGAAATTTACAGAATGGGTGAAGTGGCTGCCCAGTGACTGTTCTGTGCTCAAAGTCACTGGGACGTCCCATCACTGAGCAGATATTGTCTTCTCCAGTCTGTCACTCAACGAGTTCATTGTTTACAGGAAATCACAGAACTCACAAAGAAGGGAACCCTGACAGAGTATTCCCTGGTCTTCCTCAGCCTGGTGATGGGGAAAGGCTCCCAGTCCCCGGGAGTGATGTGGGAATCCTTAGTGGAAATGAGGAATGTGTTGGCAAAGTTGGACAAAATTATGAAAGAAGTTTTGGAGCTCGTGTGGTAAAACAACACACTAAATTGAAAATCAGATTGATACATTGTAGACTTAACAATGTTATAGAGCATAGACATAGAACATAGCATAGTGCAGCAGAGGAACAGACTCTTCGGCCCAAAATGTGCTGAACCACATAAATTAGTAACCAAATGGTTACTAAACTGATCCCTTGTACCTACATAATGCCCATATCCTTCCAGTCTCTTCACATTCATGTGTCTATCCAGGTGTTTCTTAAAAGCCTCTGATGTATCTGTCTCTACGACCACCGCAGAAACGCATTCCAGCCACCCAACACACTGCGTGAAAGAACTTGCCTTGCATATCTACTTTGAGCTGATCCCCCCTCACAGTAAATGCAGGGCTTCTGGTATTAGATACTGCATTTCAATTCTGGGAAAGAGGTACAGTACTCTGTGACCAATCTATCTGTGCCTCTCATAATCCTATAAACCTCTATCAGATCTACCCTGTGCCTCCGCCGCTCCCAAGTAAATAACAAGTTTGGCCAATCACTCACTATATCACGTGCCCTCTAATCCGGACGATGTCCTAGTGATCCTCTTCTGCACCCTCTCCAAATCCTTAACGTCCATGTATAATTTGGTTAACAGAGCTGTATACAATTCTCCAGATGCGGCCTTACTAGTGTTTTATAAAGTCCAACATAACCTCCTGACTTTTGGATTCGATGCTTCAACTAATAAGGGCAGACATTCCATTTGCCGTCTGAACCCCCCGATAATCCTGCAGAGCCACTTTTAGGGAGCTATGAACTTTGACTCCAAGATCTTTATGCTCATTAACACTGTTCAGGGTTTTGCATTTAACAGTGTACTGCCTCTCTACATTTGACCCACCAAGTTACAACACCTCACATTTGGCAAGGTTAAGATCTATCTGACATTTCTCTGCCCACATCTGCAAATGACTGACAGAATATCCCACTGTATTCTGTGCCAGTCGTCGGTGCTGTACTCTCCACCAATATTGATGCAACCATGTGCATTTTCACCACGTCATTTATATATAAGATAAACTGTAGAGACCCCAGTAGAGATCCCTGCGGAATACCACTAATCCCAGACGATTACAGCGCAGTGTAGCCACTTATAGAGAGTCAGGGGAAGTCGCCAGAATAAAATGGCGGGAGCAGAGGAAAGTGGTGGATGAAGCCAGGTGAAAGGCGAAAGTCTGGCGGTGAAGGAATCTGATAAGAGAGGACAGTGGAGTACAGGAAACCGGAAGCATTTTGGGACGCCGTGTGAGATGATAGGCGGGTGAGAATAGGCATGAACCCGGGGTGGTGAATAGAAGAAGAGCGCAGAGAGGGGAATCTTTTTTTTTCTCGACGTTCATGCCACCAAGTTGGCTACCTAGACGGAAAATAAATTGTCGCTCCTCCGTCTTGAGGGCAGCCACACTGTGGCACAAGAGGAAACCATGAGCCGAAAATATCGGAATAGGAATGGGAATGAGAATTAAAATGTTTGAACGCTGGGAAGCTCTGCTTTTCATGGATGGAGCGATGGAGCTGAACGAAATGAGACCCAGTTTATCACAGGTCTCAGCAACGTTGCGAAGGCCGCGCCAGAAGCCCCAGACACAACAGACGACCTCAGCAGATTCGCAGGGGAGGTGTTGCCTTACTTGGAAGAACTGTTTGGGTCCCGGACTAATGGTGAGGGAGGAGATGAATGTGCCGTTGTGGCGCTTTGGGTGCCTGCAGGTATAAGCGCCGTGAGGGAGATCGGTGCGGAGGGCGAAGGAGACAGGGGTTCATGGAGGGAGCGATCCCTGCGGAAAGCGGAGAGATGGGGATGGGAGGTACTGATATCTTTGTTGGTGGCATCGCTGTAAAAGTGGGGTCGGCCCGTCCACACTCACCAAGTCTCCCGCCAGTTTAACGGCGATGGAGTTCCTCTTGCTGTTACCTACCGCTCCATGGCGTTACAACCCTAAAATTCATAACTTCCGATTTCCACCATCTCCAGACAAACTTATCGTTACCTCTCCATCACCGCCCCCGTCCCCCAACCACGCTCCGCTTTCCACAGGGACGGCTTCCTTCGTTATTCCGCTTTGTTTCCGACCCTCACCATTCACCTCCCTGCCGGCGCTTACCCCTGCAAGCGGCCACAGCGCTACACCTGTCTACCCAACTCCCACATCACCACCAGTCTTTGTCCCCAAACAGCACTTTCAGATGAGACAACAATTTGCCAACGAATCCACTGGGGTAGTCGGCGTGTGCAATGTTCCCGAAGCAGTCTTCTCTACATTGGCAAGACCCATCGTTAATCGGAGGACCACTTCGTCGAGCCGCTCAGCCCCAACCGCCGAAAACAGATCTTCCCGCAGGCCAAACATTTAAATTCCGATTTCTGTTCCTGTTCTGACATGTCGTTCCTCAGCTTCCTCTCGTTCCACGATGAGACCATCCTCAGGATGGAGGAGCAACATCCTGTATGTTGTCTGGGTAGCCTCCAACCTAATGGCATGAATATCGATTCTCCTTCCGGTGGAAAGAATGATCACTTTTCCCCTTTTGTCCTCTTCCCGAATCTGGCCTTTTACCTCTTCTCACCTGCCTATCACCTCCTCGTCAGTCCTCCCCAGCTTCCCTTTCTCCTGTGGACCATTCTCCCGTCCAATCAGATTCCTTCCTCTCCATCGCTTTAGTTTTCCTGCCCACCAGGCTTGACCTATCACCGTCCAGCTATCCTTCCCCTCCTCCGTTACCTTTTCATTCTGGCGTCTCGCCACTTCGTTTCCGGTCCTGAAGAAGGGTTTCGGCCCCACACTTCGGCTGTTTATCCATTCCCATAGATGCTGCCTGACCTGCGGAGTTCCTCTCGCAGTTTGTTTGTGTCGCTTTTAGTATTTTTGCTGTGAGGCATCGTGACGGAGGGTGCGAGTCAAACGTGTTATTACAATGTTTTTGAGCCATTGATGCCTCACTGCGTTTCAATAATGACGTTGAATTAAAAACCGGGTGACCCATAATGTCCCGGTTATCAATGACTCCGAAAACCTGTACTCAGATAAAGCGATTTAAAGGCCAGGAGCTTTCCATCCTTACAGCTACAAACACCTGGAACTCGTTACTCTCATAAACGTCAAGCTGTCATTGCTCTCACGATGTCATTTTGAGATGGTCATTGGACTAATGATTCATTAGTAGATTTGTAGGTCTACAGTGTTGAATTTATCTTTCAGCTTTGTGGCTCCGATTTGTGACTATCTCATTAACGAGCTGTATGTTATGAGGAAGTTTATTAGGTCGTGGTGTTTATAACACCAGAACTTTCAATGTGTTTTAACAGCAATATTGCAATGTGTTCCATACTTATTTTGTTTACCTTCGTACGTTTCCAGTGTTAAAATTTGGGGGTTATACCGCAGCATGTATGTGGTTCTAGTGTACTGTGTGCGATGCATTCGAGAGGCTACCGAGTGTTTCAGCCTCATTCACGAAATGAACAAAGTTGCAGATGACAATAGAGGAGGTTGGTCGGGATCCTCAGGGAAGAGTGAGGGATATGACGTGTTGAAACTAGAGAGTTGTGTCCATCCATCCAGGGAGAATTTGGAGCGACACGGATAATCATTGGACAACATTTCGACCTCCTTCTGGAAAGCAATAGAGAAGGACACTGGTCACATAGACCATCAGTGTCGAATCCTTTTCACAATGAGTGCCGGAGGAGAGTTCAACACCTCCTTCATCTGCTCCCTGAGCTTAGTCTGACAGACGAGGTAAAGAGCACAGATGTTGCAGCATGGAGCACAGTTCATTGAAAAATGAAGGTATCTTCAAACAATGTGGGACGCCCACTGTATCAGTCATCCTGTTCCCGATAGCCATCACCGATACAATGCCCATACAGGGTGAAATTTTCCGAGACGATCAGTAGTAAAACGAGGGACTTCCTGCTACTCCGCACCTCCGGGTCCCTGGAACTCTGACCATTGCTGGGACCCTGGAGTCAGCGGTGGACTCTACTGGCCAGTAGAACGATGGTGATGGTGAAAGCATTGAGCAGGGTAATAACAACAAATGGGGTAATAGTGATGGTGATGGTGAAAGGATTGAGCAGGGTAATAACAACGAATGGGGTAATAGTGATGGTGATGGTGAAAGCATTGAGCAGGGTAATAACAACGAATGGGGTAATAGTGATGGTGATGGTGAAAGGATTGAGCAGGGTAATAACAACGAATGGGGTAATAGTGATGGTGATGGTGAAAGCATTGAGCAGGGTAATAACAACGAATGGGGTAATAGTGATGGTGATGGTGAAAGGATTGAGCAGGGTAATAACAACGAATGGGGTAATAGTGATGGTGATGGTGAAAGGATTGTGCAGGATAACAAAGACGAATGGGGTAATAGTGATGGTGATGGTGAAAGGACTGAGCAGGGTAATAACAACGAATGGGGTAATAGTGATGGTGATGGTGAAAGGACTGAGCAGGGTAATAACAACGAATGGGATAATAGTGATGGTGATGGTGAAAGCATTGAGCAGGGTAATAACAACGAATGGGATAATAGTGATGGTGATGGTGAAAGGACTGAGCAGGGTAATAACAACGAATGGTGTAATACTGATGGTGATGGTGAAAGGACTGAGCAAGTAATAACAACGAATGGGGTAATAGTGATGGTGATGGTCAAAGCATTGAGCAGGGTAATAACAACGAATGGGGTAATAGTGATGGTGATGGTGAAAGGACCGAGCAGGGTAATAACAACGAATGGGGTAATAGTGATGGTGATGGTGAAAGGACCGAGCAGGGTAATAACAACGAATGGGGTAATAGTGATGGTGATGGTGAAAGGACCGAGCAGGGTAATAACAACGAATGGGGTAATAGTGATGGTGATGGTGAAAGGATTGAGCAGGATAATAACAACGAAATGGATAATAGTTGAAAAGACTGAACGAAGGACATCCAGTACAGTGACACCTGAAATTGCCAACTCCGCAGGCAAGGCCACCCTATGTTAGAAGAAGAATATATATCTTGGACCATGAAGAACCAGAAAATGTTCTTTAAACGACTCAGTGAAGCCACAAAGATCAGAACCACAGGCGTCGTCCTCCCAGTTCAATACTAAGCGTTTAGATCCTGGAAGCAAATGCCCACAAATCTGGTCTGGTTGGAAAGTGGAGATAGTAGACATGAGATTATTTTACTAGTGACTTTTGTGGTTAGACACAAGAACGGTGGCTCTTTTGATTTAAAGCAAATTAAATACGTATTTTAAGCAACATACTTGGGATTATGGTGATATAAATACTTGTTTTGATTTATGCAATTTACTTTGTTTATTTGAGCGTGGTTTATCGGAGGATGTAAGTAGTTGTGCGTTGTGTGTGCTGGGTCGGAGAAACGTTGTCTCGTTTGTCGGTGTGCAAGTGTGCAGTTAAATGACGACAAAATTAAGTTGACTTGAATAAGTGCTGGAGGAAGCTAAGAAATCAACCTCTAAACCTCACCCCCGCAAAAAAGAGCCCACTTGACCCGCAATAGAAGGCGATTTTGGATTCCCCAGTGGAGAAATGATAATGACAGAGACAATGTTACCAATAGAAAGTGGTTAAAGGGGAGAATGTAAGGCTGCCAATGTGGGGCATCCCGTTAGCATAGTGATTTTGGAGAGGTTACTATGTGCACACAGAAAACAGGAGAAAATGAAACTTTATATCCCGTTTCCTTGACACATGGGAATCATCTGCTGGTACAGACTTGCAGAACAACTCTGCGCTAGCAGTACAAACGGAAACTGCATAACGACATTTATCAGAGATTAAGGGAGCTAGGGCTTTACTCTTTGGAGAGAAGGAGGATGAGAGGAGACATGATAGAGGTATACAAGATAATAAGAGGAATAGATAGAGTGGATAGCCAGCGCCTCTTCACCAGGGCACCACTGCTCAATACAAGAGGACATGGCTTTAAGGTAAGGGGTGGGAAGTTCAAGGGGGATATTAGAGGAATGTTTTTTACTCAGAGAGTGGTTGGTGCATGGAATGCACTGCCTGAGTCAGTAGTGGAGGCAGATACAGTAGTGAAGTTTAAGAGACTACTAGACGGGTATATGGAGGAATTGAAGGTGGGGGCTTATATGGGAGGCAGGGTTTGAGGGTCAGCACAACATTGTGGGCCGAAGGGCCTGTACTATGCTGTACTATTTTATGTTCTATGTTCTATTATCAAAGACCGCTTATTCTGACATGCCGGCCTCTGATACATTCCTATTGTTCCGCCCGATACACTGAAACATCTCAGCCGAGCAATCACCAAAAGGTTCTTTCCGTGCTTAAAAGAGCAGGGACTCTTTCTTTTACCGGACACATCTATTATCGTCCAGAGGGCATAGTGGCAGAAGTGTTTTTGAGTGAAGAACAGAATGAGCGATTTAAATTGCCAAACCTAACCTCTCATATCACTGGAGCCATCAAACTCCCCGCAAATCCTGAACTACTTGGACCCGTGCTTCAGACTTTACAGGAGTTAAACTCACGCAGTGTATAACTCTGCCTAATACTAATGCTACCCGGCAACTTCATTCCGCTCAGGCTGGTTGAATAACATTTGCCCCTTACATCGATAAAACTAAGTTTGACCTGTCAGTTCGTCCTGCTTTGCCTGAGCATATTGCACAATTGTTGTTATTGAAGATACCTCCCTCCCTGTGGGCGATAAACAAAGATCATGTGGAACTTGTATATTCCGCCCCGCCTCACGAAGACCAGTGCTATACGATCCTCTGTACGGCAATATAATTTGTCACCGGCGGCAGGAGAATTTATCCAGTCTGTCATTGAATCAGGAAGGTCTGGTACCAACCTGTAGTCCCTGTAATTCTCCTAGTTTACCAGTTCCGAAAGCAGGTCGTGATAATGAGTGACGATTTGTACAAGAACTAAGGGCTATTAACAAGAAAGTTGTATACCTCTTCCTCCCACCGTAGCCAATACTAACGTCATCTCCATATTCCTGCCGCATCTGCATGTTTTTTTTTCTGTTATAGACCCTGTTCTGCCTTTTTCTCCATCCCTTTACATAAGGGTAGTCAGCATTTGTTTGCTTTCACTTACAGTGCTGGACAGTGATCTGGGACCAGGTTGCATCATGGGTAAACTGACAGCCCCTGGGTTTATGCCGCAGCGGTCATAGGAGATTTAAACACCCTCCGGTTGCCAGGGCAAAGTAGAATTTTACAAAGTGCCGATTATCTGCTTATTCTCTCCCCCGTCCCCGTTAATTGTGAAAAAAATATTGTTGCTTTATTGACAAACCTGGCTGAAAAAGGACACAAAGTATCCCTCAATAGACTGCAGCTTTGTCAGCCCACTCTACAATATTTCGGACACACGCTTTCTCAAGGAACAGAGCAACTTACCAAAGAACGAATTGCCGCTTTTATTAATGCACCGCCTCCCTGCACCCGAAGTGAAATGCATCCCGTTTTGGGAATGGCCAATTATTGTAGACATTGTATTCCTGAAGATCGAATGATGGAGTCTCCTCTTCGACGAGCCTCATTACCGAACATGTCTGCCGAAATACAGTGGACTCAGGAAATGAACACAGCCTTTAAAGCTCTTAACACCGCTTTGTCAACCCTCCCTGCTTTGGGCATATCTGACTATCCAGCTCTTTTCCAATTAATTGTAAATGAAGAGCAAGGATTTCATTAAAACCTGTGTGGATGAGTGTATGCCTGCTAAATCTTACTGATGAAGGGTCTAGGACCTGACCTGCTGAGTTCTTCCAACGATTTTTTATGTATTACTCTGATTTCCAGCTCTGCACATTTTCTCTCGTTTGTGATGAGACAGACGGCAATTAACGAAAGAAGGACATGAGCTGCATACAGACAACACAGTCAACCCCAGGTTATTACCATCTGTGGAATGAGATGGACTAGTCATTTAATCTTATCAGGAAGTTATGCTGTAGTCCGTAAGCCACTCAATCTGATTGGGTTTCAATGAGCCAAAACTGGAATGAACGTTTGGCAGTGTGGAGGATCAATAGACAATAAACAATAGACAATAGGTGCTGGAGTCGGCTATTTGGCCCTTCGAGCCAGCACTGCCATTCACTGTGATCATGGCTGATCATCCACTATCAGTATCCAGATCCTGCCTTATCCCATAACCCTTTGATTCCGCTATCTTTAAGAGCTCTATCCATCTCTTTCTTGGAAATATCCAGAAACTTGGTCTCCACAGCCTTCTGGGGGTAGCGCATTCCATATATCCACCACTCCCTGTGTAAAAAAGTCTTTCCTCAACTCCGTGCTAAATGGCCTACCCCTTATTCTTAAACTGTGGCCTCTGGTTCTGGACTCACCCATCGGGCATGCTTCCTGCCTCCAGCGTGTCCAATCCCTTAATAATCTTATATGTTTCAATAATATCCCCCTCAGCCTTCTAAATTCCAGAGTATACAAGCCCAGTCGCTCCAATCTTTCGACATATGACAGTCCCGCCATCCCGGGAATTAACCTTGTGAACCTACGCTGCACTCCTTCAATAGCAAGAATGTCCTTCCTCAAATTTGGAGACCAAAACTGAACACAATACTCTAGGTGTGGTCTCACCAGAGCCCTGTATAGCTGCAGAAGTACCTCTTTGCTCCTATACTCAATTCCCCTTGTTACGAAGGCCAGCATGCCATTAGCTATCTTCACTTTTCTGCTGTACCTGATCAAAGGGATCTTGAGGTCCGAGTTCATACGCCACTCAAAGCTGCTGCGCAGGTTGGCTGTGTGGTCAAGAAGGCATACAGTGCCTTGCCCTTCATCAACTGTGGGACTGAGTTTAGGATCCAAGAAGTACTGTTACAGTTATATAGGAACTTGTTCAGACTCCACCTGGAATACTGTGCGCAGTTCTGGTTATCACACTACAGGAAGGATATGGAAACTATTAAACAAAGGTGCAGAGGAGATTTGCAAGGATGTTGCCTCGATTGGGGAAAATGCCATATAAGAATAGGTCGAGTAAATTTGGCCTTTTCTCCATGGAGCGACTGAAGTTGATTGGTGACCTTATGGAGGTGTATAAGATGTGAGGGACATTGATCGTGTGGATAGTCAGAGGGTTTGTCCCAGGGCTGAAATAGATAACTCGCGGGGGCATAGTTTTACGGTGCTTGGAAGTAGGCGCAGAGGAGATATCAGCGGTAAGTTTGTTACATCGTGAGTGGTGAGTGCGTGGAATGGGCTTCCCGCAACGGTGGTGGAGTCAGATACGACAGAGCCTTTTAAGAGACTCCTGTATGGGCACATGGAGCTTGGAAAACTAACGGGCTATGGGTAATCGGAGGAAACGTCTAAAGTACACGTTTGTGGAGTAGGTTTACTCCGTCTGCATGTTTCTAAGGCTCTTGGAATTGAGACTGTTATTGCGTTCACGTGGTGGTCGGAGATGGGATTTAATACTTCCGTATCATTGCAAATATTATTAATTAGAAATTGTTGAGTTACTAATAACTGGCCCATGGTGCGCAAATCTATTCTGCGCTCGAATAGTTACCCGTCGTGTCAACTTCCGTCAAACCTCGAGCGAGAATAATCACAGCTGATCGGTTGCAGGACAGACATCAGCGAGACGGAACTGGAAATGCAACAGAGGGAGTAGTGTTCCGTCAGAAAGCGGTACAGCACCTTGTAAAGTAATTCAGCGGCATTTTTTTTGGCTTGCCGCATCAGATAATCAATGTAAAAGGTACACTGTTCTAATCCTCAGACACGAGGTATCTGACCTTTTTATTTACCCTTGTGATGAACGGTAAGCATAGATGACTGAAATATTAATGAATATTTTAACCCACCGTATCTTACAAGCTGAGCGTCTCCGGTAATTTATGTTTCAATTCGAATTTCCAGTATCATTCTTTTTCACCAAAAATCGATTATACTTTCAGATAGAACTGAGTTAGTTCAGAGAGAGAGCGAGAGAGAGGGGGAGAGAGAGAGGCAGAGAGACAGAGAGAGAGAGAGAGAGAGAGAGAGAGAGAGAGAGAGAGAGAGAGAGAGAGAGAGACAGAGAGAGAGAGAGAGAGAGAGAGAGAGAGAGAGATCAAGGGAAATTTTCCCGTGGCTTTGGAAGTTCTCTGAAGTTTTGCGTGCATTTATTATCAGTGTAGATATATGTTCCTACCTACTGCAATGCGGATTATTTTGTTCAGTAGAGCATCAGACAGGGAGAAGCATAGCACAGAAGGAGAGGGAAGGAAACAGACTCTCTCGCGTCCTTGGGATGGGAACAGAGATGCAGACGGAGTTATGCGCGGACAAAGAGGGAGCAGTCGGCAGATGGAGACAGAAGTTAAAAAAAAAGAAAACAAAAACACATTTGAGCCGCTATGTTGCAGTCGGAACATGTCTCCCTCATGGTGAAACTCACCAATCTAAACTGGTGTAATGTATCAGTGTGGGAGAAGAACTAAGCGGGGGTGTTTATGGGGGATCACGTGCATCCTGAGAGAGATTGTGAATAAAATACTGGGAGCGTCACTAACAGAGAGAATCAGAAACAGTGGAGAGGATGGAGAGAAAAGACCGGATCCATCTTGACTGGACAATCCCGGAGCAAAACGCTGTGACCATCACCTGAAGGAAGAATGAGAATAACGGAGAGAATGAAAATAAAACGGGAGGGACTTGACTGGACCGTCCCGGACAGTTTCCGAGTTCTACAGAGCGTCCATCGGGGTCAATTACAGCTGCGATGATCCTTACACATTTGACATGAATGTGATGAGGGGCAAATGTCATTTCTACAGTATAGACAGCGAGTGAAATATATCACCACTAAATGCACGCGTATTTCAGAGCGCTCAGTTGTTAGCCGTGGTTCTGCCTATCGGCAAGTGGATAGCTTATAGAGGAAACATGACGATTGATTTAATTCCATTGCAGAAACCAGCTGGTTGCTCTATGATTTAACGAATTTGGGTAACAGTTTCAGCGGGTATTTCACCGCGTTCTTCAGCTGCTGTCTGAACTTGCTCTGAGTCACGGCGTAAATACACGTGTTGCTGCAGGAGCTGAGGATCTGCAGCATCGTCGCCGCGGACTCTGCGATGTAAATCGGATCAATGTCCGAATAAACGGTAATGTTTGCAATCCGTCGGTAGATATCAAATACCAGCCGCGTTAACCATAGGAATATAAAACTACCGGTTATACTGAATAGCAAAACGACCGATTTCCTGCGGTTCTCCATCTCCGGGTCCTTGTCTTCCTTTCCGTTGCTGCGGCCCCGGAGCCCCCTCCGGACTTTACTGGCGGAAAAGATCCGTCTAACTGTCAGAGAATTGAACAATAAAATCAGAATAAATGGCAGACAAGGCATGAAAATGCGATGAATAATCTGAAGTGCGGCCCACGAGGGGGACGTATAGAAGCTCGCTTTGGTCAAGCAGCCATAGGAAACTCCATTAATTATCAACGAAGACTCAAATGTAAAGTAGAAAGGGATACTTTCCAAACACCCCAGCACACTGACTGTCCCGATAACCACAGCCGCCGTTCTTTCGGTACAATATTTTGTTTTCAGCTTTTCACAACAAATGGCCACAAATCTGTCAAAGGTGAACGCGATTGTCAGCCAGACAGAGATCCCGGTGCTTGCTAAAAGTAGACAACAAACGACCCTACAAACGGGAGTCCTATTGAGAATAGAATACTTAAAGTATATGTAAACAGTCCATTTCAGCAGAGGGTCAGAGATAACGACCAGGAGATCGGCTGCTGCCATTCCCAGCAGGTAGCGAGTGATACATTTGGAGAGACCGCACTTTCCTCGGGCCAGGATGACAATCGCCACTACGTTCACTGCAAGAGGGAGGGAAGGAAGCAGAGAAATTACTGACTAGTCAGGGAAATAGAGCAGCAGTTTGTCAGAATCTAATTAGACCTTATATTATTTTTCTTCCAAGGTGGAAACCGAACCCAAAACACATGAAGCCGCTGACAGTGCGCATTATCGGCGCGACACAGAATTTGCCGCGAGTTTTGTAAATGGGTTAAGTCTGGGGGAATTTCCAAAAGCGACAGGATAGCGGCTTAAGTGCCCCCTCGGCGCAGTAAGGGATTGACATTAAATATCAGCATCATTGCCTCTGAGCAGAACAGGAATGAAATGAAATCCACATCTGCACTTCCTTCTGCTCACATCTCTAAAATAAATGTGCCTTTCGCGTTGTCCCATCACCCAGTGACGCAATTCACAGGCAGTTCCTACCGACAGAACTACAGAGGGACGGCTGGTTCCCACACATGTAGTGCAGCCCGGTGTCCTCGTGTGCAGACATTTCAATTCACAGTTATTCCATGACATCCAGGCAGCATAAGGAGGCACCTTGGCTTCAATATGCAACGATGTCTGCTGCTAAAGCAATGGGATTAATATAGTCAGCGCCTTCCGCCCATGACTGAAATGCGGGCACTGGACAGGTGTCTGTGGAAACAAGTAGCGAGAGAAACACTTCAGCACATCGGAATGAACTCTCAGTTTCTGCTGTTTGCAGGTGTGACAGCGGCTTACCGGGAATTCCAACGGCTGAAATAACTGGGTGGTAAATGTCTTCAATCCGCCAGATTACCGGATATCCCATTTGAGTGAGGCAGTGAACGCTATTGCTCTGAATTCCACAGCTCGACAAGACACTCTGGGCTGACGTACTGCAACAGGCTCTGATTTATACCGGGGATCAATCTCCAGTGACAAGGTCCCACCTCTGCCCATTGTTACTGATCAAACAAATTACATCACCGGCAGTGTCTCAGCTTCAAATGCTGTGGGCATGTAACACGAACACGTCAATACCATTAACATTAACTCAGTCAGATCCCACTGTGTCATTCCATCCAATGCGCAATGAGACCAGCAGGTGAACAATAAGTGGCTTCATTCACAAAGTTTACACAGTTGTATTGGCAGTGGTCAGGACTGCTCTTATTTTCCAACCAGAAACTTTCACTGTGGTTCTCTTTCCACAAGCATTCCGGAATCGATGTTTCCAGCATTTGCGGCAATTTTCACTGTCACGCCTGCTGTTTCATCTACAAATAAATCCCGCTTCCCCTCAGTGTGCTCTGGATCCGGGGACACATGAAAATCCCTCTCAGTCTCCTCCTGCTGAACTCAGGTCAATGTCATTCACTTTCTTCTTTTCATTCAGCAGCTCCACTTTGGCCTGTCAGCTATTCAACCCACCCCATCCCGTCCCACTATGTGCCACCATATAAAACATACCCGCTGTGTACACAGTGAACACAGACACTCTGCCCAGTTCTCCATCAGGTATAAAACATACCCGCTGTGTACACAGACACTCTGTCCGGTTCTCCATCAGATATAAAACACACCCGCTGTGTACACAGACACTCTGTCCGGTTCTCCATCAGACATATAACATTCTCGCTGTGTACACAGACACACTGTCCGGTTCCCCATCAGATATAAAACACACCCGCTGTGTACACAGACACTCGGTCTGGTTCCCCATCAGATATAAAACACACCCGCTGTGTACACAGACACTCTGTCCGGTTCCCCATCAGATATAAAACATACCCGCTGTGTACACAGACACTCTGTCCGGTTCTCCATCAGATATAAAACATACCCGCTGTGTACACAGACACTCTGTCCGGTTCTCCATCAGATATAAAACACACCCGCTGTGTACACAGACACTCTGTCCGGTTCTCCATCAGATATAAAACATACCCGCTGTGTACACAGACACTCTGTCCGGTTCTCCATCAGATATAAAACACACCCGCTGTGTACACAGACACTCTGTCCGGTTCCCCATCAGATATAAAACATACCCGCTGTGTACACAGACACTCTGTCCGGTTCTCCATCAGATATAAAACACACCCGCTGTGTACACAGACACTCTGTCCGGTTCTCCATCAGATATAAAACATACCCGCTGTGTACACAGACACTCTGTCCGGTTCTCCATCAGATATAAAACATACCCGCTGTGTACACAGACACTCTGTCCGGTTCCCCATCAGATATAAAACACACCCGCTGTGTACACAGACACTCTGTCCGGTTCTCCATCAGATATAAAACATACCCGCTGTGTGCACAGACACTCTGTCCAGTTCTCCATCAGCCCTGGACGACATCAATGATTACGTCACTTGATCAACTTCCCCGGCATAATACTTATTTTCGATCAACTGAATTCGGAGATTTCCATGGTTCCCTCCATCTCTCAAACCATCTTCTCCACATCTGTAGTATCTGTGTGTGTGTGTGTGTGTTTACAAGCACCTATTACACATTCTTTTAAGCAAAGGAATAAAATTTCCGACTAGTGCCGTGGATTTTGAAGCGGTGAAGTAACGGAGAAAGGCGCTGCTGAATCTACCTGAGGAACGGTTGGAGGCTGAAATACTGCGGCGTTTAATTAGCTGTAGAAATATAATGGGCTGATAAGGCTGCATTCCCTGGCCTGTGGGTTACGAGCACCAAAATCAGCACGTTTCTGTTCAGTGTAAATACCGGCATGATATTTTCGATCATGTATAGATTCAACTCCGTAAACAGATGTCTTCATCTCCTGCTTATCATAAAATAGCTGTGTGCTTGGGATTATCTCCACAGTGCCCTGCTAGTAATTCATGTAATACCGCCAACAATGGCCACACACCAAATAAATTTAAATTAGAAACCATTATCACCACACACATACACACACACACGCACACACACACACACACACACACACACACACACAACTCACAATTAGAAACATACACACACACATACACATTTTCTCCATCTCTCTCTGGAACACACAACTTCCTCAGTCTCTCATATATATCCTCCATCTATCTTTCTCTCTAACTCTCTCTCTCTCTCTCTCTCTCCCTCTCCCTCTCCCTCTGTCGATCTCTCCCCAGTTATTCGCCGATGGCCCTGCTCATGCCTTTATATCCCGTCACTGAACGCGTTAAACAATATATTTCACGGTTGGGTCTGCATATCATTCAAGGGACAGAACAAAAACCCGAAGTGACATTGAAACAGTCGCAGGTCCATGTTACAGAAACAGGAGATATTCACAGCAGAATGAGAGATAAAAAAGAGCAATAAGTTGGAAGAACATGGAGTAATAGCTCAGTCTGCTGGCGAGAAAAGGATTCATGATGCAATAGGTTTTAAGCAGATAATGAGGAGAGGATTGACATGAAATTCACGTAAATCACGGATTAGTGAGAGAGAACGACAGCAGTGCAGAGACAATCAACAAACGGGAGACATTCAGTCGGATAATACGAGAGTGTGTTTTCAGTCTCTACCTGCTTGTCGCAGGTATAGTGCGGTTCATACAGAACCCACCGGTCTCAACGCACTGTGAGAGTGTGGGGTTCATTCTGTAGAAATCAGACCCTGTTACTGACTGAGAGGGAGTGGTTCGGTAGTTGTCACTCTCTGGTTCAGTTGGAGTGTATGCATTTCATTCTGTATCTGTCAGTCTCTGTTATAGTGTGAGAGTGTGGGTTTCATTCTGTATCTGTCAGTCTCTGCTACAGTGTGAGAGTGTGGGTTTCATTCTGTATCTGTCAGTCTCTGTTACAGTGTGAGGGTGTGGGTTTCATTCTGTATCTGTCAGTCTCTGTTACAGTGTGAGAGTGTGGGTTTCATTCTGTATCTGTCAGTCTCTGCTACAGTGTGAGAGTGTGGGGTTCATTCTGCATCTGCCAGTCTCTGCTACAATGTGAGAGTGTGGGTTTCATTCTGTTTCTGTCAGTCTCTACTCAAGCATTAAGTGAGTCGTCTCAATCCTGTACCTGTGAACCTCTGGTTCAGTCTGAGCGTGTGTATTTTTATCTCCATTTCCCGCTTCTCCTCAAATCTAGTAAATACTCTTAAAATAGATTTTGTATTCCGTGAGCTATTTTTAAAAGAAGAGTCTTCTGCAGATGGTTTGTAAGACAATGAGACCATAAAATATAAGAGCAGAAGCAGGCCATTCGGCCCATCGAGTCTGTTCCGCCATTCAATCATGAGCTGATCCAATTATTCCAATCATTCCAGCTCCCCTGCTTTCACTCCATATCCTTTGTGCTCTGGCTAATCAAGAACCTATCTATTTCTGCCTTAAATACACCCAATGACTTGGCCTCCACAGCAAATCGACAGATTTACCACGCTCTGACTAAGATAGTTTCTCCTCATCTCAGTTCTCAAAGTACGTCCTTCAATCTTGAAGTGGTGCCCTGTTGTCCCAGAATCCCCTATCATGGGAAATAACTTTTCGGTATCTCATCTGTTCAGACATTTTTAACATTCGTAATGTTTCTATGAGATTCCCCTTTCATTCTCCTGAACTCCAGGGAATACAGCCCAAGATCTGCCAGACCTTTCTCATAGGGTAACCCTTTTATTCCTGGAATTATTCTCGTGAATATTCTCTGAACCCTCTCCAATGTTAGTATATCTTTATCAAAATAAGGAGCCCAAAAACTGCACGCAATACTCCAAGTGTGTTCTCACGTGTGATTTATAGATCCTCAAGATCGCATCTCAACATCACACCTGCTTTTTTTATTCTATCCCTCTAGAAATTAGCGCCAGCATTGCATTCGCCTTCTTCATAACCAACTCAACCTGGAGGTTATCCTTTAGGATATCTTGCACAAGGGCTCTCAAGTCCCTTTGCATCTCTGCATTTTGAATTCTCTCCCCATCTAAATAACAGCCTGCCCGTTTATTTCCTCCACCAGAGTGCATGAGCATGCACTTTCTATCATTGTATTTCATTTGCCACTTCTTTGCCCATCCCCCTAAACTATCTAAGTCTCTCTACAGGCTCTCTGTTTTCACAACACTACCCGCTCCTCCACCTATATTTGTATTATCCGCAAATTTATCCACAAATCCATTAATACCGTAGTCCACATTATTGACAGACATCGCAAAAAGCAGCGGTCCCAGCACCGACCCCTGCGGAACTCCACTGGTAACCGGCAGCCAGCCAGAATAGGATCCTTTTACTCCCACTCTCTCTTTTCTGCCGACCAGCCAATGCTCCACCCACGCTGGTAGTTTCCCCTGTAATATCATAGGGTCTTATCTTGCTAAGCAGCCTTATGTGCAGCATCTTGTCAAAGGCCTTCTGAAATTCCAAGTACACCTCGTCTACTGCATCTCCTTTGTCTACCGTGCTTGTAATTTCCTGAGAGATTTGCAGTAGGGTTTGTCAGGCAGGATTTGCCTTTCAGGAAGCCATGTTGGTTTTGGCCTATCTTACCATGTGCCTCCAGGTACTCGGTAATCTCATCCCTAACAATCGATTCCAACAACTTCCCAATCGCTGATGTCAGGTTAAAAGGTCCATAGTTTCTATATGTTAAAATGGTGAGATGGACCATGCATTATGAATGATGACGTTTTACGGAGCAGCACATTCTGCGTAATAGAGTGATATGGCAAACAGACTGTTCGGCCCGACTTCATTCTGCACGTTATTCGTTGCTCAACCTCATCGAGCCAATTGGGCAGCGCCTGATCCATAAATTTCTACGGCTTGACAACACAAATTCTCAAATGTTGAATTAAAACAAATAAAATAAATAAATTAAATTATTTAAATAAATAAGTGCGTAACTATTTTCATAATTTAATCGAAATAAATCTCAGAATCAGCGCGTTTCATGTTCCAGCAGCATTTATATGAATACATTTCTCTCAGCAATTCTAAGTTGCTCCCTTCACCGTGTATCTCTGCACTCTTATGTTTGCCGGGTCTGTTATCCGTTCCACTGTGTGCACCAGAGTTTGAGTTTATTCGAGCGACGTCCCACTTAAATAATATAATATTCATTTCGATTTTCTTGTGACAGCTTCAGGCTGGTCTGCAATATGTCTTGTATATTTTTCATGGAGTGTGATGGGACGGTGCGGAAGGAGCTGCACTCTGTGTCCGACTCCGGGAGAGTGTGTGATGGGACAGTGTCGAGGGAGCTTCACTGCTTTCGGACATCCGTGATATACTGTATTTAATGAAGCAGCTAATGCTGTCGAGCCCCTGTCATCTATCGCGATTGCATTACTGTGCTGGACCTATGCCGGATCCTCGGAGATATTGTCGCCCGAGATTTTGACACTTCTCTCCGTGTCCACTGCTGAGCCATCAAGGAGGGTTGCTGTTTCCTGCCGGATTCCTCTTCCGGAATGCTGCCGTCAGTCCCGCAGTCATTCTGATGTTGTTGTGCGGGGTGTGCGTTTCCGCAGCAATTAAGTGGTCGGACCGGTCTTGGACGGTTCGCTGATAATCTCTAAAATGCTGATGGGTTTACTTTCCGTGTTAACCGGGCAGCTGCAAAGGGATAGGGAACATATATGGAGTGAAGAATGGGGATTTGCGTAATGGGGCATGACTGTGGAAAATAGAAAAAAAATGAAAAATAGAAAACCCACCGCACAATACAGGCCCTTCGGCCCACAATGCTGTGATATTACCCAGGGTTACCTATAGCTCCCTATTATTCTAAGCACGATGAACCTACCCAGGAGTCCCTTAAAATGGTTTGGAATAAATTTACATTTGAAATCGCTGCAAGTAGATATCCGTTAACCCGTGAGGACCTCAGCGCAGTGTATGATTCCACGTAGGTCATGCATGTGAAATGTTAACTTTGCTGGAGGGGTTTGGGTCCGGGTTAACGTTATGAAAATTTATGTTATGGACCGTATTTACTCTGTACGATTATTTGCTTCGCTTGGTTAGAATTCCTGTCACGTAACACTCAGTATGTTTGTGCAGATCTATCAGTCCGAGGACTTGAGGTAATTGTGGACGCTTCAATATATTCGATACAATATCGTCAGGTTCTTGTTGTTCTCATCTGTTTGAAGGGGGTCATCTTGTTCTGCTACTTTAGGAAGAATTCCCTCATTCATTGTTTTGTACGGGTCAGGGAGATCCACTATTTGAACTCATCTGGAAATTTTGAGCTGAGTTATTCCTGGTTTTCTCTAGGGACAGAAGGCTGAATTATGTGGAGGTTTCGGGAGATTATACATAGAAGCTATTTTTGGCATTGCATGGTTCTTATATTCTTATATTCTCTATCATTCAGATATATTTCAGAGACAATTTATCTGCATTCGGCACTGTGTTACTGCAAAGTGTTTTCTCGGAGAGAAATGTCAACATTCAATTTATTTTCAATGGTTTGTCCGTTTAATATTTCATCTAATAATCCCGATTTATAAAGCTGCGATTTTAAATTTCAGATAGTTTGCTGACATAATTCTTTCTACTGTTTGATGAGTTACCAGGCTGCGTCTCATGCTGAGAAGAATTGTGGTTCAGCGTTGCTATATTATCACCACCGCGCCATCATTGTGAGCAAATTCATCACTTTTTAGGAGTTTAAAATGGCACCTGATCGGCTGTTTACTTGTGTCATACCCTTGAGTGGTTTGTTCTTGAGAGGGGATTATCTTTTTTGTTTATTTAGTATATTTGCCGGTTTTAAGATTGTATCGGACATTGTATACGGAGAGAAAATAATGACTGTCATTACACTGTTCAACTAGACTCTGCATCCAGTATGCTCAAGCAGCTTTGTGCGCGGTGTTACATGCACAATGGGGCAAGGCACAGAGATACTGTGTTTATTTGGAGAATGGCCTGCCTGACGTGTTAGAATTTTGAATGTTTGAGTTGTATTCTGAGTCTCGTACATTGTTTGACTTCAATTCACATCGAAGTATATTCTGTATATTACGGTACCAGGGTCACGGTTTATTAGGGGGAGATCACTAATAATGCTGTGATGTGTGATTTTCATGTCCTCTTTGGCCCGAACAGTTATACAACTTCAACTAACGTGTTCTATCGGAGCCTTGTTTTATTTGTTTCATGTACCGTCAACTTTTGTTACTGTTGTGGGCAATGCCAGACTGCAATATAGATGCTTTATCGGCAATTTCTTTGCCGGGTGCATCGCTGATTCGCATTTGATCTTGTCTCCATCAGTTTGCATTCGGATCTAATGATCCTGACCTGTGGCTCAGTAATTCTGAATTTCACTGATTTTCTCAGATTCACAACTATTTATATGTATTTAATTGCGACTTCAGAAGCTGAATTGTCTGAATACAGTGCATTGGCCTTCATCAATCGTGGGACTCGGTTTAAGAGCCAAGAGGCAATGTTGCAGCTGTATAGGATCCTGGTCAAACGCCACTTGGAGTACTGTGCTCAATTCTGGTCGCTCACTACAGGAAGGACGTGGAAACCATAGAAAGGGTGCAGAGGAGATTTACAAGGATGTTGCCTGGATTGGGGAGAATAGGTTGTCTGAACTCGTCCTTTTCTCCTTGGAGCGACTGAGGATGAGAGACGAACTAATAGGGGTGTACAAGATAATGAGAGGCATTGATCATGTAGATAGTCAAAGCCTTTTCCCCAGGTCTGAAATGGCTAGCAGGAGAGGATATAGTTTTAAGGTGTTTGGAAGTAGGTACAGAAGAGAGGTCAGGGGTAAGTTTTTGACTCAGAGTGATGAGTACGTGGAATGGGCTGCTGGCGGTGGTGGAGGCGGAAACGATAGGATCTTTTAAGAGACTTCTGGATGGCTACATGGAGCTTAGTAAAATAGAGGGCTATGGGTGAAGCCTAGGTAGTTCTAAGGTAGGGACATGTTCGGCACAGCTTTGTGGGCCGAAGGGCCTGTATTGTTTTGTATGTTTTCTATTTTTTTTCGAAAGATAAAATATGACTAGTTCTTTATTATTTTGGGGTACACCACCGGTGTGAGGTCTTGTATTACGACAGGGTGCTTTGTCGTTCAGATAAATTCCATCACTGTTGGGAGCAGAAAACCAGACGGGATATATTTTCTTTATTTTTGTGCTGAAATTTATTCCTGCCACAATTTCTTCCTTTCACATTTCCCCCGACAAGTTAATCTCCTAAATCACATGCAGTGAGAAGCATTTATTAATGATTCTCTCATCCATGCGTCTTCAACCATTTCAAATTGTCAAAAAAAAATCTTCATATTTTAAACATGTGAAATTCAGCACATGATTGAATCCAAAACAACGCACAAAATGCTGGAGGAACGAAGCAGGTCAGACAACATCTCTGGACATGAATAAACAGTTGACGTTTATTCCATCATCCAGCCAAGACCTTTTTTTCAGGTCTGACAAGTAAGCGGGGAGACGCCGGAATAAATGGCGTGGGGAGGGAAAGGGTGATAGATGAAGAGAATTGTGTATAAAAGATAAAGCGTTGGAGCGGAAGGAAACTGGTACGAGAGGATAGAGGAGCACAGGGAAAACGGAGCAGGACGGGGACGAAGTGTGAGGTGATCGGCGGGTGAGAATAAACATGAGGCCAGAGCGGTGAACAGAAGTAGAGGGGAAGAGGAGGGATTTTTTTGACTGACATTCATGACATCAGGTTGTTGCTCCTCCGTCTTGAGTGCATCCTCACCGTGGCACAGGGATAAACCATGGACCGAAAATATCGGGTCGGGATTGGGAATCAGGATTCACATGTCTGGACACCAGAAAGCTCCGCTTTTCACGGCTGGAGCGCTGGTTGCTCGACGAAATGAAGCCCAGTTCATCACGGGCCTCGCCAATGCGGAAAAGGCCGCAACAGATCAGGTGAAGTGTTACCTCACCTTGAAGAATTGTCCGGGGGACCGGAATAGGAGGAGGTGAACGGCAGGTGTAGTAGGCTGGCCGCTCCGGGAAAAGGACCGTGAGGGAGATCAGTCGTGAGGGACGGATGACAAAGGGAATCACGGAGGGAGCGATCCCTTCCGAAAGCGGAGTGATGAGGATGAGAGGGAGTGATATGTTTTTTTGAGCGACCCTTTAAAAATATGGTCGACCCATCCGCACTCACCTAATCTTCCCGTCGCCTGAACAGCGACAGTGTTCCTCTTGTCACTACGTACCACCCAATGTCACCCTGCATTCAACATATTCTACACTGACTGCTCCTTTTGTCCTTATCTACCACTCAATGTCACCCCGAATTCAACATATTCCACACTGCAATTTCCACCATCCTACGAAGAAAGTTAAGCTTACCTCTCCCTCACCCCCGACTCTCCGCTTTCCGCACGGTTCAGGCGCAAAGATTTTTAATTCTGTCTGGGAAGTCTCCAACCTAATGTCGTGAATATTGGGTCTCCTACCGTTAATAACGCTCTCTCTCCGCTCTTGATCTATTCTCCACACTGGCCTCTTCTCACTTGCCTATCACCCCCTCGTGGTCCCCTCCTCCTTCCCTTTCTCCTGTGGTGCACTCCCCTCTCCCATCCGAGTCCTTCCTCTCCAGCCCTTTAGCTTTCCTGTCCGGCTGGCTTCTCCTATCACCTTCTTGCTATTCTCCTTCCCCTCCACCAGCTTTTCTATTCTGCCGTCTTCACCCTTCCTTTCCAGTTCTCAAGAAGGACCTTGGACAGAAACGCCAACTGTTTTATTTTTCCACTTCCGTGGATGATATCTAATCTGCTGAGTTCATCCTGCATTTTGCGTGTGCTGCCTTTAATTTTTGGTGGTGAGATATCGTGCAGGAACATCCGATTCAAATGTGTTACTGCAATGTTCTCTTTGAGCCAGTGATGCCTCGCTGTATTTCAATGTTGAACTTGCTTTAAAAATCTGTTCCCTATAATGTTCATGTTGCTAATGACTAATGAAACTTACACTCATATAAGGTGTTTCAGAGGCCGGGAACTTTCCATCTTTGCAGCTACAACAATTTGGAACTAGTTACTCTCACGAATCACTGTGTGATTTTGAGATGGTCATTTGTCTGATATTACATTGCAGGAAGACAGTGTTGAATTTATTTGTCAGTTTTACGGCTCCGAGTTGTGACTCGGAAAGGAAAGGCTGCACCTGCTTGAAACAATTGGGCTGCTTAAGGTACTGAAACCAAATGAACAGAGTTGCAGATGACAAAGGATGAGACTGTATCAGGGCAGCGTGAGTGTCAGGAAGTGTTGAAACCAGAGAGTTGTGAACGTCCATTCAGGGAGTATCTGGAGCGACAGGATAATCAAAGGACAACATTCCATTGAAAGTAGAAGAGATGGATGCTGGTCAGATGAACCCTCAGTGCCAATTCCGTTTCCGAATGAGAGTGAGAGGAGAATTCAGCACCTGCTTCAGCTGCTGTCTGAACTTAGTCTGGCTGACGGCGTAAAGAGCGGTGTTTGTGCAGCAGCTCAGAAGTTGCAGCATGTAGCACAGTTCATTGAAAAATGAAGGTATCGTCAACCAATATGGGACGTCCACTGCATGAAGCATCCTGTTCCAGATAGCCATCACCCCATACAACGCCCATAACAGGATGAAATTTCCCGAGACGATCAGCAGTAAAACGAGGGACTTTCTGCGGCTCTGCATCTCCGGGTCTCTGGAACTCTGACCACGGCTGGGAGCCCGGAGTCTGCCGCGGGCTCTTCTGGCCAGTAAAACGTGTGTGATGGTGAAAGCATTGAGCAGGATAACAACGAGAAATGGGATCACAGTCGAAATGACAGAACGTACGACATCGATTACTGTCCAAAATAGTGACTCAAGTAATTCCCATCTCCGCATGCAAGGCCACCGTATGTTAGAGGAAGTATATATATCTTGGACCATGAAGAACCAGGAAATGTTCTTTAGACAACTCAGTGCAGTCACTGTGCTCAGAACCACAGCCGCCGTTCTCCCAGTGCAATACTTAGCGTTTAGATCCTGGAAGCAAATGGCCACAAATCGATCAAAGGTGAAGGCGACGGTGAACCAAACAGAGCAATCTGTGGCGGCCTGCAAAAGGAAGACGTGGGTTCTGCACACGCGCACGTAAAACAGGAAGGAAAAGTCATCCGGAAAAGCCTTCGGAATTTTCATCAAGATGACGTCGAGGAAAACGACCGCTAGGTCAGCCGCTGACATGGCCAGCAGATAGCAGGTGACAGTTTTAGAGAGTCCGCACTTTCCCCGTGATAGTATGACTATCGTCACCACGTTCACTGTGAAAAGCAGGACAGAAATTATACATCAAACTGAGAGCATCGTTGTATAATTTGCTAAGAACAAAATCAAATACTTGCACGCGTCAGAGGTAGAAGAATTTATCGCGGATTGGATACAGTTTTTGGGTCAGTCAGGAATTAATATTCAATACGAATGCTAATTAGTGAAAGTGACGTATCCCACTGGACAGAAGACGCTTTGAAATCCGATATCTGAGTGAGGACAACAATGAGCGGATGTCGTTTGCATCATTTCTCTCCCCAAATAAAATATACAGTCTGAGAGAAGCAGCTAATATGAAGTTCAACATGAACCAAATTCAGTCGAACAAATGGAGCTGATACTTGCCCCGGTTCAGTGCAGTATCACCGATCTCCGCAAACGAGACTGCAGGAGGGTATGTTGCCTCCCTGGTGCATGGTTCAGGGATGTCTCTGAGCGGCTGCAAGACATTCTGGAGTCGGAGGGTGAACACTCAGTGGTCGTGGTGCACATAGGTACTAACGATATAGGTAAAAAACGGGATGCGGTCCTACAAGGTGAATTTAGGGAGTTAGTAGATAAATTAAAAAGTAGGAACACAAAGATAATAACCTCTGGATTACTACCAGTGCCACGTGCTAGTCAGAGTAGAAATAGGAGGATATTTCAGATGAATACGTGACTTGAAACATGGTGCAAGGGGGAGGGTTTCAAATTTCTGGGGCATTGGAATCAGTTCTGGAGGAGGTGGGAGTGGTACAAACAGGACAGTCTGCACCTGGGCTGGACTGGAACCAACGTCCTAGGGGCAGCGTTTACTACTGTTGTTCAGGAGGATTAAACTAACGTGGCAGGGGATGGGAACAAGTGCAGAGAGACAGAGGAGTGTAAAATGAGGGTAGAAGCAAAAAGTAGAAAGTTGAAAAGTAAAAGTGACAGGCCGGCAAATCCAGGGCAAGAATCAAAAAAGGCAACTTTTCAACATAATTGTATACGGGCTAAGTGTGTTGTAAAAGCAAGCCTGAAGGCTTTGTGTGTCAATGCAAGGAGCATTCGTAACAAGGTGGATGAATTAAATGTGCAGATAGTTATTAATGAATATGATATAGTTGGGATCACAGAGATATGGTTCCAGGGTGACCGAGGATGGGAGCTCACCATTCAGGGATTTTCAATATTCAGGAGGGATAGACATGAAAGAAAAGGAGGTGGGGTGGCATGCTGGTTAGAGAAGAGATTAACGCAATAGAAAGGAAGGACATTAGCCGGGAGGAAGTGGAATCGATATGGGTAGAGCTGCATAACATTATGGGGCAGAAAACGCTGGTGGGAGTTCTGCACAGGCCACCTAACAGTAGTAGTGATGTTGGGGATGGCATTAAACAGGAAATTAGAATTGCGTGCAATAAAGAAACAGCAGTGATAATGGGTGACTTCATTCTACATATAGGGTGAAATAAATTGGTAAGGGTGCTGAAGAAGAGGATTTCTTGGAATGTATGCGGTATGGTTTTCTGAACCAACATCTCGAGGAACCAACTAGAGAGCAGGCCATTCTAGTCTGGGTATTGAGCAATGAGGAAAGGTTAGTTAGCAATCTTGTTATGCGAGGCCCCTTGGATAAGAGTGACCATAATATGGTGGAATTCTTCATTAAGATGGAGAGTGATATAGTTAATTCAGAAACAAAGGTTCTGAACTTAAAGAAGGGTAACTTTGAAGGTATGAGACGTGAATTAGCTAAGATAGACTGGCAAATGATGCTTAAAGGGTTGACGGTGGATATGCAATGGCAAGCATTTAAAGATCTCATGGATTAACTACAACAATTGTTCATCCCAGTTTGGCAAATGAATAAACCAGGGAAGGTAGTGCACCCGTGGCTGACAAGGGAAATTAAGGTTAGTATCAATTCCAAAGAAGAAACATACAAATTATCCAGAAAAAAGCGGCACACCTGAGGACTGGGAGAAATTCAGAGTCAAGCAGAGTAGGACAAAGAGCTTAATTAGGAAAATAAAAAAAAGATCATGAGAGAAAGCTGGCAGGAAACATAAAAACTGACTGTAAAACGTTTTATAGATATGTGGAAAGAAACGGATTGGTTAAGACAAATGTAGGTCCCTTACAGTCAAAAACAGGTGAATTGATCGTGGGGGACAAGGACATGGCAGACCAATTGAATAACTACTTTGGTTCTGTCTTCACTAAGGAAGACATAAATAATCTTCTGGAAATTGGAGACCGAGGGTCTAGTTAGATGGAGGAACTGAGGGAAATACATATTAGTAAGGGAGTGTTGTTAGTTAAATTGAAGGGATTAAAGGCAGATAAATCCCCAGGACCAGATGGTCTGCATCCCAGAGTGCTTAAGGAAGTAGCCCAAGAAATAGTGGATGCATTAGTGGCAATTTTTCAAAACTCTTTAAATTATGGATTAGTTCCTGAGGATTGGAGGGTGGCTAATGTAACCCGGCTTTTTTTAAAAAAAGAGGGAGAGAGTAAGCGGGGAATTATAGACCGGTTAGCCTAACATCTGTGGAGGGGAAAGTGCTAGAATCAGTTATCAAAGATGTGATAACAGCACTTTTGGAAAGAGGTGAAATCATTGGACGAAGTCAGCATGGATTTGTGAAAGGGAAATCATGTCTGACGAATCTCATAGAATTTTTTGAGGATGTAACTAGTAGAGTGGATAGGGGAGAACCAGTGGATGTGGTATATTTGGATTTTCAAAAGGCTTTTGACAAGGTCCCACACAGGAGATTAGTGTGCAAACTTAAAGCACACGGTAGTGGGGGCATGGTATTGATGTGGATAGAGAATTGGCTGGCAGACAGGAAGCAAAGAGTGGGAATAAACGGGACTTTTTCAGAATGGCAGGCAGTGCCTAGTGGGGTACCGCAAGGCTCAGTGCTGGGACCCCAGTTTACAGTATATACAAAGTCTTAGGCGAGGGAATTAAATGCAACATCTCTAAGTTTGCGGATGACACGAAGCTGGGCGGCAGTGTCAGCTGTGAGGAGGATGCTAAGAGGATGCAGGGTGACTTGGATAGGTTAGGTGAGTGGGCAAATTCATGGCAGATGCAATTTAATGTGGATAAATGTGAGGGTATCCACATTGGTGGCAAGAACAGGAAAACAGATTATTATCTGAATGGTGGTCGATGAGGAAAAGGTGACGTGCAACGAGACCTGGGTGTCATTGTACACCAGTCATTGAAAGTGGACATGCAGGTACAGCAGGCGTTGAAAAAGGCGAATGTTATGCTGGCATTCATAGGAAGAGGATTCGAGTACAGGAGCAGGGAGGTACTACTGCAGTTGTACAAGGCCTTGGTGAGACCACACTAGAGTATTGTGTGCAGTTTTGGTCCCCTAATCTGAGCAATGACATTCTTGCCATAGAGGGAATACAAGGAAGGTTCACCAGATTGTTTCCTGGGACGGCAGGAGTTTCATATGATGAAAGACTGGATCGGCTATGCTTATACTCTCTGGGATTTAGAAGATTGAGGGGGAATCTTATTGAAACGTATATAATTCTAAAGGGATGGATAGGCTCGATGTCGAAAGATTGTTCCCGATGTTGGGGAAGTCCAGAACGAGGGGTCACAGTTTGAGGATAAAGGGGAACCCTTTTAGGACCGAGATGAGGAAAAACTTCTTCACACAGAGAGTGGTGAATCTGTGGAATTCTCTGCCACAGGAAACAGTTAAGGCCAGTTCATTGGCTATATTTAAGAGGGAGTTATATATGGCCCTTGTGGCTAAAAGGATCAGGGGCTATGGAGAAAAGGCAGGTACAGGGTTCTGAGTTGGATGATCAGCCATGATCATACAGAATGGCGGTGCGGGCTCGAAGGGCCGAATGGCCTACTGTTGAACTATTTTCTATGTTTCTATGTTTTTATCATGGTAACAAACGGCCAAAGTCAATAAGGCAGAGGTTGACCGTTTCGATCGATTACCGTGGCTGCATGCAAAATGGTACTGGGGTCAATAAAATTCATAACATTTCATCTTGACATGGTTCGTTTAACCATATAACCATATAACAATTTGCAGCACGGAAACAGGCTATCTCGGCCATTCTAGTCCGTGCCGAACGCTTAATTTCACCTAGTCCCACCAACCTGCACTGAGCCCATAACCCTCCATTCTTTAGTGTCCAGATAGCTAACCGATTGAACTTTAAATGACAATATCGAACCTGCTTCAACCACTTCTGCTGGAAGCTCATTACACACAGCTACCACTATCTGAGTAAAGAAGTTCCCCCTCATGTTACCCCTAAACTTCTGTCCCTTAATTCTCAACTCATGTTCCCTTGTTTGAATCTCCCCTATTCTCAACAGTAAAATGCTATCCACGTCAATTCTATCTATCCCCCTCATAATTTTAAATACCCCTATGAAGTCCCCCCTCTTCCTTCTACGCTCCAAAGAATAAAGATCCAACTTGTTCAACCTTTCTCTATAATTTAGGTGCTGAAACCCTGGTAACATTCTAGTAAATCTTCTCCCTACTCTCTGTATTTTGTTGACATCTTTCCTATAGTTCGGTGACCAGAACTGTATACAATACTCCAAATCTAGCCTTTCCAATGCCTTGTACAATCTCAACATTACATCCTAATTCCTATACTCAATGCTCTGATTTATAAAGGCCAGCATACCAAAAGCTTTCTTCACCACCCTATCCACATAAGATTCCACCTTCAGGGAACTATGCACCATTATTCCTAGATCCCTCTGTTCTACTGCATTCTTCAGTGCCCTACCATTTACCATGTATGTCCTATTTTAATTAGTCCTACCAAAATGTAACACCTCGCATTTATCAGCACTAAACTCCATCTGCCATCTTTCAGCCCACTCTTCTAACTGGCCTAAATCTCTCTGCAAGCTTTGAAAACCTACTTCATTCTCCACAACTCCACCTATCTTAGTATCATCTGCATACTTACTAATCCAATTTACCACCCCATCATCCAGATCATTAATGTATATGACAAACAGCATTGGACCCAGTACAGATCCCTGAGGAACACCACTGGTCACCGGGCTCCAATCTGACAAACAGTTATCCAGTTATCCACCTCTACTCTCTGGCGTTGCCCATCCAGCCACTGCTGAATCCATTTTACTACTTTAATATTAATACCTAAAGATTGAACCTTCCTAACTAACCTTCCGTGTGGAACCTTGTCAAAGGCCGTACTGAAGTCCATATTGATAACATCCACCGCTTTACCCTCGTCAACTTTTCTGGTAACCTCTTCAAATATTCAATAAGATTTGTCAAATATGACCATCCACGCACAAATCCATGTTGACTGTTCCTAATCAGACCCTGTCTATCCAGATAATTATATATACCATCACAAAGAATACTTTCCATCGATTTACCCACCACTGACGTCAAACTTACAGGCCGATAATAGCTAGGTTTACTCTTAGAACCCTTTTTAAACAATGGAACAACATGAGCAATACGCCAATCCTCCGCTCCATCCCCGTTTAGAATGACGTTTGAAATATTTCTGTCGGAGCCCCTGCTATTTCCACACTAACTTCCCTCAAGGTCCTAGGGAATATCCTGTCAGGACCCGGAGACATATCCACTTTTATATTCCTTAAAAGTGCCAGTACTTCCTCTTCTTTAATCATCATAGCTTCTATAACTTCCCTACCTGTTTCCCTTAACTTACACAATTCAATATCCTTCCCCTTAGTGAATACCGAAGAAAATAAATTGTTCAAAATCTCCTCCATCTCTTTTGGCTCCACACATAGCTGTCCACTCTGATTCTTTAAGGGACAACTTTTATCCCTCACTATCCTTTTGCTATTAATATAACTGTAGAAACCCTTTGGATTTATTTTCACCTTACTTGCCAAAGCAACCTCGGATCTTCTTTTAGCTTTTCTAATTTCTTTCTTAAGATTTGTTTTACATTCTTTATATTCCTCGAGCACCTCATTTACTCCATGCTGCCTATATTTGTTGTAGATATCTCTCTTTTTCCGAACCAAGTTTGCAATATCCCTTGAAAACCATGGCTGTCTCAAACTTTTAAACTTTCCCTGCAACCTAACAGGAACATAAAGATTCTATACCCTCAAAATTTCACCTTTACATGACCTCCATTTCTCTATTACATCCCTCCCATAAAATAAATTGTCCCAATCCACTCCTTCTAAATCGTTTTGCATTTTATTAAAGTTAGCCTTTCTCCAATCAAAAGTCTCAACCCTGGGTCCAGACCTATCCTTCTCCATAATTATATGAAACTAATGGCATTGTGATCACGTGCTCCCCAACACGTACCTGCCTCACCTGACCTATCTCATTCCCTAACATGAGATCTAACACTGCCCCTTCTCTACTTGGTACCCCTATGCATTGCTGCAGATAACTATCTTGCACACATTTTACAAACTCCAAACTATCCGGTTATTTTACAGTATGGGCTTCCCAGACTATGTGTGGAAAATTAAAATCTCCCACAAGCACAACTCTGTGCTTACGACAAATATCTGCTATCTCCTTACAAATTTGCTCCTCCAATTCTCGCTCCCTATTTGGTGGTCTATAATGCACCCCTATAAGTGTTACTATACCTTTTCCATTCCTCAAATCCACCCAAATATCCTCCTTAGACGAGCGCTCTAATCTATCTTGCCAGAGCACCGCTGTAATATTTTTCTCTGACAAGCAATGCAACACCTCCCCTTCTTGTCCCTGCGATTCTATCACACCTGAAGCAACGAAATCCAGGAATATTTAGTTGCGCAACCTTTGTGTCTTCTACTGATTTCGCTCCTGCGTTATCAAATCAGACGTTTCACAAAAAGGCACGGATCGAACAGTATATTATACTTGAACATCTCCTAAGTTCCTTTGTAAGGGCAGTGTTTCGGGTGCATAGAAAAGCTGAAAACAGTAGAGTACTGCAGTCTGATGTTTCAGATGGGAGTAATGCTGAGAAACACTCGGATATAGTTCCTGCGGAAACTGTCGGACGCTCATTGAGCGCCTCGGCCATTAGACCACAAGTGGAGTATATTTTGAGAGTGATTGAAAGCATTAATACCCAATGAACACACGGGTACACAATGAGAGTGTGAAAAGGCTGCAGAGAATCGAAACTGGCGGCATGAACAAAAAACAAGAATATTTAGGTCAACCCAAAGTGTAAAATAAAATAATCAGGTAGGGGTCGAGAGTAAGGCAATGTGACCAACAGCAACTTAGGTACGGGTAGATTGAACGTGCAGTGAACGCACTGTGAATGGCTGGGGTGGTCTATTTCAATTTCCTCAAAGCCACCGGGTCAAGAAAATGACAACATTAGTGAACCAATAAGCACGAGTTTTAATGTGGCGGGATACAGGTTACGTAGTAACTTCACTCACTGAATAGATGGTCTTCAGGTTTTCATTAATTCTAAACCCATTGATTTTCCGTCTCACCCACTGTCGTCTTGCATTCAGTTGCAGATCGACCGTAATATCCCAAACTCTCTAACCTCCCACCGCACCCACCCCCGGACTGATCGAGCTGTTATTTCTGGGCCATTTTACTTCTTTCGCTAAGGTTAATAATCTGTGTATACTAATCTTCCTGATTTGTTCCACAGCTACTCTTTCTGCGGATAGAAAATGTTCGACTGGTTTGTCAGTGGTGCAGATGCCATGTACTGTGTTCGTTTAACCCTGTCAGAATTTGCAATCCGTGTTTTGGACTAACAAACCATAGAAATGCAGAATGGGCTATTTTTTTCTCTTCACTAATCACTATGTGCTCCGGGCTGAATACAGTGCGTGCCTGACCGGCCTTTAGCGAGAAAGTCAGACATGGCCCACGTCTTCGTGAGGAGCAGAGTCTGAAATGCCGCACAGATATTGGTCAGAGCTTCGGGAGGGGGACAGAGTGTAGATGAGACTTCTCTCTCTCTCTCTCTCTCTCTCTCTCTCTCTCTCTCTCTCGCCGAAGACAGGAATTGAATCGGGAATACGGGTTCATCGTGCCCGGTGACAGAGAGCATGAAAGTCTTTATTAGCCGAAGGCGTTTGATTCTACAGAGGAGGCGCTGATCTGTGGGGTTTACTTTGAATATTGAGTAATGGAGAGGACAGAGACTTGTACTGAGCCCAGAGTTAAAAACAAACAGGCGGATGAAGACGTCCATTGTAGCTGTGTGTGATATTTATGGAAGGTTAGTGCAGCGGGCAGGGATAGAGTTTGGAATCGACGCGAAGGTAAGTTTACATTCTCGATAAGTAAAAAACAACACAAAAAAAGAGAACGGCGCATATCTCTGAAAATCGGCGGTAATTGGTTCTGTCTACACGAAACGCTAGAGCAACTCAGCAAGGCTTGTTGACGACTTCCTAACCTACGACAGCGACCATCTAGAAGTTCGGGAGCAGCACAGCATGGGGATTCCGCTGCCTGGACATTTCCCTCTAAAATACGCCATTCAAAATCGAAATTCCCTCACAGTCTCTGAGTCAGGACCCTGGTACTGTCTCCCCAACAGCCATGCGGGATACCCAGTCCTCAAGTACATCAGCTGTTCCACAAGACAACTGGCACACCCGTTCTCAAAGACAGGTCGGGATAGATAATGCAATGCCGGGTCAGCTTGAGAAATTCACCGCTCTTGAGCAAGTAAAACTGAAATTGAATGTAAAGATTTGACAGCATCCTTAACTGTCGGAAAAGACAATAAGTCGTCAGTCTGTCACGGGCGTTTTCAACATTTACCGACTATAAATGCTGAGTTACGAATATATATCAAGCAAACAAAAAGGACAGTGTGTATTTGTGGGTAACATGGGGAGTAGTGGACGTGACATGCGTGTTGTTTGCGATAATAAGACCTTGGTACAGCTACCGCTCGAAATAGTTTCAACATGAGACTTCGACTTACCAGGGATGGCAACGACAGCAAGAATTGGATAGTAAATCGGCGCGAAGTCCAAGAGCGCAATGTGGATCCTTCGCGATAATGTGAGGTCATTTGAATGAGTTTTGAAGTTAGCATCCCCATTGAAACGTTCCGATCCATTGGTGTAACTTTCCACTGAACCGATCCCAGATTCCGACCCATTCTTGAACTGTCCCGCTCTACTCTCCAGGATCGGTGTGTCGGAACTCCGATTCCCAGGTCTGTTGAACAATGTCATTACCGGAGGCGTTGCTCGTACTGACAATCATTGTAGGCGACCCCTATTTGTACTAAAGAAGCACAAACCGATGACGCAATCAGATCCCGTGGATGTTCACTTAATTAATCCCAAAGCATGAACAGGTGCAGTTAACCGCTGCATAGACAGTGAAATAAAGCGGCAGGGATAGAGTGGAGGGAACAGTATGTAAGGAGCGGGGTTTAAAGCCGGATGTCATTGTCATCTGGTAGAGAAAACTATCACCGGGACTGATACACCGAACATTTTCTCCAGAAGGCTGGAGCATCAGATAGTTGTTTCTTTGTTTGTCTGTTTGGCTTGCGCCGTCTGTAGTCGGCTTGTATAAGCCATCGGTGATAAACTTTCTAAGGCTCAAGGTCGAGATCAAAACCTCAACTTTACAAACGTACAAACCGATAAAAAGCCACAACTTATAAAAAGAGAAAGGTTGGAAGCAATGTGGCGCCTTTGAAATTTCGATGTCGAAACATGATAGAGTATCTGGCGGACAGTGATGCTCTAATGAAAATATATTGCATTCTCCGATTATAATTTATCTTGTACACTTGGATCTATACTCGGCATCATCCCCACCTCCCACCACGTTCACTTTTCATAAATTACGATGCCATTTAATTACATCTTTTAAATCACCAAGCGAGGGAGAAGTAACAATTTCTTGTCAATTACTTTGCACCATCAGAAGCTTCTGATTATATTTCTCCTCCCTGAATGGGCATTCTTTACAACGACGAGAAAATCTGCAGATGCTGCAAATCCAAGCAGCACACACAAAATGCAGAAGGAACTCAACAGGTCAGGCAGCATCTATGGAAAGGAGTGAATAGCCGACGTTTCAGGTCGAGATCCTTCATCGGGACTGGGAACAAAGAAGCCTGAAGTCCCACAGCAGCGGGCCGAAGAACGATAACTTCACTTTACCCATTCGATTCCCAAACATGTAATTAATTCTGTTCAGCAGCACTGTTCCCAACTTTGCATTAAAATGGACTGAGTTTTATTCTAATTGTCTTTGCTTGGAAAATCTGTGATTAATTTATGCATGGTTTATGTTGTTCCTTTTTTTTGGCGAATGCTGTTTGAATGATGTTGCGTGCCTGTAATAACCGTGATACTGCCGGAAATAAGTTTATATTTGCAGCTGCGCATACACGTAGCTCTCCACACAACTTTAAGCTCAGATTGCTACTTCCGAACTGTCACATACCTTGAGACCATAAGATATCGGAGCACAATTAGGCCACATCGACTCCGCTCCGCATTCCCACCATGGGCGAGTCATGAGCCCTCTCAACCTCTATCACCAACTTTCTCCCCCGATACCTTTGACATCCTTACTTATCCGGAACCTATCAATCTCCGCTGTAAATATACCCGATGACCTCCCCTCGACAGTCGTCTGTGACAACTAATTCCACAGATTCAGCACCTGCTGGCTCAAGACATTCCTCCCTATCTCTCGTTCAAAGGGGCGGCCTTCTATTCTGCGTCTGTGCCCCGTCTCCTGGACTGCCCAACATCTGTGCCCCCTCTCCTGGACATCCCCACAATAGGACACATCATCCTCATCTCCACTCTAAGTTTCCAATATGTGATGGATTTCAATGGTTCCCCCGCCAACTTCCATTTGTTTTCTAAATTGTCAGTGAATACACGCTGTGACCCCTCAAATGCTCCTCATAGGCTAACTTTTTTCATTCCCTAGATCATTCTCGTGAGCCTAGTCTGGACACTTTCCAACGCCGGCCCATATTTTATTTGATTAACGGTTTCAAATTGCTCACAATACTCCAAGTGCGAAGAGTCCAACGACACCTATGATGCCATACGGCAAGAGGTACAGCAGAACACGGGCAAGGACTGTAGGAGGAGAAACAGTTTTTTTTCAGTAAGACTACTGAAATATCTGCCATGTCACATCACGTACGATGCCTCTGCACCGTTACGTTATTTACTTTTTTATTTGTATCGTATATACATCTCATAATTTGTGAATTTATGTGTGTAACATTACTTCAGTGCTGAGAGTGTGTCACGGGTATTTTGTTGTGCACCGTGATCTGGAGGAACGCTTTCTCGTTTGGCAATACACATATGCACAGTTGAATAAGAATAACCTTGAACATAATTGTTTCCGTATTCCATGTACAGTAAATGAATGCTAACTTTTTTTTTGCCTTTCTAATCACCGACTCAAGCTGCAAGTTAATCTGTCAGGAATCCTGCATCAGGTTCACCACGTCCCTTTGCACCTGTGATTTCTGAATTTGCTCCCCGTTTAGACAACAGGCTGCGACTTCATTCAATTTCGCAAGTTGCGAGAGCATACACCTCCCTACACTGCATTCCATGTGTCGCTTCTCATCCATGTGCTATCACAGAATCTGTCTAAATCCCTCTGCAGACTTCCAGCTACCTTGAGCATTACCAGCCCTGCACCTATCTTTCTCTAATGCACCACCCTAACCACAAAACCATCATCTCCATGTTCAATATTACTGACATTTACCGGGAAACCCCTCATGAACATAAACCTCTCCAGAAGATCACATCTTCCAATTATCATTATTATTATTATTAATATTATTATATTACTACTAAAACTACTGCTACTGCATTTCCGCAGCTCAAGCTGGTAAAGCATCAGGTACGGGCTTAGCCAAGCACATTCATTTATCCATTGCTGGGAACTTCCGGGGTATTCTGGTGGTTTTTAGTATTGTGGCTTCCTGAAGATCCACATAAGTATTTCTAGGCCTAATTACCTGAATGCTATTGTGCAGTGATTCTGTGACGATAACAGTTGTAGGTATTTCTATTGGGACAATCTATGCCCTGTTCATGTTCCACAGTCTTTCAATTTTCTCTTTTAATTCAGATTATTCTGGTGCTTTCTACTTTTTGATTCCTGCAGGTTAAGTGTGTTTGGACTGACAGTATCGATTAAGTGAATTGTTCTTTCTGGTTTATTGTCTAACAATACAACTGAACGGTTATATCTTATCTATAATAATTGTTCAGGCGTGATGTAATTTGAAGGACTCAACTGCGTAACTTAAGCAGGCATGTGTGTTCAGTAGGATATGCTGCATTTTATTGTTGAATTTGGAAAATATGTTTAGCATTTAACTGAATCCACAAAAGTAAAGTGAGTTTGTTTATTATTTATTTATGGAGACAGAGAGTGGAACAGGCACTTCCGGCCCATCGAGCCACACGCACCGCCCAGCAATCCACTGATTGAACCCTAACCTTATCACGGGACACTTTACAATGACAAATTAACCTGTCAATCGCTTCACCTTTGGTATGTGGGAGGAAACTGTAACACCTAGAGGATACCCACGCGGTGAAGTGGGGAACGCACAAACCTCTCACAGGCAGCGACAGGAATTGAATCCCCATCGCCTGTACTGTAAAGTGTTCTGCTAACCACTACGCTACCGTACCCAAAATATACAGCGTCCTCCAATAAATCCACTCTAATCGAATAACGCCAGGTAACAATCATTATGAAGCTCTCTGGACAGCTGATAATAACAGCACCAATCCTGCGACACAGGGCACTCACTAATACGGCTACCTACAGAATCGCTCTACGAGAAATGCCATGGCATCTGTCAGAATCTGTCCCTGCCTCAACTCGTAATCAAGGAGACATAGAAACATAGAAACATAGAAAATAGGTGCAGGAGTAGGCCATTCGGCCCTTCGAGCCTGCACCATCATTTATTATGATCATGGCTGATCATCCAACTCAGAACCCCGCCCCAGCCTTCCCTCCATACCCCCTGACCCCCGTAGCCACAAGGGCCATATCTAACTCCCTCTTAAGTATAGCCAATGAACTGGCCTCAACTGTTTCCTGTGGCAGAGAATTCCACAGATTCACCACTCTTTGTGTGAAGAAGTTTTTCCTAATCTCGGTCCTAAAAGGCTTCCCCTCTATCCTCAAACTGTGGTCCCTCGTTCTGGACTTCCCCAACATCGGAAACAATCTTCCTGCATCTAGCCTGTCCAATCCCTTTAGGATTTTATACGTTTCAATCAGATCCCCCCTCAATCTTCTAAATTCCAACGAGTACAAGCCCAGTTCATCCAGTCTTTCTTCATATGAAAGTCCTGCCATCCCAGGAATCAATCTGGTGAACCTTCTTTGTACTCCCTCTATGGCAAGGATGTCTTTCCTCAGATTGGGGGACCAAAACTGCACACAATACTCCAGGTGTGGTCTCACCAAGGCCTTGTACAACTGCAGTAGTACCTCCCTGCTCCTGTACTCGAATCCTCTCGCTATAAATGCCAGCATACCATTCGCCTTTTTCACCGCCTGCTGTACCTGCATGCCCACTATCAATGACTGGTGTATAATGACACCCAGGTCTCGTTGCACCTCCCCTTTTCCTAATCGGCCACCATTCAGATAATAATCTGTTTTCCTATTTTTTGCCACCAAAGTGGATAACTTCACATTTATCCACATTAAATTGCATCTGCCATGAATTTGCCCACTCACCCAACTTATCCAAGTCACCCTGCATCCTCTTAGCATCCTCCTCACAGCCAACACCGCCACCCAGTTTCGTGTCATCCGCAAACTTGGAGATGCTGCATTTAATTCCCTCATCCAAGTCATTAATATATATTGTAAACAACTGGGGTCCCAGCACTGAGCCTTGCGGTACCCCACTAGTCACCGCCTGCCATTCTGAAAAGGTCCCATTTATTCCCACTCTTTGCTTCCTGTCTGCTAACCAATTCTCCACCCACACCAATACCTTACCCCCAATACCGTGTGCTTTAAGTTTGCACACTATCTCCTGTGTGGGACCTTGTCAAAAGCCTTTTGAAAATCCAAATATATCACATCCACTGGTTCTCCCCTATCCACTCTACTAGTTACATCCTCAAAAAATTCTATGAGATTCGTCAGACATGATTTTCCTTTCACAAATCCATGCTGACTTTGTCCGATCATTTCACCGCCGTCCAAATGTGCTGTTATCACATCCTTGATAACTGACTCCAGCAGTTTCCCCACCACCGACGTTAGGCTAACCGGTCTATAATTCCCCGGTTTCTCTCTCCCTCCTTTTTTAAAAAGTGGGGTTACATTAGCCACCCTCCAATCCTCAGGAACTAGTCCAGAATCTAACGAGTTTTGAAAAATTATCACTAATGCATCCACTATTTCTTGGGCTACTTCCTTAAACACTCTAGGATGCAGACCATCTGGCCCTGGGGATTTATCTGCCTTCAATCCCTTCAATTTACCTAACACCACTTCCCTACTAACATGTATTTCGCTCAGTTCCTCCATCTCACTGGACCCTCTGTCCCCTACTATTTCTGGAAGATTATTTATGTCCTCCTTAGTGAAGACAGAACCAAAGTAATTATTCAATTGGTCTGCCATGTCCTTGCTCCCCATAATCAATTCACCTGTTTCTGTCTGCAGGGGACCTGCATTTGTCTTTACCACTCTTTTCCTTTTTACGTATCTATAAAAGCTTTTACAGTCCGTTTTTATGTTCCCTGCCAGTTTTCTCTCATAATCTTTTTTCCCCTTCCTAATTAAGCCCTTTGTCCTCCTCTGCTGAACTCTGAATTTCTCCCAGTCCTCAGGTGAGCCACTTTCTCTGGCTAATTTGTATGCTTCTTCTTTGGAATTGATACTATCCCTAATTTCTCTTGTCAGCCACGGGTGCACTACCTTCCTTGATTTATTCTTTTGCCAAACTGGGATGAACAATTGTTGTAGTTCATCCATGCAACCTTTAAATGCTTGCCATTGCATATCCACCGTCAATCCTTTAAGTGTCATTTGCCAGTCTATCTTAGCTAATTCACGTCTCATACCTTCAAAGTTACCCTTCTTT